>NW_006921640.1:8651121-8669482 GCF_000298275.1 Orycteropus afer afer
TTTCCATCTTTTTGCTATTGTAAATAGTGCTGCAATGAACATGAGTGTGCATATATCTGTTCCTGTCCTGGCTCTCACCTCTCTAGGATATATATCTAATAATTGCTGGGTCAAATGGTATCTCCAATTCCAGCTTTCTAAGGAATTGCCATATTGTTGTCCACAGTGGTTGTATCACTTTTATGTGGCCATTTCTTGCAGTGACAAATAACATACTTGCTCACTGTGACTGTGTGGAGAGTCAGAGGTGCTTTAGGATATCAGTAGAGCCCCCAGTGGATGGCCATGTGGCATCAAAGAGCTCAATGGTCTTCTCTATCTCTTCCCTGGTCATAAATCACAACATAAAAACTTGAGTGGAGGTCCTTATTCTGGTCACATAAAGTTCTTCTACCTTGGAATCCCTTCTGCATACCCACCTTTTCATTAGAAACTGCTCCACTGTCCTCAGCCAGGCTGTGTGCAGAAGGAGAGAAAGAGGGCAGTGTGAAGGAGAAAGGGCACTGACACTAGAATCCAGAAGCTGGTCTCTGGTTGTACCTCTTCTACTAACTCATTGTGCAACCTCAAGGCACTTTGATCCTCAGGGAGGAGGGTATTAGCTGATTTTTCAAAAGTAGATCAGCAAGCCTTCTGAGGTGCCTCAGATATTCGAATCTCCAACCTTTTGATTAGCAGCCCAGCATGTTAGCTGTTTGTACGATTCAATGACTCCATCTCCAGTCTGATAATCAAAAGGTCCCACATGTTTCTTAGCGGTGAAACTTTCCCTACTTGTGAACCACTGGCTAGTGATTACCAGTTCTCTCCATTTCTGACATTCTTATGTTCAATGGGAAATTGGGGGGGTGTCCTCTCCTCCCCCCTCCATCCCATCCTAAAATCCCTCTTGACTCAACAGCCTGGATTTAGACCTTCACAATCAGCCAATGCCACCCCCAATGAAAACTTACTCATTTTGTGTCTTTATCTCCTTATGTCTATATCTCTACTTTGTGGGTTTATCACTAACTCATTTGTTTTATCAATTATACTAGTGATGTAATCCTTTGACACAAATGCTGGTTATTTGTTTTCCACACACAGACTCTTAGATGCTGGAGTTGGGGAAAGCATACGGATTAGTTTGCAAATGGGAAAACAAAGCTGGTTGTGATTCAAAAAGTCCAGAGTGGAAGTGGGCAGGTCTTAGGCAGGCCCCCATCACTGTGCAGCTAGAGTTGGTTTCCAGGCTTACTTTTCTTTTTCCCAAGCTGCTGCTGCCAGGTGAATCTTTCTGCATTGTTTATTGTTGTTAGCTGCTGTAGAGTCAGCCTCTGATTCATGGCAACCCCATGCACAACAGAACTAAATGCTGCCCGGTCCTGTGCCATCCCCATGATTGGTTGGGGATTGGATCATTGTGATCCACAGGGTTTTCATTGTCTGATTGTTGAAGTAAATCAGCAGGCCTTCTTCCTAGTCTGTCTTCATCTGGAAGTTTTGCTGAAACCTTCATCTGGAAGTTTTGCTGAAACCTGTTCAGTACCATAGGAACACATAAACCTCCATTTACAGACAGAGGTTGGTTGTACATGAGTCTAGGAGCCAGGAATCACACTGAGGTCTTCCAAACTGGTAGTATGACTTAAGACAAAGATGGGGTTTAGAAGTAAATGCAAAAAAAAAAAAAAAAAAAATCAAGCAAAAACAATTGCCACTGAGTTGATTTTGATTCTGACTCATGGTGACCCCATGAATAGGGCTGTGCTTCATAAGGTTTTCTTTTTTAATAGTTTATTTTTGTTGTTGTTGAGAATATACACAGCAGGACGTATACCAATTCAACAATTTTTATATGTACAATTCAGTGACATTGATTTCATAGGGTTTTCAATGGTTAATTTTCCAGAAGTAGATCATGAGATATTTCTCCTGAGGGTAGACTGGAGCCACCAACCTTTCAGGTAGCAGCAAAGCATGTTAACTGTCTGCACCACCGAGGCCTCCACCTGGATCCAAATCCCAGCTCTACCCCTTTTGGCTGTGTGACCTGGTGTAATTTACCTAACTGCTGTAATTCAATTTTTTCATTACTAAAGAACCTCACAAAATAAATTGAGATAATATCTGTGATTGTTCTAATATGAAGTAGATGCTCAAGAAGAGGTAGCTATTATTGTTGCTGTAACCAACATCCTCATTCCCCTCTTCTCTCATTCAAAAGATGGCAACTGCTCCCTACTCGCTAGAGGAGAAAAGCACAAAATCCTACACTACTTTAATAGAAAACTTAACCAATTCTGGCAGCAATATCTTCTGGGTCTTGAGTGAAGAAGAACTTCACTGTGGGCATGGGGATTTAAGGGCCCACGTACCCACAGTTACATAGATCATCATGAAGAACAAACTGGACCATGTATAAAGACAAATATTTGAGATATGGTGAAAAGATTTTGAGTTTGTATCCTGGGTGGTTATTCAGTGAGTGACCATGGAAATATCACGCACAGTGTCTTTCAGTCTCAATATGCTCATCTATATAATGTTGTTGTTGTTTGCCATTGAGTCGGACCCAAATCATAGCAACCCCTCCTTGGGTTTCTGAGGCGGTATCACTATGGAAGTAGATTGCCCAACCTTCCTTCCAAGGAGTGGCTGGTGGGTTTGAACCACCAGCCTCCTGGTCAGCAGTCAAGTGCTTTAGGCACTATGCTACCAGAGCTGCTATCTTACAAGATTATTATGAAAATTAAAATGAAAGAGATTGTTACACAGTAGGTGCTCCACAAATATTTTTAATGATTTTAATCCAACCTGTGAAATGGAGAAGTCTGAATTACAAATTCCTTGACCATGTGTATTTGTATCCACCTCTATGAAATCTCATGCTTCCTGTCCTTGTCTTCCTTTTCTGTGTTCTCTGACCTTCTCAATTCTCTGCCTAATTTCTTCTGCTCTTTTTTTTTTTTTAAATTGTGATTTGGGTGAAAGTTTACAGAGGAAATTCACTTTCCATACAGTAGTTCACATATACTTTGTCTCATGACATTGACTACAATTTACCGCAATGCAACAGCTCCCTTCCCACTTCCTCCTGATAGTTACCTCTTTCCTGCGTCCATCCCTCCATGCACTCCTGCCCCCTGAGCATAAACAGCCCTTCTTTCTCGCATGATTGTTCTCTCCAAAGAGTGTATCTACCTCAGGTAAATATTTAACTCATATGCCTGTTTTTTGTTTGGCTGGAAGCCATAGGTATGGGTTCAGTTCCAGACCTGAAGGGCAGCTAGGGGCCATAGTGTCAGTGGTTGCATCAGGCTCTATCAGACCAGCAGACCTGGTACCTCTGTTTTTTTTTTCCTCCCCCCAATTGATTTTGAGTTTTGTTCTACATTGTTCTCCCTCTCTATCCAGGATCTCCTACATAGATCCCCTTCCGAGTGGGTGACAGTGGTAGTTTCTTCTGCTCTTAAAAGTCCTAGTACATTATCTTCCATGTAACCGGTACCAGCTGTCATCAAGTCAACTCTGACTCACGGTGACCCATGTGTGTAAGAGTACAATTGTGTTCCATAGGGTTTTCAAATGGCTGACTTTTTGGAAGTGGGATCATCAGGCCCTTCTTCCAAGTTGCCTCTGCATGGACATGTAAAGATCAACTGGGATAATGTGGGTGAAAGGGACTATAACCTATAAAGTATTCTAAGAGTGAAAGTTCTTATTCCTGTTCAGGCTAAGGGGCATGTTTGCTAACTCCAAGCACTGGCTCCTAGAGAAAAAGTCCAGCTAATTTCCCCTTCTTTCCTGGAGTGTCCTTCTCTGTCTCTCCCCAACTCCCTTTCTACTTATTTAGACCTCCACTTCTATCCATCACCCATGTTAAAGTCTGAGGCTGGCTGCCTTCCTGGCAAGGGCTTGCTCACTCCATGCCAAATTGACTTCTCCATCAGTCTGATTCTGAGCATGGATTGTGCAGAATGGAGTCTCATGACTAGGGCTGTCACACCCAGGCACCCAGGCCTGCCCTCCCCATCCAGAGATGTACTGGTAGTGTCAGGATCAGTTTGACTCCCAAGGAGAGAAGGCCTATTGTGCTATGAGGGGAGGGGTGTGGCAGGGCACCTAGGTCTGAAAATACAAAAATGAGAAGAACAAGGAGATGCTGCAGGGACAAGGGCACTTTAAGGCCAGCTAGGTCAGGGACAATCTGACTCTCTCATTTGATTGTGTATGCCTCTGAGCAAGTCACGCAAACCCTCTGAGCCTTTGTTCCCTCACCTGTAAATAGGGATGGCCGTACTTAACTTTGGGCTATAGTGAGGACCAGAGGTAATGATTATGAAGCAAAGGTTTGGCACTTGGTAGCTACACTGATAGCAGGCCCTAGTGGCACAGTGGTTAAGCACTTGACTGCTAACCAAAAGGTTGGTGGTATGAGGTCACCAGCCACTCCACAAGAGAAAGATGTAGCAGTCTCCTTCTGTAAAGATTTACAGCCTTGTAAACCCTATACAAAAACCCCCTGGCATTGAGTTGATTCCAATTCATAGTGACTCCCACTGGGTTTCCAAGGTGGTAAATCTTTACGGAAGTAGATTGCCTCATCTTTCTGAGGAGTGGCTGGTGGGGTTGAACTGCCAACCTACTAAGTCCAATGTCTTTGGCACTGCACCACCAGAGCTCCTTGGAAACCCTATAAGGGTATCTATGAGTTGGAAATGACTTGGCAACAATTGGCTTTGTTATTTTATACATATATATATATATTTGGCTATACTGATATAAAAGGAAGAGAAAAGGAAACCAACACTAATTAAGCACCTCCTTTTTGTTGGATGCAAAGCATATGCTTTTCTTATTTAATCTGTACAACTCTGAAGAATTACAACAAGGAAAGAGGTTTAAAAGTATGAAGAGACTAGTGACAACTGGTCAGAGACATGCAGTCTGTATTGGAATCCATATTGGTCTAGCCCCAAAGGGGGAGCTGAGCCCACTACTCCCACTGCCTTCCTCCCTCCAGTCCCAAGATAATATGGAGCCTAGTCCCCAGATGGTAAACGTCTTTATCACGGGAAAGAAAGAGGCTCAAAGTCAGCCTCAGTGCACATTCACAGTGAGTGATGACATTGGCTCACACCACCCTTCGCAGGCACAGTGACTACTGATGCTAGTCAAGAACCAAATAGTCTCATGACAGTCACTCACCAAAGACCATTCCTCATTCTCTGGGTGGTGGCCTTCAGTGGAGCCCTGTCACCTACCCTTTCCCAGAAACTCCCAGATCTGCCTCCTCCCTTGCTTCTCCTTTTCTCCTCTCCCTCCTCTCTTCACACTTTATGGTTCAACATCAAAGAGTTTTAGATCCTCACAAACACTACACTTTCTCACTTTGATGCCCTGCATGTTGCCTGGCAGAATGTCTGCCTTGCAGCCTCCTACCTCATTCTGACTCAACCTTTAAGATTCTGTCCAGGTGCCATGAACACCACTGACACCACTGGGTCGTTCCTGGTTCCCCAGGCTTCATACTGAGAATGGTTCCCTTTCTCCATGTTCCCACAATAACCTATGCATGTTGATTTTTACCTTTTCACTAATCATATTATGATGACATTATTCTTTAATATTTACTCCCTCTCAGGGTCTGATTGATTGAATCTTAAACTGATTCAAGGAGTAAATCTTAAATTGATTCAGTGGTTTGCTGGAGGGAAGTTGGAAGAAAGGCTAGGAAAAAATCACCTGAATAAGTATTTTAATATCCTCTTTCTAATTCTCTCTCAGAATTTCTGGGTGGTACAAGAGGTTAAGTGCTCGACCACTGACTGAAATGTTCGCAGTTTGAATCCACCCAGAGGCACCTTGGCAGAAAAGCCTGGTGATCTGCTTCCAAAACTCACAACTTCGAACACCCTACAGAGCAGTTCTACTCTGTACATGTGGGGTTGATGTGAGTCAGAATCAACTCGATAGTAACTGGTGATTTCCTCTCACTCCATATTAGAATTGACTGAAAATGCCTAGGGTGTGTACAGGGATAAATTCAGGACACATAGTTAGTTTCAGAAAAACTCCCAGAGGACTCTGACTTAAGATTTTGTCTTTCGCACCAATCTTCACTTTGTGCCAGTCCCTTGAGCTATGCAAGGAGACAGGTGAGCACCCCTGGACCAATACTGTTTTGGGAAACCTATGTCTGTATACTCTGGGTGGTGTGAAGGGACCTAAAGTTTGAACTCACCCAATGGTGCCATGGAAGAAATGTATGGTGATCTTCTTCCATAAAGATTATAGTCCCCCAAACCCTATGGAGCAGTTCTACTCTGTCATGCATGGGATTACTGTGAGTCAGAATTTACTCAATGGTAGTGGGTTTTGTTTTTTTGTTTTCAGGGTACTTGAGACTGGGAAGTCATTAATGCATGGAAATGGAGCCTGATTGAGCTAATGTGAGAAAGGGGTGTCTGAGTTTCTTTGAGGATCAGTGTTTGGGAAAGTGAGTTTGTCAGAAGAGGGCCTTGAGACAGGAGATTCCCTCCTTGTTGCTTAAAGACCTTCCTTATGAGAATAACCTGTAAGCAGTAAAATATTCTTTCTTCTCAGGTGTGTGGAGCTTCTTGAGGTGGTGAGAGACCTGCTTTGTAACTTTCAGCCAGATTCAGCCACTAGACCCCAAAAAACATGACCCTAGCCGGTAGGTACAAAATCTGTTTCTGTAAGGGGGGGCACTGTAGCATGGGGTACTTCTGTACACATCTATATGTACTTATATGTGCACATAAATAAAATAAAATAAAAAGAATGACAGGAAATACACTAAAGAGTTAAAAATGTTATTTCTAGATGGTAGGTGGGATAAATTGAGTTTTCCTTTTGCTCATCTGCATTTTTTAAAGTTTTTACCATAAATATGTATTATATTACAATTATGTTTTCAAATGTGTAAAAGGGAATGAGGGAGAGTGCTTGGGCACTATGCTGGGAGTAAGCTTAGTCCTTGAGGGGCCTGGGATGCCAGGGCATGTGATAAGAAGCAGTGATCTCAGAATGGGGAGAGAACTCACAGGAACACACAAAAAACTGGCTGTGAAATACCTGGGGCAGCACAGGGGTGAGTGAGACACCAAACCATCCGCTCTCACCAGCAACCTTCTGGTTTTCAAGATGCAATTAAACACAGACACAATAGATGTGATGGGGACATTACCCAATCCTTGAGGACACCAGCCCCTCTGGCTTTGATCATTATGCTTGGAAGGTCAGAGAAAGCTCACAGCCTGACTGTGCCACTCACCAAGGGGCAAGTGCCCAGAAGAACATGGTGAGGATGACCCTTCACTCCCCAGCTTCTTTACCCTTGGGACAGGATTTTTAAGTACTTTCAGTAAAATAGTGTGTGGATTTCCTCCAAACTGGATCAAAAGAAATGAAATATCCTGGGGCAAGTGTGGAGAACTAGGGAGCTCAGTCAGGGTGCCAGGGTAGGGTGAGGGCACTGATGCTGGGGGTCTTTCCCTGAGGGTATTTTCATTTAGTACTATGAGAGGAGAAGATGAATTGAGAGGAAAGATAAGATCATCTGAGTGTTCTAGAAGGCTCAAGTTTTTATACATAAACAAGAGTAGGTCTGAGTCACACTTAAACAGGTCAGTGCTGGTCAAAAGGGGCAGCTGATCCCTAGTCTAGGCTTGGTTCTCTGTAGTTTGGGCACCTGTGTGGGACCCAGGAGTCTGGTCTACCCAGACCCGCAGACCCCCACAGATGCTGGCTTCTGAGGCTAAGAGGGGTTCACCAACTTCTGTCTGGGATGTTTCTGCAGCTTACAAGGAGAAGATGAAAGAGCTCCCCCTGGTGTCCTTGTTCTGCTCCTGTTTCTTGGCTGATCCCTTGAATAAGTCATCCTATAAATATGAAGGTAAGTGAAGACCACAGTTCGGAAAATAAGGGGTGGAGGTCTTTTGCATATTGTTTTCATGAGTACAGACAGTATCTTCTACCCCAATTTCATGAAACTTGCCCCCATATCATGTTTTATTTCCCAGATCCAGTGAAATCATCACATCTGATTCAAAATCTAAGCACAATGATGAAGGCAGGGTATGTGGCTACAGCCTGTGGGACTACACAGCCAGGTTCAAGGTCTGAGTCAGACCCTCTACAGAGTGCTCTTGATCTTAGTTAACTTCTGATCATTCATTAAACAAAATGATGCTGTGGAGAATGCAAGAACGAACTAAGAGATTCTGCCCTCAGGGAACACTTAGACCAGAAGAGTAGACAAAACAGTGTAAATATCTAGATTTCATGGCAGACAAATTTCCTTAGTGAAGAGGAGATAATGCTGAAGAATCCAGAGATGGGAAGAGAACTTCTGTTTGCTGCAACCCAAAGAGGCTCTGTGATGGTGATGCTGTGTGGGACTTGGTGACAGGGAGAATCCCAAGATAGTGGTAGGTAGCACAAAATGACAATGTCCTCATCAGTGATGATCAGGGAATAAAAAAATAAAGAATCTCAGTTGCCATCAAGTCAATTCTGATTCATGGCCACCCCATATGTGTCAGAGTGGAACTCTGTTCCACAGAGTTTTTAATGGTTGATTTTCTGGAAGCAGGTTTCCAGGCCTTTCTTCTCAGGTACATCTGTGTGGACTCGAACCTCCAACCTTTTAGTTAGCAACTGAGCATGCCAATCATTTGCACCACCCAGGAACTCCAATTAAGGATTAAGTCACTCCTTAATTTCCTGGGGGTTAACAAAAAGGGAAGGGTTTGGTCTGGAAATGAGAGATGGGAGTGCTCTGATTACCTGAGATTGTTTTTTCTGTTTAGGCTGGTGTGGGAGACAGTGTAGGAGAAAAGATCAAAGCCAGCGGAAAGACAGTGCTGACTGGAGAGAAAGAAGAGAGCAGGGTAGGAGGAACTAAGGAGAGAGATGTAAATAGGCTAAGCGATCAGATTGGTAGTTGAACAATGAGTGGAAGGGTGGTGGGTGGTGGATAAAAGCCACCATTGTTTGTCACCATAGATTACAATTTGAGCAAGTGCTCATCCATGGGAAGATATTTACTGAGGAAGTAAAAGCCAAAGCAGCTAGTATTGCTGCAGTTGTTCTAAAAAAAACTGCATATTTTAGGACCCCTCCTATTGGAGCCTGAAACCTTATGTGGTTATGAACTCTTTCAGGCCTCTCAGAGTCATCAGACCATTGGGCTCATTGACCTTCAGTACCAATGTTCAGGAGCCTGGTCATTAGGTTTTCCATTGGGTTCCCAGATCTCCCATGAATAGGGTGTGCATGATTTATGGGTACCCACATACTGTTATAGGGCTGAGCAGCACATTTTCTGCTCTCTACAGCAGACACAGTGGACCTGAACTGGTGTGTAATTTCTGACATGGAAGTCATTGAGCTGAACAAATGCACCTCAGGCCAATCCTTTGAAGTCATCCTGAAGCCACCCTCCTTTGATGGAGTACCTGAGTTCAATGCCTCCCTCCCTCGGCGGCGAGATCCATCACTGGAGGAGATCCAGAAGAAACTAGAAGCAGCTGAGGAGCGACGGAAGGTAAGGAATGCTCTTTCTTTCCTCCACCCCAGCATGAAGGGAAGGGATTTGAGAAAAAGAGGCAGTGGCCATGAGCTGGAGTTCAGTTACCACCAACCTATCTTTAGCCAGCCCCTTCCATGTGCAGGGCAGAGAGTGAAGCAGAATTGAAGAAACAAACAAGTAAAAACCCTGGCCTCCTCTAGGAGCTTACAGTTTAGTTAGTGGGTAAGAGACACTGCACTACATAACTCCAAGAGGTGGCTTTATATGCATAGTGACAAGGATAAGATATTGAAAAACATTAGGGATTTAGGGAAAGCCCACACAATTAAAGAATGGGTTCTTTTATTGGGGAAGCACATAGAAGGACATGCTTTGGTATATTTTCACATGTCTTCTAGATCCCTGGGTGGTGCAGATGGTTTGCACTGGACTACTAACCTAGAGGTTGGCAGTTGAAACTCAGCAGCACCAGGGAAGAAAGACCTGGCAATCTGCTTCTGTAAAGATTACAGCTATGAAAATTCTATGAAGCAGTTCTACTCTGTAACACATGGGGTTGCCATGCATCAAAATCAACTTGATGGCAACAAGTTTGGTTTTTTTGGTTTAGCATGATTTTGATGTTTCCTATTGATGCTTCATAGCCCAACTCAGGTGCTTTCTTTGTGTAAGCTTCCTTCAAGCAGAAAATAATCTTCTCCTTCCCTGAATTGCTATAGCACTTTCTCTCTACCTCTTAAGGCACATGCCACACGTTACTCTGGGTTGTAGTTATTTATACGTGTATTATCTCTACTTTCTTTTCCAAGTTGCTAGAAGAGTGCCTGGCATATAGAATAAGATCATTTAGTATTTTTAAATGAATGAATGAATGGGGTAATGAGAAAAAGAAATCCAAAGGCATTTAAAAGAAGAAGGCTTAGAAAAAAATTCAGAGTATAAAAGGCTGTAAAGGTGATGAGAGAATCCAAGAAGTAGCCTTGCTTCCGGCTAACGGGCCAGGGACCAAGCTCAAGGAGGAGTATGTTATGGGTGTGGGGATTTAAAGTCAGGGTGACTAAAATATATCCAGCTTGTTCATACTCAAGGGCCTTTTTCTTCCTTCATGCGCTTCTCCAGTACCAGGAAGCTGAACTCCTGAAGCACCTGGCAGAAAAACGAGAACATGAGAGGGAAGTGATCCAAAAAGCCATTGAGGAAAACAACAACTTCATCAAAATGGCTAAGGAAAAACTGGCCCAGAAGATGGAATCCAATAAGGAGAACCGCGAGGCTCACCTTGCTGCTATGTTGGAACGTCTGCAAGAGAAGGTAAGTGGTCCTACAGTAGAGAGGAGACTTCTGGGATACTCTGTCTTTATTTCATGGCAAGTATACATGGATCTACATGTCATTTCAGAAAGGAAAGCAGCCTCAGGCAGGCATGGGGATATTTCTATTGGGCTTAGAGAGTTCCGGGAAATGATTTGGCAGGTCAAAGGCAATGTGAACCTAGTATTAGAATTCCTCTTGGGACATTCTGCACAGTTATGCAATTGAAACTTCTCACTGTCTTAGGGAGAGTATGTTCTATATCTTCTAGAGAAACCCTACCTCATGGAAAGGAATAGGGATAGATAAGCATGGTGCATTCCTAGCTTCATCCTTGAATGGACTGATTTGATTTAATGAAAGATGCTGACATGAGTTTCTGGCTCCAAGCCAAGTGAATGATACCCTAAATTGCCCATTGTGCAGGAAACATGATTCTCTACAATCCTTTTGACATGGACTGAATGAGTCACAGGTCTTTCCAATACGCTGCCTTTTGTCAATAACCCAAATGGTGTCACCTAAATATGAGAAACGTGAGAGACTGAGGATGGTCCCAAGTGTCAGCAGAATAACAGCCTACTCTGTTAAGAACATGCTGGCCTCATTTCCTCAGTCTCAAGGCTGCCCCAGTTTCTCCTGCAGCTCCTGGGAGAGCTCCAGCTCTGTGTTTTATTTCCAGGAGCCGCCTGCTGCGCGGTGACTCCCGGGACCTGATCGGTGGCCTCGTCCCATGGTGAGCAGCGTGGTCCCTACTCCTTCCTGCCCATCCACCTATAGTCTCAGACCTTTGGCAAAAGCTACTAGAAAGATCTGGCTTTCTTCACAAGGGATCTGAATACTATACATGCCCTGGAGCTGGCCAATGTGTGGCAGGCCCTTCCCTCTGATGCTTGTTCTCCAAGGGGCAGCAATGTCTCCACCAAGATTATATGAAAGGGAAGTGATCTGGGTCTGACTTCAGGCTTCCCTAAATTTTTGAAAAATGATTTGGAGCAAACTCTTAAAAGAAAAAAAGAAATGCATTTGGGATAGGATGGGGCATAAGCTCTCAAGCAAAATTCAAAACAAGTAATTGAGGCTAAGTCAAAATTACCCTTATGTGATGGGTGAGGAAACCATGCCAGACAAGGTAAAATGATTTGCCCAGTGTCACACAGCTGATAGGCAATGGAGCTGGTTTCAAACTCAGCTTTTTTTTTTTTTTTTAATTTTTATTGTAATTTGAGTGAAAGTTTATAGAGCAAATTCATTTTCCATACAGCATTTCATGCACATTTTGTAGAACCCAGTTTTTTTGGCCCCAAGTCTAGGTGGCTCTTTCAATGCCTTTCTTAGGAAGACCATCCAACAACTGTACTGCCAGTCTCTTTTCAGTGAGGGGGGCATTGGAGGCCAAGAGCAGGGAGTCAAAAAACCTTTTAGGATTTGTATATAGCGCTCAGCTGGAAATGGAGGTAGATTTAGAATGGGAGTGATTGTGAAGGCCCATATCCTGGAGTAATAGTTTTGGAGGTGAGTTAAGATTCAAAGTAAAAGGTGTCAGAAGCAAACATTTTAGTGGGTGTACTTCTCTGGGGCACTGATTCCTACTCAGCCTGGGGAAGGCAGGAGGTGGGATGGGAACTAGGCATGTTGTTTTTGCCAGGGACACTTGAAACAATGCCTTCTGTGCCACAATTTGTGTGGATCACTGACCATCTGTACCAGACTCACCTGGTATAAAGCTTAAAAGTACAGATACTTGGGTCCTATCCCAGACCTACTAACTCAGTTCTCTAGAGATGGTTTCTAAGAACCTGCAGTTTAACAAGCTTCCTAGGTCATGCTGATACATAGCAAAGTTTGAGAACCACTGTCCCAGACACATCACTTTCTGCTCCTAGGGCCATGGAATGTTCTAGGGCTTTTCTAGGGACAGGTTTGTAGCTTAAGGTAAGTTCTGGAAACCATTTTCCCAGTGATGCCAGCCTGCAGTAGGATAGCATTTATTAAGCACCCACCATGTGCAAGGAACCATGTTAGAAAATGAGAGATATAAAGATGAAAAAGTCAAGATCCCTACCCACAAGGAATACACCATCTAATAGAAGACACAGACGTGTGCACAATGAGCAGTAATGTAAGGCAGACCAGGATGAGCCCGTGAAGTGAACACTAAAGTCACAGAATTCCAGATGTAAAAGAGTTTTCCCCAACCTCCCCTCTCTTAAAGACCAAGACAATGATGTCTGATTGGTGAGGTGAGTCACTCAAGGTCACAGAACTGGGTGTGCCTCTTAAGTCAGATTCCCAGTTTTTGGGGGCTTCCTTACACAGTAGAACAAAAGAGCGTTCTTTTATAACATTTAAAAAAAAATCCCCTTTTTGGAGTTGAACATTTCCAAAAATTCTTGTGGCAATTTATTCTTGAAGATCTTTCATCATGTAGGTTAAAACAACTCTCACTAAGGAGACAGACAAACAAAAGCTGCAGTCAAGCTGCGTGGGAAGCTTACAGTGAGGCTTTTTCCGCTCTACCTGTTCCTCTAGCACAAAGTACCCTGATGGGCTTCTTACTTCAAGTCAAGTAACAGTCTCCAAACCCTAGAAGGGCCAGGTGAGGGAAGGAGAGGCTGATAGGCCCTGATCACTGTGAGAGGGTCCCCATATGGGAGGTTGGATCCAAGTCAATAAGCCTGCTCTCCTGGCACTGCACCAGGAGACCTCGCCTACCTGCCTCCTATGTCTCGCCTACTACCTTCCACCCCTTCTCAGGCCGTCTTCGCAGACACTGTTCTCCACTTCCGGTGTGAGTCATCCTTTACTTCCGGTTCTCTTGCCCCTTAGCCTTCCTTCATCCTGGGGCAGGCTTCTGTGACCCAAATTTTCCCTGCCTTTTTTCCTAGGACAAGCACGCAGAGGAAGTGCGGAAAAACAAGGAGCTGAAGGAAGAGGCCTCCAGATAAAGCCCAGAGGCCAAAGACGTTTCCAGGACAGAGGGACAGCTGCAGCAGCTCTGCAGTCCCCGAGGCAGCCCTGCGCCCGCCGGCTGCTCTCCCAGCACTGGGGTTTGGGGGGAGGGGGAGGGTGGCTCAGGGGCGTTTCCTCTGCTTTTGGTGTTTGTGAATGTGAAGAATTGACCAGTGAAGCCATCCTATTTGTTTCGGGGGAACAATGATGGGGTGGGAGAGGGGAGAGAAGGAGAGAGGTTGGGAAATGGAGATGGAGAAGAACTCTTGGACATTGCAACAAAGTCACGGCCTTTACTTTTCTTCACATCTCTGCCTGGACATTGAGCCTCCAGGCGCTATGTTCAGGGAAGTTGAAAACGGGGGCAGTAGAAGTTCCAGGTGCAGTGCATAGTCCTGGGTGGAACAGTGGACGCACAAGCCCAGCAGGAGGGGGTGGGTGGGACCTGGAGGCATTTCCACCCTGGAGCAGGTGGGATGAGGCGTTGTGATGCCAGGGTCTGAATGTGTGTGTTTTAACCATCCATTTTTGATCATCATGACAAATGAAACATTTACTCTAAGTCTCCAGTTCTTTATTTCCTGAACTTGTCTTTTGGGTGATAGAATGTTCTTGAAATTTAGTTTCCACACATCAGGTGGCAAATACCACCTTTGTTCCTTTAGTTTTGCCATCAGATCATCTGAGGTGCTGGGAGACATTGACTGAAAAGCATGCACTGTTTTTTGTACTCCTTTTCTGTGCTTTCCCATATTGGATTGAGTGCACTGAGTTACTGAGATGAGAAATCCAACTGTCCTTTCTGTCACTGATATTTTAATATGGTCCCCAAGATGCATAGTCAGAAGAAAGTCCTCTTTATTTTTGGGGTTTGGGATTCTAGGTGGGTCACAAAAAGCGAATGAAATGTAAAATATTTGTTAGTAGAAAGTAGAGAGGAGCATTTTAGATCCATCTTTACCAGAACACTGAGCCATGGGCGGGAAAGAAGCCTAGTCCTCTCCCCAAACCATTGCAGGAACATGATCCCCAGGGGATGTCCCCACTCTGCTCTACACACTGTGTAGTTTTGTACAGCTTTGCAAATAAACCCTTTGATATTAGTGTTTTTTTTTTTTTTTTTTCTATGAGTGTTACTGCAATTTAGCTTTATCTTAGGCTAACAGGGGAATCAGAGAATAATAATAATAATAGTAGTGTAATAATAATAATAGCAGTGCTAGTACTTAAGGAATAGTCCCTGGATGGCACAAATGGTTAAGCATTTGACTACTAGCCCAAAGGCTGGCAGTTTGAACCCATCCAGAGTCACCTGGGAAGACAGGTTTGATGATTTGCTTCTGAAAGCTCACAGCTTTGAAAATTCTAAGGAGCAGTTCTATTTGGCACATATGTGGTTGCCATGAATCTCAGTCAACTCAACAGCAGCTAATAACAACAACAACACTTAGGAAGCATTTACTAGCTGCCTGGTAATTTTCTAGGCTTTTACATATATAATATATATATTATCTTGTTTAATCCTCACAACTACCTTACACGGTAGGTTCTCTTATTATCCCACATTGAAGGCAAAGTATAGAAAGGGTAAGTAACTTGGCCAAGGTATCACAGATAATAAGTGGGGTAATAAGGATTTGAATTCCAATGGTTTGTTTCCAGAGTCCATAATTTTAGCCACTGCATTGTACTGCTTCTTGACTGGGAATCAGTCACAGGATGTCATCCTAGAGCATTGTTTCTCAAACTGCAAGTAGTGACGCACTAGATTGTGAGATCTACTTGGTGGGTCTCAACCAACTCTTTTTTTTTTTTTTTTGAATAGAATAGAACATAAAATATCAAAGTACAGTGTAGGTGGTAATGAAGGTATTGTTTATATTTGTGTATGGATGTTCTAGGCCACAGGTGTTTCTTACTGGGGGTTGCAGTCAAAATGCTTAGAAAGGTGCTGCCCTAGAATAAGGTTGGAGGCCAGAGCCAGGACTCCAGGTTGCAGCCCTGGGGGCTTTAAGAAGTTGCCATGCTTGCAAAAGCAAGAGACTGTAGCCTTGAGATAAAGAGCTGCCTTTTTCTGAGCAAAAGGGAGACAAAAAGTGGCATACAGGGTACATTCTCACAAATTTACCTCATCGGAGTTTCAGTCCGCCTACTGGTGATAGTGCAGGAAGCTCCATTCCCATTCCTCTGCCACCAAATGACTAAACTTGAATTCACTCCCCAACAAACCCAGACAGTATTGTTTCATGTCTCTATTCCTTTGCACATGCAGTTCCCTCTGCTTGGTTTGCTCTTCCCTTGTCTGGTTGAATTGATCCCTTTTAATTCTTTAAACTCAGCTCAGATGTTAAGTTTCCTGACTCCTCCAGTACTTCTGTACTTCTTATATGCTTTGATTACTAGATAGTTATTTGTTACATATCACTCTCCTCTACTAAACTTGAAGTTCCTTAAAAATAGGACTCTGTTTTGTTAATCATTGTGTCTCTGGTAGTAGTTGCTCTAGAATTTCTGGAATTAGGAGCAGCAATCTGCTTGGAGAAAAGGCCAAGGGACTTGTCTCAAAGATTCACTTGTATAACACCTTACATAAGCACTGTATATAAGACTGAGAAAACATCATCAACTGCACATATCAAAAAATGGAAGCTTGTGATCAAGATAATGCAGGAGACTAAAATCTCCCTCCAAGGCCACCCCTCTAGACTTTGGGGTCACACTGATACCCAGTGCCTAACACTGAAAACTAAAGTTTCCAATTATATATGCTCAGCATGGGGTTAGCTTCAAAATTCTCCCAACCCTCCTGTCTACCCCCCACCCCCAAAGAAAAAGTCCTACATTAAACATGTTTACAAATCGATTGGGACACACATGAAACTAGTAAGGCAATCATTCTTAAAAGTTCAATTTACATCAGAATCCTTCTGGGAGCTTGTTAAAATGTAGATTCTTTTGCTTTTGGTGTTTGTAAACCAAGATAATCAACTAGGCTTATTAAAATATCTTTTGAGCATGTTACCATAGAGTCTACATTTTAACGAATCATTTCCCAGGTTTTTAGCAGCCAGTCATTACCACAGTTTGAAAAATTCTGTACAATTAAGAACAGAACCACACGGTGTCTCCAAAAGCAAGAGTAGCTCAGAGGAGGGATAGGTGCTGTCAACTGGGGTCCTTGGAGAATTCAGTGGACACCACTTGAGCTCACCCCTTTAAGGATGAACATACAGAAAATTGAGGAAAAGGCAGGGACAGGGGCAAGAGGGTAGGGCTGGAGATGTGAGTGCGGGAGCCCTGAGTATATGTGAATTTATTTTCCTAGAACAATGTTTGAAGAAATGGGCCCTTGGGATTTCTCAGATGGTTTGTAAACTGAGGAATTAGGGCCAATGAAGGGCAGAGTATAAGAGAGGCATATTTTAAATCCTGTGACCCTAAACCAGTGGTTTTCAATGGGAGTAGTAATGCTGCCAAGAGTGTATTTTGGAAATGTGTGGCAACAATTTGTCTAGTACAAAAGGAGAAGGCACAGTGCTTCCACTGAGTGGGTGGAGGCCAAGGATGCCACATACAAACTTTTACATATAAACATGAGCTCCTCATCTCCCCGCTTAAATATACACTGAATTTTCCAGGAACACAACTTCTCAGTTATGTTCAGCCTTTTCTCTTGACCTGGTTCATCTTTCCAGGTCCTGTCATTAGCTCCTTGGCCCTATTCCCTTCCATTTACTTACGGTCTTTGGATTGACTCTCATCTCCTACTCATCATCTTCCCCCATTCAAAAGGCTAGTTTGGATCCAAGGGCAGATTACTCAATAAGCAAGGTAAGCATGGGCTGACATGTGCTTACTCACTGATGAAAAACATGCAAAACTATTCACTACTGATTAGTAACTAAGCACATGTAAGCCCATGCTTACCTTGCTTATTGGTATTAGTGTCTGTTAGGGATTGTAAATTTGAAAAGAGGCTTTGATTCTGTAGGAAAGTGCTGTGGGGTTGGGAGAGAGACAGATGCAAGTCATACCTAGCAGCAGAATTATTGATGTGTGAGAAAATGGGAAATTATTCACCAAAGATTAGAACTAAGCACAAGTAAGCTGTGCTTACCTTGTTTATTGGGTAATCCACCACTGTTTGGACCCATCCTAATAGAGCTTAAGAGTGAACCTTGAGATAATCAAACTGATTTCAAGTAAACAAAGATATTCCAGAACAAAGTCCAAACTGATTTAAAGGAATCCGGTAAAACTCAGGACCCAGCAATGTAAAATTTAAAATGTCTGGCATCCAATAAATATGTATCAGGCATACAAAGAAGCAGGAAAATATATAATCAGGAGAAAATTGGATGGCAGCAAATAGAGAAATAACAGATATGATAGAATCGTCAGACAAAGATTTTAAAACAGTAACTACAAACATGTGCAATGTATTCAAGAGAATAATGGAAAACATAAAAATATTATCAATTTCCCTGAGCTGTAAATGGGGAAGTTTTTATGTTGACAATTACGTTTCCCCACAATAAAAGTAAAAAAAAAAAAAAAAAA
>NW_006921640.1:8673363-8677221 GCF_000298275.1 Orycteropus afer afer
ATAACAGTATAAACCGTCAGATATAAATGCCTCAAAAAAAAAACCCCAAAACACACCAAAAACTCAAAGAAGAATAAATAAAAAAAACCCATGCCAAAGCACATCAAAACCAAATTGTTGAAAAACAGTGATAAAGAGAAAAGCTTAAAAGCAGATAGAGAGAAAAGATACTACATACAGACCATCAAAGCTAGGAAGGGTAGCACAATTCTTGTCAGAAAATAATGGAGCTAAACGTTTAAAGTACCAAAAAACCAAAACGGCTGGCAATTTAAAATTCTATCCTCAACAAAACATAACTTTCAAAAATGAAGGTAATAGTTTTTGAGACCATTGATATCTGAAAGAATTCATCACCAGCAGACCTGAATTAAAAGTAGTGATAACAAAAATTCTTCACTCAGAAGGAAAATGGTATCCGAAATATTGATTAAAGAATACTAGAGAGCATAAATATCTGGATAGATATAAATCTTTTTTTCAAATGTTTAAAGCAAAATTAACAACAATCTCCTGTGACGTTTATGATATGGAAATAAAATGTTTTATAACAATAGCACAAAATATGGGAGCAGCAAAATCAAAGTATATGTTGTAAAGTTGTTAACACTGGAAGGGAAGTGGAATAATGTTGCTTGAAGATAGATTGATATTAGTTAAAGATGTATATTGTAAACCTTAGAGCAACAATTTAAACAACAACACTGATGACAACTACAACAGTAAAATAAGGGGGTAGAGCTAATAATCCAATAACCAAACCAAACCAAACTCACTACTGCTGCCAAGTGGAATCCGACTCATAGTGACCTTCCTTGGATTACTGAGGCAGTATCTTTACAGAAGCAGATTGCCCAATCTTCCTTCTGAGGAGTGGCTGGTGGGTTTGAACTGCCAGCCTTCTGGTTAACAGTCAAATGCCTTAAGCACTGTGCCACCACAGCTCCCATCCAATTCAAGAAGGCAGGAAATTGGTAAAAAAAGGAAAAAATGGGGAGGGGTAGTGTTGTGTAAAGAACAAATGGGACAAATAGAAACAAACATCAAGATATTATATTTAAATCTAACTATTGCTAATTACACAGTGCCTAAGGAATTTGACTGCTAACCAGGAGGTTGGTGGTTCAAACCCATCAGTGGCTCCCCAGAAGGAAGATGAAGCAATCTACTTCCACAAAGATTTACTGCCTCAGAAATCCAATGGGGGTCTCTATGAGTCATACTTGACTCCATGGCAGTGAGTTTGGTTCAGTTTTTTAAATACTATAATTAAAAGGCATCGACTGTCAGAAAATAATGGATAAAAAAAGCAAGATCCAGCTACTTGCTGTGCACAAGTAGACCCTTTAAAATAAAAATAAAGATATGTTAAAAGTAGAACAATGAAAAAAAGATATATTATGCAAGCCTTAATCAGAAGGAAGCCGGGTGATAGACAGGCTATAAGGTGAGCAACGAAGGTATGCAATCATTAGAACAAGCAGAGACATGGGTTCAAAAAGGTAGCATTTGCTTAGGGATAGAGCTTGGAAGGCAGGAGTGGGTGGGAAAGAACTAGGAAGGGAAGAGGTGGGTACAGAGAGAAAGTTGGAAGAATGCTATTACAGTGTGGGGATTACAGTAAATGTCACAAAACAGAATGTGTATGCATTGTTGAATGGAAAACCAATTTGCTTTGCAAACTTTCACCCAAATCACACACACTCACAGACATGCACACAAAGGAAGCTACAGTGGCTATAGTCACATCAAGCAATGTAGATTTCAGACTGAGAAATATTACCAGGGATAAAAAGGCATAATTCATAATGATAAAGAGGTCAGTTCATAAAGAGACTATGTTGTTGTTGTTGTTGTTATGTGCCATCGAGTCGGCCCGACTCATAGCAACCCCTCCTTGGGTTTCCGAGGCAGGATCACTACGGAAGTAGATTGCCCCATTTTCCTTCCGAGGAGTTGCTGGCTGAACCTCCAGTCTTCTGGTTAGTAGTTAAATGCCTTAGGCACTATGCTGCCAGAGCTCCTAAAGAGACTATAGTAATTCTAAACGTATATGTACCTAAATAACAGAGCTTCAAAATGCATGAAGCAAAACATGATAAAAATGAAAGGAGAAATAGTTGATCATTAAGATATACATTCCGTTTCAAGTACACGTGTAATATTCATAATATGAACCAGATTCTGGGCCTTAAAAAAACGTGTTAACAAATTTAAGAAGATGGAAATCATACAGAATAAGTTCTCTGACCATATTATATAAGTAAAGAGAAGCCAGAAACTATGATGGATTAAACTAGAAAGCAGTAGCTAAAGATATCTGGAAACTCCTCAAATAGTTGGAAACTAAACAACACGCTTCAAAATAACCCATGGGCGAAATCACAAGGAAAATTAGAAAATGTTTTGAACTGAATGAAAACAGAAGTACAATCTATCAAAATTTATGGCACACAGCTAAATAAATACTCAGAGGGAATTTTATACTTTAAAATTTCTATCTAAATGCCTTTAAATTCCTGTTTTAGAAAAGAGGAAAGATCTCAAGTCAATAACCTAAGGTTCCACCTTAAGAATTTTGAAAAGGAAGAACAAATTAAACCGAACGTAAATGGTTGTTGTTGTTGTTATGTGCCTTGTTGTTGTTATGTGCCGTCGAGTCGGCCCCGACTCATAGCGGCCCCTCCTTGGGTTTCCGAGGCAGTATCACTACGGAAGTAGGATTGCCCAACCTTCCTTCCGAGGAGTGGCTGGTGGGTTTGAACCGCCAGCTGTCTGGTTAGCAGTCAAGTGTCTTAGCCACTATGCTACCAGAGCTCCCAAAAAAGAGAAGAGCAGTAATCAATGAAATTGAAAATGGAAACCAGAAAATAGGCACAGAAACCAAAAGCCGTTCTACTGAGAAGATCAGTAAAACGGAGAGACTTCTGACTAGGCTAATGGAGTAAAAATGAATGAAGATACAAAATTGCCAATATTAGGAGAGAAAGATAGTGATGAGATATTATGACAAACTTGATGCCAATAATTAAAAAAAAAAAATTCTTATTTTGGTAAGTATATGTACAGTAACATAGCATTTGCCATTTCAATATTCTTCACATGTATACAATTTAGTGATTAATTGTGTTCACCAAACTGTACAATTCACACCACTTTTCATTTCCAAACTTTCCCATCACTCTTTACAGAAGTTCAGTATTCCCCTAAGCAATACGTGCCCTCTCCCTCCACACTCCTAATCCACCCCTGCTAACCACTAATCAACTTTGGTTTGTATGGCTTTCTAAATATTTCATATAAGCAGAAACATATAATATTAATTCTTTTATGACTGATTTATTTCACTCAGTATGATGTTTGCAAGATTCATCCATGCTGTAGCATGTATTAACACTTTACTCCTTTTTTAAGGCTGGATAATACTCCACAGTATACATGTACCACATTTTGTTTATCCATTCACCTGTTGATGGACATTTAAGTTGTTTCCAATTTTTGGTCCTGTGAATAGTGCTGCAGTGAATATTGGTGTACATGTATCATCACTTTCCAAATAAAATCTTGATCTGGTTTCAAAAGGAAAAGAATATTGTTGATGGAAGTTTTGCTACAAGTTGAAACTGTGCTTATTCCTGATCATATAATTTCTGGGGATTCTTTTATTTATTTATTTTTATTGTGATTTTGGGGAAAATTTACAGAGCAAATTCACTTTCCATACACTTTGTCTCATGACATTGACTACAATTTACCCCAATGCAACAGCTCCCCGCCTACTTCCTCCTGATATTTATCTCCTCCCTGTGTCCATCCCTCCATGCACTCTTGCCCCCTAAGCTGTCTCCCTGTGCATAC
>NW_006921640.1:8677461-8679463 GCF_000298275.1 Orycteropus afer afer
CCCCTTGCCTCCCTTTTTTTTCCCCAAATGATTTTGAGTTTTGTTCCACATTGTTCTCCTTCTCTATCCAGGATCTCCTACATAGATCCCCCTCTGAGTGGTTGACAGTGGTAGCCAGGCACCATCTAGTTCTTCTGGTCTCATAGTCACATAGGCTGAAGATTACATGGTGTACCAGTTGCTAGGACTAATTGTTTCCATGAATCTTTGGTTTTCTTCACTCTTCTTTGCCCTGGATGAGGAGGATATAGATCGTTGCATATAGATGGCTGCTTGCAAGCTTTTAAGATCCCAGTCACTACTTGCCAAAGTAGGAGATGAAACAGTGTTTTGTGTAGTATATTATGAGAATTGAGCTTGAGGTCACCTGTGACTATGGTCTCGAGCCCACCAGTTCAACTATTTGGTCCTTCTGGGTAGCTGGTTGTGACCAAGAAATGACTATACTCTTGTTCCTTGTCAGCTCTAATGTACACCTGGGAATTCTTACAGATCACACAGATACACATATAGGACCATTGTCTGCCAACCCTATACATGGTCTTAGGTACACTCCCTGCTTCATGTTGTTGTTGTTTGTCGTCAAGTCAGACCTGACTCATAGTGACCCTTCCTTGGGTTTCCGAGGCAGTATCAGTATGGAAGTAGATTGCCCAACCTTCCTTCTGAGGAGTGGCTGGTGGATTTGAACCACCTGCCTTCTGGTTAGCAGTCAGGTGCCTTAGGCACTATGCTACCAGAGCTCCTTAGACATGCTTCATAGACATACCTAATAGCTCAGCCTGTCCACCTCTCTATCCACCCGTATACCCATGTTTGCCTTCACTGACAATGCAGTACTGTATGTGCAAAAGAGTTCATCTTTGTTGTCTGTACCTCTCATGTACTTCTCTTTGTCTTCCTCTTCCTCAATGCCACTATGTTGATCACTCACATTTGGTACATTCCCCTTCTCTTCACCCAAATCAATACTTATCTCTACCTATCTAACAGTTTTTGTTACCCTCCCCTCTCACCCCTGGTAACCAACAAAGAAAATTTCCTTCCATAAAACCTTTCCTTGACTTTTACTATAACAGACTAATACAATATTTGTCCTTCTGTGATTGACTTATTTCATTCAGCATAATGTCCTCCAAGTTCATCTACATTATGTGATGTTTTGCAGATTCTACGTTATTCTTTAGGGTTGCATAGTATTCCATTGTGCTTATGTACCATAATTTGGTTATCCATTCCTCATTTGGTGGACACCTAGGTTGTTTCCATCTTTTGGCTATTGCAAATAGCTCTGTGATGAACATGGGTGCACATATGTCTGTTCTTGTTATGGCTCTCACTTCTTTATGATATATATACCTAGTAAGGGAATGGCTGGGTCAAATGGTATTTCTAATTCCAACTTTTGAAGGAATCTCTATACTGCTTTCTACAGTGGTTGTACCATTTTACAGTCCCTTCAGCAGTGTATGAGAGTCCCAATCTCTCTACATTCTTGCCAGCTTTTGTTATTTTCTGTCTTGCTGAACTTTGCTACTAGTGCTGGAGCAAGATGGTACCTCATTGTTGTTTTGATTTGCATTTCTCTAATGGCTAATGATCATGAACATTTCTTCATGTGTTTGTTGGCTGCCTGAATTTCCTCCTTGGTGAAGTGTCTATTCATGTCTTCTGCCCATTTTTAATTGCATTATTTGTCTTTCTGTTATTGAGGTATTGGAGTTTTCTATAAATTCTAGAGATAAGTCCCTTGTCAGATATGTTATTACCAAATATTTTTCCCCAATCTGTATGTTCTGTTTTGGAGAAGTCTTTGGAAGCACATAAAAATTTGATTTTTAGAAGGTCTCATTCATCTAGTTTCTCTTCTGCTGTCTGTGCTTTTTAGGTTATGCTTGATAGTCTATTTATACCATATATTAGGGGCCCTAAATTGGTCCCTAGTTTTTGCTTGAGGAACTTTATAGTTTTAGGTTTCACATTTAAGTCTTTGATCCATCTG
>NW_006921640.1:8691921-8692961 GCF_000298275.1 Orycteropus afer afer
AACTTCACATCAAAATAAAAAAGAGGACTAACAGAAATATTTAGCAAATATTGAAACAATAGCAGTGAAGGAAGTGATAACATGATTCATAAACAAAATGACCTCATCACAGAAAATAATATGGAACAAAGAAATCAGCAATAACACAAAAAATCACATAACAAAATGACAGCAACAAATTCATACTTGTCAATAATTACACCAAATGTCAATGAATTAAATGCACCACTCAAGAGATGGAGAGTTGCAGACTGGATAAGAAAACATAACCCATCAATATGCTATCTACCAGAGACACACCTTAGAGAGAAAGACAAAAATAGACTAAACATCAAATGTTGGAAAAAGACATATGAAGGAAATGGCAACCATAAAAGAGCAGGAGTGGCAATATTAATTTTTGATAAAACTGACTTTAAGACAAAAACCATCTTATAGACAAGGAAAGGCATTATATAATGATTAAAGGATCAATTGAACAAGAAGCTATAACCATAATAAATATCTATGGACCCAATGAAAGAGCCTTCAAATACATACACAAGACTCTAACAGAACTGAAAAGACAAACAGATGACTCCACAGTCATAATAGGAAACTTTAATACACCACTTTCAATCACAGACAGAAAGAAATTCAACAAAGATTCAGAAGAACTTATGGACAACTATAGAGCACTTCACCCAACAACAGCACAATATACATTTTTTTTCAGTGCACATAGAACATTCTCCAGGATAGACCATATGTTAGGTCACAAAGCAAGCCTAAATAAATTTAAAAACATTGAAATACCACAAAGCATCTTCTCAGATCACAGTGCTATCAAATTAGAAATCAACAGTATGAATATCAATGAAAAAAGAGCAAACACAAGAAAACTGAACAACATTCTCCTTAAAATGAGTCTGGGTCAGAGAAGAAATAAAAAATGAAATTAAAAAATTCCTTGAATCAAATGAGAATGAAAACACAACATACCAAAATCTTTGGGACACAGCAAAAGCAGTGATCAGAGGCCCATTTACAGCAAGAAATGC
>NW_006921640.1:8693936-8699548 GCF_000298275.1 Orycteropus afer afer
ATGCAAAATCAAGAGCCAACATTATTCTCAGTGGAGAGAGACTAAAACCATTCCCCTTGTGAACAGGAACTGGACAAGGATGGCCTCTTACCACTTCTATTCAACATTGTATTGGAAGTCCTAGCCAGGTCCATAAGGCAAGAAAGGGAAATCAAAGGCATCCAAATTGGTAAGGAAGAAGTCAAACTATCCGAATGTGCTAATGATTTGATCTTATATCTAGAAAACCCAAGAGACTCAGTGAAAAAACTACTGGAACTAATCGAGAAATTTTGCATTGTGGCAGGATACAAGATCAACATCCAAAAATCAGCTGGATTCATCTACATCAGCAAAGAGATTGCTGAAAAGCAAATAAGGAAATAAATACCATTTATGATAGCTACCAAAAAAAAAAAAAAAAAAAAAACCCCTTGGGAATAAATCTCACTAGGGACACAAAAGACCTGTACAAAGAAAACTACAAATCACTACTCCAAGAAACCATAAGAGATCTACATAAATGGAAGAATATACCACGCTTGTGGATAGGAAGATTGAACACTGTGAAAATGTCAATTCTACCCAAATGAATCTATGCATTCAATGCAATTCCAATCCAGATCCCATCAGCATTCTTTAAGGATGTGGAAAAACCAATCACTAATTTTATATGGAAAGGAAAGAGACTTTGAATAACTAAAGCATTGTTGAAGGAGAAAAATAAAGTAGGAGGTCTTACACTCCCAGATCTCAAAACTTACTATACAGCCACAGTAGTCAAAACAGCATGGTACTGGTACAATGACAGACACATAGACCAAGGGAACAGAATGAGAACCCAGAAATAGATCCATCAATCTATGGTCAGCTGATTTTTGACAAAGGGTTGAAATCCATTAAATGGGGAAGAGATGGTCTCCCTAACAAATGGTGCAGACAAAACTGTATATCCATTTGCAGAAAATGAAACAAGATCCGTACCTCACACCATACACTAAAACTAACTCCAGATGATGAAAGACTTAAATGTGAACCCTAGGGTGGGCAATCTACTTCCATACCACCTCTGAAACCCAAGAAGTGGTGGCTATGAGTCGGGTCTGACTTGATGGCACATAACAACAACAATGACAAAACTATAAAGTTCCTCAAGGAAAAAATAAGGGCAAATTTAGGGGCCCTAATTTATGGCATAAATAGACTGTCAAATATAACCCAAAATGCACAAATAGCTGAAGATAAACTGGATGAATGGGACCTTCTAAAAATTAAATTTTTATGTGTTTCAAAAGACTTCTCCAGAAGAGCAAGAAGAGAACCTACAGATTGGGAAAAATATTTGGCAATGACTTATCTGACAAGGGACTTATCTCTAAAGTTTACAGAAAACTCCAATACCTCAACAACAAAAAGATTCACAATCCAATTAAAAAATGGGCAGATGACATGAATAGATACTTCACCAAAGAGGATATTCAGGCAGCCGGTAAACACATGCAGAAATGCTTATGATCATTAGCCAGCAGAGAGATGCAAATCAAGACAAAAATGAGATACCATCTCACCCCAGCACTAATGGCAAAGTTCAACAAGACAGAAAATGAAAAATACTGGCGAGGATCTGGAGAAGTTGGGACTCCCATAGACTGCTTGTGGGACTGTCAAATGATACAACCACTGTGGAAAGCAGTATGGTGACTCCTTAAAAAGCTGGAATTAGAAATACCATTTGATGCAGCAATCCCATTACTAAGTATATATCCTAAAGAAGTAAGGGCCAGGACAAGAACAGATATATACACACCCATGTTCATCGCAGCACTATTTACAATAGCCAAAAGATGGAAACAATCTAAGTAGCCATCAACAGAAGAATGGATAACCAAACTATGGTACATACACACAATGTAACACTATGCATCGTTAAAGAATAATGTAGAATCTGCAAAACACCGCATAACATGAATGAACTTGGAGGACAATATGCTGAGTGAAATAAATCAATTACAGAAGGACAAATATAGTATTAGTTGATTATTGTAAAAAGTCAAAGAAAGGTTTACATATTGTTGTTATGTGCCATTGATTCAAACCTGACTCATAGCGACCACTCCTTGGGTTTCCGAGGCAGTATTACTACGGAAATAGATTGTCCAACCTTCCTTCCAAGGAGTGGCTAGCGGGTTTGAACCACCAGGCTTCTTGTTAGCAGTCAGGTGCTTTAGGCACTATGGTTTATAAGTGGAAGGAAATTTTCTTTGTTGGTTACTGGGGTGGGGGACAGGTAACAGAGGGAACACTGCAAAAAATAAAATAAAAAAATACATTGACCCATGTCATGTTAGTTTTGTGTGTTTCACTTTACATAAATTATACTTCAATAAAATATATTTTTAAGAAAAGTGTTGTCTACTAATTTTGTTACTTTATTTCTAGGAATTCTGCTTCTAGGAATACATTCTAAAGGGATATTCTGAAATACAAAGATTTATGGACGATAATATCTATCAAACTGTTAAGTATATATTAAAATGGGAGCTAATGCAATGTCCACAAATAAGAAAACAATTTGAAAAGTATAGGACAATCATAAAATGGTCTTTCATAAAAATTTTATTGCAAAAAAGTATTGCTCTGGGGCTCAAAAAATTATTGCTCTTTGGTTTGTATGAAATGAAAACAGTTTACTATATAGTTTTAAGGTGGAAAAAAGCAGGGTACCAAATTATGTATTCAGTAATTCTCAACCATATACAATTATATAAACAAAAACACACCAAAATGTTAATTTATTTGTTCATTCAGTTGAGATTCTATTATGTGTTAAGTATCGTGCAAGATCTAAGGATACAAATATAAACAAAATATATATTCTTACTCTGAAATATCTTGCAAACTGGATCCCTCCTTAGGTTTCCAAGGCAGTATCTCTACAGAAGTAGATTGCCCAAACTTCCTTCCGAGGAGTGGCTGGTGGGTTTGAACTACCAGCCTACTGGTTAGCAGTCAAATGCCTTAGGCACTACACAACCCGAGCTCCCAGACAATTAAATAGAGTTTCCAATTATAGTTGTCGTTGTTGTTGTTATGGGCTGTTGAGTTGGACCTGACTCATAGCGACCCCTCCTTGGGTTGCTGAGGCAGTATCACTACAGAAGTAGATTGCGCAACCTTCCTTCCGAAGAGTGGCTGGTGGGTTTGAACTACCAGCCTACTGGTTAGCAGTCAAATGCCTTAGGCACTACACAACCCGAGCTCCCAGACAATTAAATAGAGTTTCCAATTATAGTTGTCGTTGTTGTTGTTATGGGCTGTTGAGTTGGACCTGACTCATAGCGACCCCTCCTTGGGTTGCTGAGGCAGTATCACTACAGAAGTAGATTGCGCAACCTTCCTTCCGAAGAGTGGCTGGTGGGTTTGAACGGCCAGCCTTCTGGTTAGCAGTCAAGTGCCTTAGGCACTATGCTAGTAGAGCTCCTCCAATTATAGTGGGAAGTCATATAATGGAAACATACCTTTTATGGGAATGGAGCAGAGGGAGGGCACAGAGGCATATCTAAGGTATAACATGTGTCCTGGGCACCTCTTAAAGGGGATTGCCATTGAGCAGTTTCTTTAACCATCACAGTTTCTATCACCTGCTATGAGAGATCACTCAGCAAGTTAAAACCAATACTTCCAAGTTAGAGAGCTTCCATGGATCAAAATAGACTGTGTGATCTTGTTCTGTTGAGTGCAGAAAGAGAAGAAACTGGAAAACAAAATGACTTTGAACACATTATGGACCAATTTTCATCAGTGAAAGCAAGATGAAGTTATAATTTTCATGTAGTGCCAACATGTGTTAACTAAAAAGTTAATGAGCTTGACTTGTATTTTTGAACTGACATTAGGGTAATGTAAAAGATGAGTGTCAGATGTTCAGGTAGGGGTACAATTTCAGTGCTTGCCATAGTTGCTATTTTCTGTACTTCTGTCTCTAGGTGGGCCTTGCTCTTCAGTAGAGTGGGAGGAGAGTAAGAGGGCAGAGATGGTTTCACAGAGGAATGACACATGAACTGACCTTAGAAGGACAACTAGGAAATGATCAGGCAGACAGAGGATGGGAAGAAAAAGGGTAGAAAAAGGAGTGGAGAGCCTTCCAGACAGAGAAAACAGCATGCACAAAAGTGAGTTTGGCACCTGGCATTCTGAGAGTAATGACCAGCTCCCTTATGTCAGGATTTAGGGCAATAATGGGAAAGTACTTGTTCTAGTGGCTGGAACAGGTAAGGAGGATGGAGGATAGCCCCTGAGGAGGCAGAGAGCAGTGGCAGACAGGGTCAGCAGGAACAGGTAGGGGGAAGCCCAGGAAGTGAGTGGAGGGGTTGGAACAGCTAAGGTAGATGAGCTTGTCTGTTGGTTTGTCTGTCATACTGTGGTGGCTTGCATGTTGCTGTGAGGCTGGAGGCTATGCCAGCAGGGGTGCCCATGGTGGACCGGTTTTGGTGGTGCCTCCAGACTGAGACAGATAAGGAAGAAGAAAGAGGCTATCCAATTTTCAAGAACTGGCCAGTGGAAACATTATGAATAGTAATGAAACACTGTCTGCTATATCACTGGAATTTTTTTATTTTTTTATTTTTTTTTTTATGAATAGCCCTGAAACATTGTCCAATACAGTGCTGGAAGATGAGCCCCTCAGGTTGGAAGACACTCAAACTATGACTGGGAAAGAGCTGCCTCCTCAGACCAGAGTCAACCTTAATGATTCTGTTCTGGTTACCTAGTGCCACTCTGACAGGAAACATACCACAAATGGGATGGCTTAAACAAACAGGAGTTTATTCTTACAATTTGGAGACTTTAACTCCAAGTTCAAAGTGCCAGGCTCTAGGGGCTGGGTGAAAGCACCCCAACCTTGGGGTCCAGCTTTGCCTCCTGTTCCTGGTCCACTGGAGCTAGAGGCATTTCTTCACTCAACAGCTGCTGGCTGTTGAGGCTGAGAAGCCCCAAGGTTGACAAGTAAAAAGACACAGTCCCGATGTTACCAAACTACATGGCAGGCCATTAACTTAAGTCCATTGTAAGTCCCAAGGTCGGCAGAGCATAGCAGGTTGCTGAGCAACGACATGGCTACATGCAGGGTCCAAGCATGCCATAGGCTAGAGACCATTCTCAAAACTTCTTCTTGTATACAGAAAGCAGACCACATCCCAAAGGCAGCTACTCAGCTGCTTGTGGTAGATCCCACCATGGAGTTGAGTACCAGTCTCATCATGGGGAATAACTACCACCAGCTGCCCAGTCACTCAACCAGGCCCAACCAAGTTGACACACAAATATAACCACCAGAGATATGGATAAAGTAGAGCTTTCAAAGCCTCCATTTGCTGAAGTAGCATGACTCAGTATGAGAAGACAGCGGAAACATCCATTGATAATCAGAACACGGAATGTACGAAGTATAAATCTGAAAAATTTGAAGTTGTCAGAAATGAAATGGAACACCTAAAGATTGATACCCTGGGCATTAATGACCTGAAATGGACCAGTTTTGACCGTTTTGAATCAGATAATCATATGATCAGGAGCTCTGGTAGTATAGTGCCTAAGGCACTTGACTGCTAACCAGAAGGCTGGTGGTTCAA
>NW_006921640.1:8700185-8701120 GCF_000298275.1 Orycteropus afer afer
GTAGTTGGAAAATTTGGCCTTGAAGATAGAAATAATTCTGGAGATCGCATGATAGAATTTTGCAAGACCAACAAATACCTTGCAAAGACCATTGCAAATACCTTTTTCAACAACACAAATGGCGGCTATGCACATGGACTTGGCCAGATGGAATACACAGGAATCAGATTGACTACATTTGTGACAAGAGGTGATGAAGAAGCTCAATATCTTCAGCCAAAACAAGGCCAGGAGCTGATTGTGGCACAGACCATCAACTGCTCATTTGGAAGTTCAGGTTGAAATCAAAGACAATTAAAACAAGTCCATGAGAGCCAAAATATGACCTTGATAATGTTCCTTCTGAATTTAGAGACTATCTAAAGAATAGATTTGATGCATTGAACACCAAAGACCAAAAACAAGAGGAATTGTGGGATTACATCAAGAACATCATCCATGAAGAAAGCAAAAGTTGATTAAAAAGACAGGAAAGGAAGAAAAGACCAAAATGAATGTCAGAAGAGACTCTGAAACTTGCCACTGAATGGAGAGTAGCTAAAGTAAATGGAAGAAATGACAAGATAAAAGAGCTAATCAGAAGATTTCAAAGAGCAGGCAGAAAAGACAAGTTGATCATTATAATGAAATGTGCAAAGACATGGAGTTGGAAAGCTAAAAGGGAAGAACATGCTCAGTTTCTCAAACTGAAAGAACTGAAGAGGAAATTTAAGCCTCGAATTGCAATATTGAAAGATTTTATGGGCAAAATATTGAACGATGCAGGAAAGATCAAAAGGAGATGGAAGGAATACACAGAGTCACTGTACCAAAAAGAACTGATTGATGTTCATCCATTTCAAGAGGTAGCATATATTCAAGAACCAATGGTATTGAAGGAAGAAGTTCAAGCTGCACTGAGGGAAGTGGTGGAAAACAAGGCTTCAGGAATTGAC
>NW_006921640.1:8701375-8703710 GCF_000298275.1 Orycteropus afer afer
ATCACTGATGATGTCAAGATGGATCGTGGGTGAAAGCAAAGAATACCAGAAAGATGTTTACTTGTGTTTTATTGACTATGCAAAAGCATTAGATTGTGTGGATCACAACAAATTATGAATAACATTGAGAAGAATGGGAATTCCATAACACTTAACTGTGCTCATGAGGAACTTGTACATAGAGCAGAAGCCTGTTATTTGAACAGAACAAGGGGACACTGCATGGTTTAAAATCAAGATGGGAGTGTATCAGAGTTCTATCCTTTCACCATACTTATTCAATCTGGAAGCTGAACAAATAATCCCAGAAGCCATGAAGAAGAATATGGCATCAGGATTGGAGGAAGATTCATTAACAACCTACGTTATGCAGACAACACAACTTTGCTCACTGAAAGTGAGGACGACATGAAATACTTACTGATGAAGATTGAAGACTACAGTCTACAGTATGGATTACACTTCAATATGAAGAAAACAAAAATGCTCACAAGTGGGCTATTAAGCAGCATCATGATAAATGGAGAAAAGTTTGAAGTTGTCAAAGATTTCATATTACTTGGTTCTACAATCAACACCGATGAAAGCAGCAATCAAGATACCAGACATGGTATAGCATTGGGCAAATATGCTGCATGGGACCTCTTTCAAGTGCTGAAGTGCAAAGATGTTTCCTTGAAGACTAAGGTACGCTTGACACATGGTATTTTCAATCACCTCATATGCATGTGAGAGGTGGACAAAGAAAAGGAAGACCAAAGAAGAGTTGATGCTTTTGAGCTGTGGTGTTGGTGAAAAATGCTGAAAGAACTGTGGACTTCTAAAAGAACTAACAAATCTGTCCTGGAAGAAGTGCAGCCAGAATGCTCATGGAAGCAAGAATGGCCAAACTTCATCTCACCTACTTTGGTGATGTGGTAAGAAGGGACCATTCCCTGGAAAAGTATATCATGCTTGGCAAAGTGGAGGGACAATAAAAAAGGGGACAGCCCTCATTGAGATCGATTGACACAATGACTGGAATGATGGGCTCAGGTATGGCAAGGATTGTGGGGCTGGCACAGGACTGGGCAGTGTTTCTTCTGTTGTACATGAGTTCACTATGAGTTGGAGATGACTCAACGGCACCTAACAACAACAACAACTTGAAGATGGAATGATAGGTAGGATTCAGATTCTTCACTTGTCCAGAAGAGGTAGAGGTTAAGAATTTTGGTTTTGATCCTGTGAGTGTTAGAGAGGATTAAAACAGGGGATCATTAAGAGGAAGGAGTTATGATCAGAAGCAGGATGGTATAGTGGGAGACCATCAGGATGTGGGCTTGGATGAAGACTGATGGTGATGGATTGAAGGGAAGGGTTGGACCAGGAAGAATCAAAATATTTTGTTGAGTGAATAGAGAAATAGAGATTTCCAGGTTTCTGGGCAGATGGTGCAATAATCAAGATTATATGGGAAGAGGGAATGTTCACTAGAGAAGGAGTCAGTTTGGTATATTGTGAATTTAAGATGCTATTTCTTTAAATAACATAACTAAGCTTATTTCTTGATTAAAATTAAATTACATAACTTGTTTATGAGATGTTTTCCATTAACACCATCAGCAAGTAACAAGTCTCTATTTTTCACAATCAAAGCTGTGGAGAACAATTCTGCTAAAAGCAGACATGTGCAATCTCAGAAGCAGTGACTACAATAATATTCTAACAAATGACTGAATTAAATTTAAGTCCCAGCTGTAACTACATATGAAAATATATGCTTACATTAATGCTAAATGTATTACAAATTAACTTGCCTTGAGCATAACTAAATTATCATAAATAATGGCGGTTGCAGGGAAGTCTTGTGTGAGTGTGTATTTAATTTGCATAATGAAACTTTAGATAAAGATTCTACATTTTTCAGCCTTCTTTATTGGTAAGTGCTGTCATTTTACCAATATTCTGGATGCAAATGGAAAGCTTTTCATTAAGAACTCCCAAGGAGTGTTCTTAATTGGAAGAGTGTGTCTTTTTTCTTCTTTTTCCTGTATTCTGCTGGATTGAATGTAGATATGATGGGCTGGAACTGGAGCAACCATTTTGGATCCTGAGCTGAATATGAGAAAATAAATATGCATATAGGTGCACCAGGGTGGAAGTGGCACCAACATACTCTAGATGTGCTACCTGAATGTGATGGTTAACGTTACATGTCAACTTGGCTAGACCATGATCTCACTGGTTTAGCAAACATTATGTAATAATTCTCCATGTTGTGAGCTAATGTGAGCAGCCACTCAGCCACTCAGTTGGAAGGAGTGCTTTCTTGGGATGTGGCATGTGTTCATTT
>NW_006921640.1:8704863-8712838 GCF_000298275.1 Orycteropus afer afer
GATGGGCTCAGGTACAGCAAGCATTGTGAGGTTGGCACAGGACCAGGCAGTGTTCCGTTCTGTTGTATATAGGGTCGCTATGAGTCGTAGCTGACTCGACGGCACCTAACAGCAATAACAGCCTCCACAATTGCATGAGCCATTTCCTTGAAATAAATCTCTCTTTCTATATTTATATATGAGTTTCACTGGTTTTGCTTTTTAGAAAACTGAGCCTAAGGCACTCAGGTTTTATAAAAGAGAAATAAGCTTCTCTTTTTTTTTTCTGTCAGTCCCAATTGTATCTAAACTTATTGGATACCATTGTTCATTGTTCTCATTGCTGTTATTGTTCTTATGTGCCGTCGAGTCGGTCCCGACTCACAGCGACCCCTCCTTGGGTTTCCGAGGCAGTATCACTATGGAAGTAAGATTGCCCAAGCTTCCTTCTGAGGAGTGGCTCATTAGTAAAATTGATATAAAATTCTTGCCCTACCTACATCCAAAGATTCCTATATGAGTATGTTGAAAACACTATGATGATGTACATGAATACAAGGATTTTACCATCATATATCTTGTATTCTACTGAAGAATATACCACCAACTAAGACAACAAGTGATAGATTCTACTATTATTGTTTGAGAGGGCATAGAGGAGAGAGTCATTGTCCCAGCCTAAGTGAGCATGACATTTGAGCTGAACCCTTAGCATGAGTAGGCAATTCCAGGTAGGTAAGGGATTTGAGGAGAGGGCATTTTAAGGAGGGTGCAGTATGGGCAGAGACAATGGTATGTACAACTTCAGAAGAGTATTATCTGAAAGGCTAGTATATTCAGAAAACAGTAAGTTTCCCAGAGTGAGCAGAGCATCATGTGCAATAGAATTGGCAGAAGATAATTCTGTAATGATTAGGCTATTGGGAAGGGTCCTGGAGTCAAACTAAAAGGTTTCATAGTTAAAAGCCATCAAACAAGTTGAAAAGTCACGGTATCTTTTCAATGTCTATATGAGAAGATTACACAGTTCTATAGTCAGAACATCACAGCCTGTTGCCAAAGAAATAGCAAAAGATTTTCCCAGGGAAATACATGATAATTACAGATGTTTTCCAAGACATGTAAAGAATTTGCAGGGAAGAGAAAAAGAAACGGGGGGTGGGAGGAAGAAAGAGAGATGGAGGGAAAGGAGGGACAGAACAATGTAGGAAGAAGAATCAAGGAAGTAAGTGAGAGTGAGAGAATGTGTGTTTATGTATGTGTATGCACATTTAATAGAAGTTCCAGACGGTATTTAATGGAGAGAAGAAAGTCTAAAGATTATATATCAGAAAAGATTTCAAAGGAATATAAGGAAATTCAAGATGAATTTGAAAAAGTTTAATTATTACTATGAAATATTTCCACCTTACGGAAGGAGAAAACTGTGTCTAAATTTATTTGTAATGAAAGCTTCACACTTTTTCCCTTGGTTAATTTTATGTGGCTTCTCTGTGATTATATTTTATTTTATGTGATTATAGAGGCTAATGTCGTTTTGACTGAGTTCCTACACATTTTATATGTGGTCTTTATTAATTTCAAATTTATTCTTCATAAATACCAAAGGAAAATTTCATTTCACAATATTAAAATTATATTTCTTACTGGGGACAGGAAAAGAAAGAAAACATGAGGTGCCTACACTGTGTCTATTACATGGCTGGCTCTTAACCTGTATGTTTTGTTGTTGTTTTGTGCCGTTGAGTTGGGCCTGACTCATAGCGACCCCTCCTTGGGTTGCCAAGGCAGTATCACTACTGAAGTAGATTGCCCAACCTTCCTTCCAAGGAGTGGCTGGTGGGTTTGAACCACAAGCCTTCTGGGTAGCAGTCAAGTGCCTTAGGCAGTATGCTACCAGAGCTGGCTAATTTAATTTAATCATCATAATAACTATATTGGTAGGGATCAGTTGCTGTTGACTTGACTCTGACTCATGGTGACCTGTGCTCCATAGGCTTTTCAATGGTTAATCTTCCAGAAGTGTATCACCGGGCTTTTCTTCCAAGGTGATTTTCTGTGGACTCAAATCTCCGATCTTTCTGATAGCAGATGAGTGTAGCATGTTAATCATTTTTGCACCACCCAGAGACTCCAATAACCCTATAAGGAAAGCATTAGTGTCCCCATTTTACCGAGGGAGTTGAGGGTACCAGAGATTGAGTATAGTGATTGATATCTAAGTGGCAGAGCCAGGATTTTAAATTATAATCAATTTGATACCAGAGCCCATGTTCTTTCCAAAATACCAAGAATCTCTGGCTCTGTCTTTCATTGGCTGAGAGAACTTGGGCAAGTCGTGTATCCTCAGTGCTTCTTGGAACCTTGAAATGAGGCACACTACTCACTGCAGGCTAAGTTTCTCACGAGAAGGAAATATAACATCCATGCATTTTATCTTGTGGTCATTTATTTGGATCCCTTGAATATGTACAGAAGAGAGTCTTCTGAAACCACTTAAAATGTCCTGGCTCATTGAAACAGAAAGCATAAATGAGCAATTTTAAACTACTTTAAGTCACTGAAACTGTTCACATACAAATCATAGGCTTTGATGAAAGGCCAGAAGTATAAGGCCCCTGATCCATATGCGAGGCTTTAGACCATGGGAATGTCTCATTAATGTGCTATTTTTAGTTTAGTCAGTTTTTTTCCAAAGTTTTGAATATCTCAAATAAAAAGGATATTAATCTTTTTTTTTCCACTTCTAAAATTAAGAAAAATGTTTTCACCCTCGTGGTAATATATATTTCATTTTCTTAAATACCTTTCTTTCTCTATGCTTACTTCAGAGAATTATTTTGTGTTTTGAGGTGTAAACATAATACCGTGAGCATAAATCTTTGTCTTCATGTTATTAGGATACTATAGTAGAAATAGGAATGATTGGAAGAATAGAACATCTTCTATTGCCTAGAGTTTGAAATTCAAGCCTTCACACATGCTGGCAAACTTAATTTCTGATATTCCCTTTTCCTAGGCTCTTTTCTTTACCATAGTAATCTGCTCACAATTTATCCCTCACAAAATATGTATTTCCAGCTCTGTGTTTCCTCATGCTTGGACTGTGCTCCCCTTTCATCTCCTTGCCTTTTTTTCATAGAAATCTCAGATATCATCTCTACCAAGAAGACTTTGTATTTCTTAAAATCTGCTCTTTTTTGGAACTTACAATTCTGCTACTTCATGTTGTTTTTAATCCCTTAAATTATTTTTCTCTAGGAGCTCTAGTAGTATAGGGCCTAAGGCACTTGACTGGTAACCAGAAGGCTGGTGGTTCAAACCCACCAGCCACTCCTCGGAAGGAAGGTTGGGCAATCTACTTCCGTAGTGATACTGCCTCAGAAACCCAAGGAAGGGTCGCTATGAGTCAGGTCCAACTCAATGGCACATAACAACAACAACAACAAGTTATTTGAGAACAAGACTTATGTCTTACACTTCTTTGTTTTCTTAGCATCAAAGATAGTCAGATCCAGGGGCAACTTAAACCATGCTCCTGATAAAACTTGTCGTTTCAGCTGTGTGGCAGGTAAAAGGAAGTGTGGTAGTGTTCTCAAAACTTCTTCTATTTACTGACCTCCATATGGCTCAGTGTGTTAGGCTGGGTTCTCTAGAGAAGCAAAACCAGTAAAACATATATATACATATATATATATATATATGTCTGTATATGTATATATATATGTATGTACATATATATATGTATATGTATATGTATAAGTGTGTATGTGTGTATATGTATATGTATATATGAATACATATACATATACATACATATATATATGTATACATACACATATACATACATATATATATGTATATATACATATATATATAAATTTATCTTAGGAAAATGGCTCACACACTTATAGAAGCTGGAAAATCCCAAGTTCTTGAATTAAACATCAAAATGTCAAGCTGGAGGCTTTTCCTGACTCACAAAGCTGCAGGGGCTGACAAGCTCAAGGTTGGCAGGCAGTATACCAGCTGTTGACTCAGATTAATGATGAATCCAAGATCTCCAGGATGAATGGTGGATTGCTTGCTCACGGACAGTTGTAGGCAGCATAACAAGATCCAGATCCACAGAAGAGTATCTTATTTAACAAAGATGTCCATAAATATATTGGAAGCAGGCCACTCCCTTAGAGAAACTTCCTTTCAGTGGATTGGCTGCTCAAAATATATACATCCGATCTCATCATGGGAACAACCCACGTCACAACTGCTTAAACCACTCATAATTATGGTCCAGCCAAGTTGACACACAACTCCAACTATCACACTCAGTCCTGAACCTTCTTGTTTCTGGTTTCTTCTCCCCTATTTTTTTTTTTTTTTCCCTTTCATGGATCATGTTTTCCATGTCACATCTGACTCACTACCCTGTGAATTTGTTAAAGCCTATAGTAGTCAAGATACTATGACACTGTGATATTGGTGTTAAGGGAGACATGGATCAGGGGAATAGAATTGAGAGTCCAGAGATTGACCCACACCTATTTGGATAACTAATTTTCAGAAAAGGCAATTCAATGGAGAAAGGATAATCTTTTCTATAATGCATAAGTTTTATTTATTTATTTTTTCATTCCCTTCACCCAAGTTAATATGTTCATTGTACTTCAGGATAGATCTTGAAACATCCTTTTTGATGAATATGAAGCCAAACCAAGAAACCAAACCCATTGTCATTGAATCAATTCTGACTCACAGCCACCTCATTGGGTTTCTGAGGCAGTAAGTCTTTCCGGAAGTACATTGCCCTGTCTTCCTTCTGTAGAGTGGCTGATGGGTTTGAACTGCCAACTTTCTGGTTAGCAGTCAAATGCCTTAGGCACTGTACCATCAGAGCTCCATATAATGTGATGCTCTTCCTCTTCAATTGGTCATTTCTGGCATAGTAAATCATATGACTGTCTGATTCAAAATGGCATTCAACTGTGTGGATATAACAAATTATGGATAACATTGAGAGGAATGGGAATTCCAGAACACTTAATTATGCTAATGAGGAACTTGTTCATAGACCAGGAGGCTGTCATTTGAACAGAACAAGGGGATACTGCATGGCTTAAAATCAGGAAGGGTGTGCATTAAGGTTGTATCCTTTCACCAGTGCCTAAAGCATTTGACTGCTAACCAGAAGACCAGCAATTCAAACCCACTAGCCACCCCTTGGAAGGAAGGTTGGGCAATGTACTTCTGTAGTGATACCGCCTTGGAAACCCAAGGAGGGTTTACTATGAGTCGGATCTGACTTGATGGCAGTGCGTTTTGCATTGGTATTCAATCTGTATGCCAAGCAAATAATCTGAGAATCTGGACTATATGAAGATAAACATGGTATTAGGATTGGAGAAAGAATAATTAACAACATACGATACACAGATGACACAACCTTGCTTGCTGAAAGTGAAGATGACTTGAAGCACTTACTGAGGAAGATTAAAGACTACAGTCTGCAGTATGGATTACATAAAGGAAAACGAAACTCCTCACATAAAGGAAATGAACATAAAGGAACATAAAGGAAATGAAACTCCTTACAACTGGGCCAATAAGCAGCATCATGATAAATGGAGAAAAGATTGACGTTCAAGATTTCATTTTACTTGGATCCACAATCAACATCAATGGAAGCGGCAGTGAAGAAATCAGACATTGTATTACACTGGAAAAATCTGCTGCAAAAGACCTCTTTAAAGTGTTGAATAGCAAAGATGTCACTTTGAAGACTAAGATGTGCCTAACCCAGGCCACTGTATTTTCAATAAGCTTATATGCATATGAAAGCTGAACTGAACAAGGAAGACCAAAGAAAAGTTGATGCCTTTGAATCATGATGCTGGCAAAGAATACTGAAAATACCATGGATTGCCAGAAAAATGAACAAATCTGTCCTGGATGAAGTGCACCCAGAATGCTCCTTGGAAGTTAGAATGGCCAGACTTAGTCTCACCTATGTTAGTCATGTTAGAAGGGACCATTTCCTAGAGAAGGATATCATGCTTGGTAAAGTAGAGGGTCAGTGAAAAAGGGGAAGACCCTCAATGAGATGGATTGACATAGTGGCTGTAGTGATGGGCTCAGGTATGGTAGGGATCATGAGGCTGGCACAGGAAGGGCAGTGTTTTGTTCTATTGTACATGGGGTTGCTATGTGTTGGAGATGGCTTAATGGCACATGACAACAATAATTGACTTATAGCGGGCCTACTATGTTCCAGGTATTTCAAATATACAATTTATGTCAATTCATCTAAAAAGAAAGGAGATGGATGTATTCCCACTTTTCCCCCCCAAACCAGTGAGTAAACTAGTCACCAGTAACTTGCTCAAAAATATGCAGAAAGCAAACAGAGCATCATTCATTAAACTATTCAATCAGATTGTAACTCTTTCCTCTTTCAGCTGCACTGCCCTGCTGGATGGAGTCCCTGGGTGGTGCAAACAGTTAAATGCTCAGCTACAAACAGAAAGGTTGGAGGTTTGAGTCCACTCAGAGGAGTCTCAGAAGAAAGTCCTGGTGAGCACAGTTCTACTCTAACATACAGGGAGTTGCCATGAGGTGGGGTCAACTCAAGAGGGCAAGTGGTTAATTTCCTTCCTTTCTCCTTGAAGGAAAAGTATGAAGTAAAACTCAGATTTCCATCTGGGAAGAAGAAAATACACAAGAGTTTATTTTAAAGAGAGAAACCACACACACACACACACACACACACACACCCAACACCCTGAAATCTGTAGGTGTCATAACTAGAAGTTTGAGTGAAATGTTACTTGCTTCCTGATTAGAAACACATTTCCAAAATAGTTTTTCATTCTGGCAAATGTGACATATGAAAATCCAGCTTTAGAGAAAAAATAAATTAAAGAATAGTAGCTTAGGCAAAGAATTCTTTAAACAGTAGATCCCCTTGTCTTTCCTTTTTTTTCAGTTGCCATCCAGTCAACTTTGACTTATGGACACCTTGTTTGTGTCAGAGTATAACTGTGCTCCACAGGGTTTTCAATGGCTGATTTTTCTGAAGCAGATCACCAGGCCTTTGTTCTGATACGCCTCTGGACAGACCCAAACCTCCAACCTTTCAGTTAGTAGCTAAGCTAGTTAACCATTTGAATGACCCAGGAACTCCTGGTGTCTTTAAATGTAACTAAATGAAAAAATGAAAAAGAATCCATAATTCTTTCAATAGCACAAGATTTCCTCTAATAACAATAATTCTCTAAAAATATTTTACACTTGGTTGATATGTTAACAGAGAAATTCTGACTTCAGTGAGAATGGGGTAGCTTTTTTATTGAGTCATTATATTACTGCACTCTATCAGACATCATTGTTAACTCTTACAAGAGCTGAATGCAGTATTGCACTCAGAGTTTAAGTTACTTGTCCAAAGTTATTAGGTAATTGCTAACTTGTATGGAACATCTTTGCTGTGCCAGGCACTGTCCGAAGTACATTGTATGTTAAGCTATTTCATGCTTTTCTGTGGTCACAGCAGTAGTAAGTGGTAGGGGCAAGTTTCAAATCCAAGCTGTCTACTCCGAGCTTATGCACATAAGTATTTTTTTTCCTGAACATTTTATTGTGTTTCAGGTGAAAGTTTACAAAGCAAATTAGGTTCTCATTCAACAATTCATTTATAAATTGTTGCAGAACATTGGTTGCTATCCCTTAATTTGTTAGCACTCTCCCTATTTCTATCCTGCCTTCCCTGTTTCCATCCTTCAAGTTTCCCTGCCCCTCCTTGTTTTCTCATCTTTGCTTTTCGGCAAATGTCAATTTGGTCTGGTATAGTGGGGAGGGGGGGCGGACCAGGACAGAGAGAAGAAGCAGAGGCAGGGATCCAGGTAAGACCAGGGACCCAGGCCATGCCCCTCCCAAGTGGTGGGAAAGAGGCAGGAATCTATGTAAGGGGAGGGTGGGTAGGGTGAGTAGGGTGGAGAGT
>NW_006921640.1:8713923-8716904 GCF_000298275.1 Orycteropus afer afer
CTATCTAACAGTGTTCCCTCCCCTCCCCTCCCACCCCTGGTAATCAACAAAGAAAATTTCCTTCAATAGATAAACTTTTCCTTAACTTTTACAATAACGGACTAATACAATGTTTGTCCTTTTGTGACTGACTTATTTCACTCAGCATAATGTCCTCCAAGTTCATCCACATTATGTGGTGTTTTGCAGATTGTACATTATTCTTTAGCATTGCATAGTATTCCATTGTGTGTATGTACCATAGTTTGGTTATCCATTACTCAGCTGATGGAGGGTAGAGAGGTTTTGAACAGCTAAGGGAGACAAACTTGTCTGTCTATTTGTCCTGCTGTGGTGGCTATGAGGCTTGAGTCTGTGTCACCAATGTCTCAAACCCAGTAGGGTTGCACATGTTGCACAGATTTCAACAGTTTACAAACTGAGACAGACTAGGAAGAAGGAGGAGGCCATCCACTTCTCAAAGAATTGGACAGAGAAAACCTTATGAATAGCAGAGAAACACTGTCTGATACATTAACGTGCAACTTTATGAATAGCCCAGAAACATTGTCCGATATAGTGCAGGAGGATAACCCACTTAGGTCAAAATGCTCTCAAAATAGGACCAGCAAAGAGCTGCATCATCACAGAAGAACCAGCCTTAGTGATAAGGATAAGGTAAAGCTTTTGAGACCTCCATTTGCTGATGTGGCATGACTCAAATTGAGGAGAAACATCTGCAAACATCCATTAAAAATCGGAACATGGAATGTACGAAGCATGAATCTAGGAAAATTGGAAGTTGTCAAAAATGAAATGGAGTGTATAAAGATTGATATCCTAGGCATTAGTTAGCTGAAATGGACTAGCTTTTGCCATTTTGAATCAGACAAGTAAGTGGTCTACTATGCCGGGAATGACAGTTTGAAGAGGAATGGTGTGTTCATCATCACAAAGGATGTTTCCAGATTTGTCCTGAAGTACAATGCTCTCAGTGATAGGATAATATCCATACATCTACAAGGAAGACTAGTTAATATGACTATTATTCAAATGTATACACCAACTACCAAAGCCAAAGTTGAAGAAATTGAAGATTTTTATCAGTTTCTGCAGTCTGTAAATGACCAAACATGCAATCAGAATGTGCTAATTACCACTGGTGATTGGAATGCAAAAGTTGGAAACAAAGAAGAATCACCAGTAGTTGGAAAATTTGGCCTTGGTGACAGAAATGATGCTGCAAATCACATGATAGAATTTTGCAAGACCAACAACTTATTCATTGCAAATACCTTTTTTCAACAACACAAATGGCAGCTATACATGTGGACTTCACCAGATGGAATGCACAGGAATCAGACTGACTACATTTGTGGTGTGAAAGTTGGAGCTGTGTGTCAACTTGGCTGGACCCCAGTTCTGTGTGGTTGTTCCAATGATGGGATTGGATGACTGTGTTCTGAGTGGCCAATCTGTTCAAGGGGAGTTTCCCTAGGGGTGTGGCCTGCTTCCAGTATATCCAGGGACATCCTGGGAACAGAGACATTCTTCTGTGGATTGGGATTCTGTTGTGCTGCCTACAACTGTCTGTGAGTCAGCAGTCCACCGTTTGGCCTGGAGATCTTGGATTCATCATTCATTGGAGTCAACAGCTGGTGTACTGCCTGCCAGCCTTGAGCTTCTCGGCCCCTGTGGGGAAAAGCCTCCAGCCTGGCTTTTGCTCCAAGGACTTTGGACTTGCTGGCTTCTATATGTTTGTGAGCCATTTTCCTGAGATAAATTTCTCTCTCTCTTTTTATATATATAAAAGCTTTTCTGGTTTTTGTTTCTCTAGAGAACCCAGTCTAACACATTTGGTACTGGGAGTGGTTCTAAAGAGACAAAATCATAAGGATGGGCTTCCTAGATTGGTTCTCCAGTTTGATTAATTTTAATGACATTAGTGACTCTATGTCTGCTAGTAAAGAGGGCCCTACTAATCCATGGCATGAGGTGGCAAAATTAATACGTGAAATAACACCACCAATAGATCAAGTGCTTGTGAGAAATGATGCTCTGGGTGATTGGATATTTGATACTTTCTGCAATTTTCTCAGCATGAGGAGTATAAGGAAGCTAGTTGGTTGGTCCTACATACACTGGATAAATTGGTGAAAGAGTGAGATGAGCTCAAAGTTGCTGAGTCTCAGCTTAAGCACCACATAAAAGACCTTAGTGCTTCCAGCTGTGCTCTGAAAGAAAGCCTTATATCTTCTACTAACAGAACTGATATTGCTGGAAACCAAACCCAGAGTCTTATTGTAAGGGTGGCTGAATTACAACTCCAGCTAAATTGCCAATCCAGAATGGTGTCTGCCGTTAAAGTGAGGGCATTGATTGGAAAAAAATGGGATCCTGAAATATGGAATGGGGACATATGGACAGATAATCAGGAAGATCAGGATATGGAGCCTGTAAATTCTGTTGAATCCCTCCCATCTGAATGGATTACTGTAAAACTATTATCCCCTCCTCCTCAGATGGATGGCATTAACTCAACTGATCCTGCTGGGTCATTGTTTGAGGCAGAGGCCATGGAAGACATTCCTGAATGCTCTCAGGAACTGCCTCGAGCACCCATTGTTGCTATAAGACCCATAATTAATGTCAAGTCCAAGCGAGCCCCAAGAGGTGAAATAGAAAGTGTGACTGAGGAGGTGATACACTATACCTGAAAAGACCTACTTGATTTGCTAATATGTACAGACAGAAACCTGGAAAATATGGATGGGAATGGCTACTGAGGGTGTGGGATAATGGTGCAAGGAATATAAGATTGGATCAGTCTGAGTTTATTGATTTAGACCCACTAAGTATGGATTCTTCATCCAATGTCTCAGCTCGAGAGGTTAGGAAAGGATCTAATAGCTTAGTTGGTTTGCTTACTGAGGCATGGATTATGCGGTGGCCTACCTTAAGTCAAGTTGAAGTACCAGACTGCCTTGGTTTAATGTAGAAGA
>NW_006921640.1:8717443-8720660 GCF_000298275.1 Orycteropus afer afer
AATCAATTCCCAGACTTGAATCAGTTTATGGACCCACAACCCCTTGAATGAAGGGGAGGCCAGGTCCCTTTGAGGAAGGACCCCACTACATTGCCAAAAATCTATAATGTCAGTCTTTCTCCTAGCCTTCTCCAAAGAGATCTGAGGCCTTTTATGAGAGTGACTGTTCATTGGAGAAAAGGAAATAATCAGACTTTTGGGAATTACTGGACACTGGCTCTGAATTGACACTAATTCCAGGAGACCCAAAGTGTCATTGTAGCCCACCAGTCAGAGTGGGGGCATATAGAGGTCAAATTATTGATGGAGTCTTAGCCAAGGTGCATCTCACAGTGGGTCCAGTGGGTCCCTGAACTCATCCTGTAGTGATTTCTCCAATATCAGAATGCATAATTGGAATAAATATACTCAGCACTTGGCAGAATTCCCACATTTGTTCTTTGACATGTAGAGTAAGGGCTATTATGGTAGGAAAAGCCAAGTGGAAGCCATTAGAACTGCCTTTACCTACAAAAATAGTAAACCAAAAACAGTACTGCATCCCTGGAGGGTTTGCCGAGATTACTGCTACCATCAAGGACTTGAGGGATGCAGGGGTGGTGATTTCCACCACATCCCCATTTAATTCACCTATTTGGCCAGAGCAAAAAACAGGTGGATCTTGGAGAATGACAGTGGATTATCATAAATTTAATCAGGTGGTGACTCCAATTGCAGCTGCTGTTCCTGATGTGGTTTCATTGCTTGAGCAAATTAGTACATCTCCTGGTACTTGGTATGCAGCTATTGATCTGGCCAATGCCTTTTTCTCAATACTAATTTCAAAAGACCATCAGAAGCAGTTTGCTTTCAGCTGGCAAAGCCAACAGTATACTTTCTCAGTCCTTCCACAAGGGTATATCAACTCCCTGGCACTATGTCATAATTTAGTCCGTAGGGATCTTGATTGCCTTTTGCTTCCACAAGACATCACACTGGTCCATTATATTGATGCCATTATGCTGATTGGACCTAGTAAATAAGAAGTATCGATGACTCTAGACTTATTGGTGAGACATATGCGTGCTAGAAGTTGGGAAATTAACCCAATAAAAATTCAGGCACCTTCCACCTCAGTGAAATTTCTAGGGGTCCAATGGTGTGGGTCATGTAGAGATATTCCTATGAAAGTGAAGGATAAGTTATTGTATCTGGCTTCCCCCACAGCTAAAAAGGAGGCACAACGTCTGGTGGGTCTCTTTCGATTTTGGAGGCAATATATCCCTCATTTGGGTGTGTTGCTGCAGCCTATTTATCAAGTGACTCGGAAAGCTGCTAGTTTTGATTGGGGCCCAGAACAACAGAAGGCTTTGCAACAGAGTCAGGCTGCCATGCAGGCTGCTCTGCCACTTGGGCCATATGATCTGGCTGATCCAATGGTGCTTGAAATATCTGTAGTAGATAGAGATGCTTTTTGGAGTCTGTGACAGGTTCCTATTGGAGAATCGCAATGCAGACCCTTGGGGTTTTGCAGCAAAGCCCTGCCATCCTCTGCAGATAACTACTCTCCTTGTGAGAAACAGCTTTTGGCTTGTTACTGGGCTTTAGTAGAGACTGAATGCCTAACCATGATGGGCCACCAAGTCACCATGAGGCCTGAGCTACCCATCATGAACTGGGTGTTGTCTACCCACAGAGTCATAAAGTTGGATGTGCACAGCAGCACTCCATCATTAAATGGAAGTGGTATATCAGAGATCAGGCTCAAGCAGGACCTGAAGGCATAAGTAAGTTGCATGAGGAAGTGGCCCAAATGCCTATGGTCTCCACTCCAGTCACATTAGCTTGCCTCTCCCACTCTGCACCTATGGCCTCATGGGGCGTCCCTTATGATCAGTTGACTGAGGAAGAGAAAACTCGTGTATGGTTTACAGATGGTTCTGTGCAATATGCAGGCACCACTTGAAAGTGGACAGCAGCGGCACAGCAGCCCCTTTCTGGGACTTCCTTAAAGGACACTGGTGAAGGGAAATCCTGGGACAGACCTTTCCTTAAAGGACAGTGGCAAAAGGAAATCCTCCCAATGGGCAGAATTTCGAGCCATGCATATATGGCTGTTTACTTTGCATGGAACAATAAATGGCCAGATGTGTGATTATATACGGATTCATGGGCTGTGGCTAACAGCTTAGCTGGATGGTCTGGGACTTGGAAGGAGCATGATTGGAAGATTGGTGATAAGGATGTATGGGAAGAGGTATGTGGATAGATCTCTCTGAATGGGCCAAAGGAGTAAAGGTATTTGTGTCTCATGTGAATGCCCACCAAAAAGTAACCTCGGTAAAGAAGGACTTTAACCATCAGGTGGATAGAATGGCACATTCAGTGGAAACCAGCTGTCCTTTTTCCCCAGCTACTCCTGTCATTGCTCAATGGGCTCATGAACAAAGTGGCCATAGTGGCAGGGATGGAGGTTATGCATAGGCTCAGCAACGTGGACTTCCACTTACCAAGGCTGATTTGGCTACTGCCACTGCTGAGTGCTCAATCTGCCAACAGCAGAGACCAACACTAAATCCGCAATATGGAACCATTCCTCAGGGTGATCAGCCAGCAACCTGGTGGCATGTTGATTACATTGGACAACTTCCATCATGGAAAGGACAGCATTTTGTTCTTACTGGAATAGATACTTATTCTGGATATGGATTTGTATTCCCTGCACAAAATGCTTCTGCCAGAACTACCATCCATGGACTTACAGAATGCCTTATCCACCATCATGGTATCCTACACAACATTGCTTCAGATCAAGGGACTCATTTCACAGCACATGAAGTGCAGCAATGGGCTTATGCTCATGAAATTCACTGGTCTTACCATGTGCCCCATCATCCTGAAGCAGCTGGTTTGATAGAACGATGGAATGGCCTCTTAAAACATACATATCAGGCCAGCTAGGTGGCCATACCTTGAAGGGTTGGGGCAATGTTCTCCAGGAGGCTGTATATGCTCTAAACCAGCATCCAATATATGGTTCTGTTTCTCTAACAGCCAGGATTCATGGATCCAGGAACCAAGGGATAGAAACAGGAGTGGTACCACTCACTATTAACCCTAGTGACCCACTCAAAAAAATTTTGCTTCCTGTCTCTGCTAGCCTATGCTCTGCAGGTCTGGAGATCTTAGTCCCAAAGGGAGGAACACTCCCACCTGGAGACACAATACTGATTGCATT
>NW_006921640.1:8721970-8723307 GCF_000298275.1 Orycteropus afer afer
CCTCCTGAATTTAGAGACCATCTAAAGAATAGATTTGATGCATTGAACACTGATGACCGAAAACCAGAAGAATTGTGGGATGACATCAAGAACATCATCCATTGTTAGAGATATGCCACGCTATCTTGTGTGGCTCTTCCGAGTTCTTCTTCATTCCCTGCTGCCCCGCAAAAGGTCATAAGTCAGTTAAAGAAAGTTGAAACTGAGTTTCCTGCAAGGCGTGAATTTTAAAAAGGCAACATAGCTTCTGATAGGTTAAGACTCCTTCCGCCAGCTCTGACATATAACCTCCTAAACCTAGGTCTATATAAGACCTCTCTCTCCCCTCCTCTTCCCCTTTTCCTCTTCTTCGTCTGTCCTTCCTTGGCGCAGGCACCTTTTGCCTCCTTAATAAAATCTCCCGTCAGGTACCCTGGTGTGTGGCGTGGTCGTTGAGTGCTGACGGAGCCCCAACATTGGTGTCAGAAGCAGGATTGCTGGTGCCCCTGATTCCTCATCGGAGGGTCCAGAACACCCCATTCTTCTGGCACTCTGACCTGCCCCCCAGCACCCGCGACCATCTTCTCTGGTGCCTTCCCAGCAAACAACACCAGCAAATCATCACCTTCGCCCCGGCCTGGGTAAGTCCGCTAATGACAGCTCGGGTATCTGAGTCCTAAGTCCTTGTGACTAGAAAAACAAGAGATCACTCCAGAGCGCAAACCGGGTACCAGGTTTTGTGTCTCCCCACTGTGAGTCCAGGACTCACCGGGACAAGTCTGGGACTTGCCCGTTCTGCCCCCACCCGCTGCAGGGACGCCTCAGAAGGTGGTGTGGCCCCCATTTTCAAGCCCTCTCCCCATGGTGGGATGCCTCCATGAGGAGCCTAGGCTTCCATACTTAGGACCGGGTCCTAAGCTGGGGCGCATGGTCTGTACCTTGAGAGATGTCTTAAGTTATAGGTGCTGCCCTTTGTCTTGCTTCTGGTCACCATGAGCTCTGGATCCTCTATACCCGCAGACTCTCCCCTGGGGTGTTTGTTACAGAACCTTGAAGGCTTAGATTTAAAGCCCAAGTGTCTCATACGTTTGTCCACTCAAATTTGGCCCCAATATAAATTGGACAACCAAAACGTTTGGCTGCCTAACGGCTCACTTGAATCTGGTCTAATTCGAGACCTGTATAACTTTTGTGAGCACCAAGGAAAATGGTCGGAGATTCCCTACATTCAAGGCTTTTCTTATCTCCATAGTCAGCCTTCCCTCTGCTTGCTAGCTGATCAACAATCCCCTCCCCCAAAGCTGCTAGTAGCCCGATCTCTTTCCACCCCAGCGCCCCTCCCCTTTGAGTCTGTCAGC
>NW_006921640.1:8733745-8735635 GCF_000298275.1 Orycteropus afer afer
GAGACAAACTTGTGCATAGATAGACAGAAGGCCCCACTTCCAAAGACACTGCGCCCCTCACCAGCAGGAAGCAGCTCCAGAAGATTGACCTTCACCCCTTTTCGCACAAAAGCAGGCCCTTCTTCTTCTTTTTTCCCCATTTTAAAAAACCAAAGAGGGGGGAATGTTAGAGATATGCCATGCCATCTTGTGTGGCTCTTCCAGGTTCTTCTTCATTCCCTGCTGCCCCGCAAAAAGTCATAAGTCAGTTAAAGGAAGTTGAAACTGAGTTTCCTGCAAGGCGTGAATTTTAAAAAGGCAACATAGCTTCTGATAGGTTAAGACCCCTTCTGCCAGCTCTGATGTATAACCTCCTAAACCCAGGTCTATATAAGACCCCTCTCTCCCCTCCTCTTCCTCTTTTCCTCTTCTTCGTCTGTCCTTCCTTGGTGCAGGCACCTTTCGCCTCCTTAATAAAATCTCCTGTCGGGTACCCTGGTGTGTGGCATGGTCGTTGAGTGCTGACGGAGCCCCAACATCCGTGAAGAAAGCAAGAGGTCACTAAAAAGATGAAAAAGAAGAAAAGACCAAAATGGATGTCAGAAGAGACTCTGAAACTTGCCCTTGAGCAGAGAGTAGCTAAACCAAATGGAAGAAATGACAAGATAAAAGAGCTGAGCAGATTTCAAAGAGGAGCTTGAGCAGACAAAACCAATTACTATAATGAAATGTGCAAAGACCTGAAGTTAGAAAGCCAAAAAGGAAGAACACACTCAGCATTTCTCAAGCTGAAAGAACTGAGGAAAAAATTTATGCCCCAAGTTGCAATATTGAGAGATTCTATGGGCAAAATATTGAATGATGCAGGAACCATCGAAAGAAGATGGAAGGAATACACAGAGTCACTGTACCAAAAAGAACTGGTAGATCTTCATCCATTTCAGGAAGTGCCATGTGATCAACAACCAATGGTGTTGAAGGAAGAAGTCAAAGCTGCACTGAAGGAATTGGTGAAGAACAAGGCTCCGGAAATTGATGGAATACCCACTGAGATGTTTCAACAAACAGATGTCCCACTGGAGGCACTCACTGTGTTATGTCAAGAGATTTGGAAAACAGCTACCTGGCCAACTGACTGGAAAAGATCCATATTTGTACCCATTCCAAAGAAAGGTGATCCCACCGAATGTGGAAATTATAGAACAATCATTAATATCGCACGCAAGTAAGATCTTACTGAAGATAATTCAAAAATGGTTGCAGCAGTGTATTGACAGAGAAATTCTGGAGGTGCAAGGTGGATTCAGAAGAGGACGTGGAACAAGGGATATCATAGCTGCTGTAAGATGGATCCTGGCTCAAAGCAAAGAATACCAAAAAGATGTTTATTTTTGTTTTATTGACTATGCAAAGGCATTTGATTGTGTAGATCATAACAAATTGTAGATGACATTGAGAAAAATGGGAATTCCAGAACACTTGATTGTGCTCATGGGGAACTTGTACATTGACCAGGATGCTGACCTTTGAACAGAACCAGGAGAAACTGCATAGTTTAAAATCAAGAAGGGAGTGTGTCGGGGTTTTATCTTTTCCCCATACTTATTCAATCTGTATGCTGAGCAAATAATCTGAGAAGCTGGACTATATGAAGAAGAATGTGGCATCAAGATTGGAGGAAGAATCACGAACAACCTGTGATATGCTGACGACACAACTTTGCTTGCTGAAAGTGAGGATGACTTGAGGCATCTACTGATGAAGATTGAAGAATACACTCTGCAGTATGGATTACATCTCAATATAAAGAAAACCAAAATCCTCACAACTGGACCTATAAGCAGCATCATGATAAATGGAGAAAAGATTGAAGTTGTCAAAGACTTCACATTGCTTGGTTCTACAATTGAT
>NW_006921640.1:8736165-8738049 GCF_000298275.1 Orycteropus afer afer
CGTAGGGTCACTATGAGTCAGACACGACTAGACAGCACCTAACAACAACAGCAACAACAGTTGATTGTTCTAAGTACTTTCCTTACAGGTCTTATTGTTTATTATATACTAATCTAGTATGTGGCAGAAAGGTTACCATTGGAAGTGACTTAAATCCTTGTTAAAAAGATGTCTTAGGGTACTAGTCTCAGTGGTTCCTCCAGTCTCTATCAGTCCAGTAAGTCTGATCTTTTTTTTTTTTCATGAATTTGAGTTTTGTTCTACATTTTTCTCCCATTCTATCTGGGACCTTCTATTGTGTCCCCTGTCAGAGATGCCAGTAGTGGTAGCTGGGTACCATCTAGTTCTTCTGGACTTAGGTTAGAGGAGGCTGTGGTTCACACAATTGCAATCTTTTAAGACCCAGATGCTACTCACCAAACTAGATGTAGAACACAGTCTTTATGAAATATGCTATGCAAATTGACCTAGATGCCCTCAGAGACTACGGTCCTTAGCCTAAAAAGCCCAGTAACTTAGTCCCTTAAGGTGTTTGGACAATTCTAAGAATTTTCCATAATTGTGCTCCCTATGAGTTGAAATCAACTCGACAGCAGTGAGTTTGGTTTTTTGAGTGCTCCCTATGTGCTCTATTACATAAATGAATATATGTGCAGCATGTGCAAATATGTATATATAAATGCCCACAACTATACCTATATTCATATGTGCATGTAATACCATATGCCCTCCCACACCTATATGGCACACATTTACCTATGTAATCACTCACAAATTGTTGCTTGTTACTATTGTTGCAGAATTGTATATGTTATAGCATTTACCATCACTCACTCACTGCCATCATGTCAGATCCGACTCATAGTGACCCCTCCTTGGGTTTCTGAGACGGTATCCTTATGGAAGTAGATTGCCCAATCTCCTTTCCTAGGAGTGGCTGGTGGGTTTGAACCACTAGCCTTCTGGTTAGCAGTCAAATGCCTTAGGCACTATGCTAGTTGTCCTTTATTCTTGCATACCTCTCAGTGTCTTCATCACTTCGGTCATGTGGGTCTGATTTCCCCTGTATTGTGAATTGGCTTTCTCTTCACCAGAATTAACACATGTTCACCAGCCACTCCTTGGAAGGAGGTTGGGCAATCTACTTCTGTAAAGATACTGCCTCGGAAACCCACGGAAGGGTCTCTATGGGTTGGAGATGACTCAACGGCACATAACAACAACAACTATCTAGTAAGTTATTCTTCCTCCCTACCTCCCCCTCCAATCCCTGAATCGTCAAAGAATGTTACTTTCTGTGTATAAGCTTATTCCTGACTTTTTATAAAAGTGGTATCATACAATATCTGTTCTTTTGTGAATGACTTACTTCACTCAGCATAATGCCCTCCAGATTCATCTTTGTTATAAGATGTTTCACAGACCCCTATTGATTCTTTATTGTTGCACAGTATTCCATTGTACATATGTAGTACATCCTATTTATCATTTCATCCATCTATGGACACTTAGGTTGTTTCCCTCTTTTTGCCACTGTGAATAAAGCTGCAATGATCATGGGTGTACAAAAGTCTATTTGTGTCACTCTCATCTAGAAGTAGAATTGCTGGATCATATGGTATTTCTATTTCTAGCTTTTTGAAGAAGCATCTTATCTTTTTCCATAGTGTTTTTACCATTTTATAATCACTACAGCAGGGTATATGGATTTCAATATCCCACAACAACCTTCTTAGCATTTGTTGTTTTTTGTTTCTTTGTCGTTGTTGTTGTAGTTAAGTGCCGTTGAGTCATTTCCGACTCATAGCGACCCCATGCACAGCAGAACAAAACACTGCCTGATCCCGCACCAGCCCCACAATCCCTGCTATACTTGAGCCCATC
>NW_006921640.1:8738609-8799670 GCF_000298275.1 Orycteropus afer afer
ACGTAATCCATACTGCAGACTGTATTCTTCAACCTTCATCAGTAGGTGCCTTAAGTCATCCTCACTTTCAGCAAGCAAAGTTGTATTGTCTGCATATTTCAGGTTGTTAATGATTCTTCCTCCAATCCTGATACCTGATTGTTTCTTAGATCACTGCTATTTTTGCAGGCATGAGATTGCATCTAATAAGTTTTGATTTGTATTTCTCTAATAGCTATGATCATCTCTCTTCATGTGTTTGTTAGCTGCCTGGATGTCTTCTTAGGTAGAGTTTCTGTTCACATCCTTTGCTCATTTTTTTTTATTGGATTGTTTGTCTTTTTGTCTTTGAGGTGTTGAAGTTTTCTATATATTTTAGAGATTAAACCCTTGCAAGATATGTCATTGTCCCTCGCCCTAGTCTGTAGGTTCTCTTTTTATTCTTTTGGCAAAGTCTTTTGGTGAGCATAAGTATTTAATTTAATTTAATTTTTAGAAGGTCCTAGTTATCTACTTCATCTTCTGTCCCTTGTTTATTTTTAGTTATGTTTGATAGTATATTTATGACATAAACTAGGACCCCTAAATTTGTTCCTATTTTATTTTCCAGGAACTTTGTGGTTTTATGTTTAACATTTAGGGCTTTGATCCATTTTGTGTTAGCTTTGTGTATAGTGTGAAATATGGATGCTGTTTCATTTTTCTGCACCTTCATATCTAATTTTGCCAGCATCATTTGCTAAAGTGACCATCACTTCCCCATTCAATGGACTTTGACCTTTTGTTAAACATCAGCTACTTATTGTTGTTGTTTTGTTAGGTGTCGTAGAGTCGTTTCCAACTCATAGTGACCATATTTATAACAGAATGAAATGCTGCCTGGTCCTGTGCCAGCCCCAAGATCCTTGCTATACCTGAGGCTGTCGTTGCAGGCACTGTGTCAATCCATCATTTTGAGGGTCTTCCCTTTTTCATTGATCATCCACTTTACCAACCATGATATCTTTTTTCCAGGGAATGATCCCTTTTGACAACATGACCAAAGTAGGTGAGACAAAGTCTGGCCGTTGTTGCTTTCAAGGAACATTCCGGCTGCCCTTCTTCCAAGACAGATTTCTTAGTTCTTTCAGCAGTCCATGGTACTTTCAGTATTCTTTTTGCCAACACCACAACTCAAAAGCATAGACTCTTCTTCAGTCTTCCTTATTCATTGTCCAGCTCTCACATGCATATAAGGCAATTGAAAATACCATGGCTTGAGTTATGTGCACCTTAGCCTTCAAGGAGATATCTTTGCTCTTTAGCACTTGAAAGGGAGCTTTTGGAGCAGATTTGCCCAATGCAATATGTCATCTGAGGTCTTGACTGCTGCTTCCTTTGGTGTTGATTGTAGAACCAATAATATGAAGTCTTTGACAACTTCAATCTTTTCTCCATTATTTGTGGTGCTGTTTGTGGGTCCAGTTGTGAGGATTTTTCTTAATACCAAGGTGTAATTCACACTGCAGACTGTAGTCTTCCATATTCATCTGTAAGTGCTTCAAGTCATCCCCATATTCAGCAAGCAAAGTTGTGTCATCTGTGTATTGCAGGTTGTTAATGAGTCTTCCTCCAATCCTAATGACACATTCTTCTTCATATAGTCCAGCTTTTTGGATTATATGCTCAGTATACAACTTGAATAAGTATGGTGAAAGGATACAACCCTGACACATTCCCTTCCTGATTTTAAACCATTCAGTGTCCCCTTGTTCTGTTTAAATGACAGCTTCCTGGTCTATGTACAGGTTCCTCACGAGTACAATTAAGTATTCTGGAATTCCCATTCTTCTCAATGTTATGCATAATTTGTTATGATCCACACATCAAATGCTTTTGCACAGTCAATAAAACACAAGTAAACATCTTTCTGGTATTCTTTGCTTTGAGCCAAGATTCATCTGATATTAGCAATGATATCTTTTGTTCCATGTCCTCTTCTGAATCCAGCTTGCATTTCTGGAAGTTGTCTATCAATATACTGCTGCAACCATTTTTGAATTATCTTCAGTAAGATTTTACTTGCATGTGATATTAATGATATTGTTTGATAATTTCCACATCCTGTGGGATCACCTTTCTTTGGAATGGGTACAAATATGGATCTCTTCCAGTCAGTTGGCCAGGCAGCTGTCTTCCAAATCTCTTGGCATAGCCAAATGAATGCCTCCAGTGGGGCATCCATTTGTTGAGTATTCCATCAATTCCCAGAGCTTTGTTTTTTGCCAATTCCTTCAGTGCAGCTTTGACTTCTTCCTTCAATACCATTGGTTCTTCCATATGCCACCTCCTGTAATGGATGAACATCAACCCATTCTTTTTGGTGCAGTGACTCTGTGTATTCCTTCTGTGTTCTTTTCATGTTTCCTGCATCATTCGATATAATGCCCATAACACATGCTGTGGAGTTGGATCTGACTCATAGTGACCCCTCTTTGGGTTTCTGAGGCAGTATCACTATGGAAGTAGATTGCCCAACATTCCTTTTGGGGAGTGGCTGGTGATTTGAATTGCCAGCCTTCTGGTTAGCAGTCAAATGTCTTAGGCACTATGCCACCAGAGCTCCCATATAGAATCTTTCAATATTACAACTTGAAGCTTAATTGTTTTCTTCAGTTCTTTCAGCTTGCGAGACGCTGAGCGTGTTCTTCCCTTTTGGTTTTCTAACTCCAGGTCTTTGCACATCTCATTATAATAATTGACCTTGTCTTCTCGAGCTACTCTTTGGAATCTGTTCAGCTCTTTTATCCTGTAGATTCTTCCATTGCTTTAGCAACTCTCTGTTCAAGAGCAAGTTTCAGAAAAGACATCCATTTTTGTCTTTTCTTCCTTTTCTGTCTTTTAATGACCTTTTGCTTTCTTCATGGATGATGTTCTTGATGTCATCACACAATTCCTCTGGTTTCTGATCATTAGTGTTGAATGAATCAAATCTCTTCTTTTGATGGTCTCTAGATTCAGAAGAGATATAATCAAGGTCACATTTTGGCTCTCATGGACTTGTTTTGTCTTCAACTTCAAATTGAGCTTGCAAATGAGTAGTTGATGGTCTTTTCCACAATCTACTCCTTATGTTCACCAATTGAGCTTCTCTATTGATTCTTGTCACAAATGTAGTCAATCTGATTCCTTTGTATTTCATCTGGCAAAGTCCCCATGTACAGCTGCCATTTGTGTTGTTGAAAAAAAGGTATTTGCAATGAATAAGTCATTGGTCTTGTAAAATTCTATCATATGATCTCCAAGGTTATTTCTATCACCAAGGCCATATTTTCCAACTACTGGGTGATTCTTCTTTATTTACAACTTTTGCATTCCAATCACCAGTGATAATTAACACATCATGATTGCATGTTTGGTCAATTTCAGACTGCAGAAGTTGGTAAAAATCTTAAATTTCCTCATCTTTGGCATTGGCAGTTGGTGTGTAAATTTGAATAATAGTAGTATTAACTGGTGTTCCTTGTAGGCATATGGATATTATCATATCAGTAACAGCATTGTACTTCAGGACAAATCTTGAAACATTCTTTACAATGATGAATGCCACAGCACTCCTCTTCAAATTGTCATTCCCGGCACAATAGATCATATGGTTGTCTGATTCAAAATGACCAAAACCAGTCTATTTCATCTCACTAATGCCTAGAACATCAATCTTTATGCATTCCATTTCATTTTTTATAACTTCCAATTTTCCTAGATTCATACTTTGTACTTTCCATGTTCCAATTCTTAATGAATGTTTACAGCTGTTTCTTCTCATTTTGAGTTGTGCCACATCAGCAGATGGATGTCCGGAAAACTTTGCTCTGTCCACATCATTAAGGTTGGCTCTACTCTGAAGAGGCAGTTCTTTCCCAGTCATATTTTGAGTGCCTTCTGACCTGAGGGTCTAATCTTCCAGCACTATATCAGACAATGTTTCAGGTTTATTCATAAACTTTTCCTGTAATATATCAGACAGTGTTTCATTGCTATTCATAAGGTTTTCACGGGCCAATTCTTTGAGTGAGAAGTGGATGACCTCTTCCTTCTTCCGAGTCTGTCTTATTCTGGAAGCTTCGCTGAAACCTGTCTACCATGGGTACCCCTGCTGGCATTTGAAAGACCAGTAACATAATGTCCAGCCTCATAGCAACACCCAAGCCACCATAGCAACACAAACTGACAGACAAATTCATCTCCCTTAGTTGTTCCAAATTGCTCCACTCGCTTCCTGTCCTCCCTAACTGTTCTGGCCTGCCACCAGCTCCTGCTCCTTTCCTGGCCTCCCTTAGCTGTTCTGGCCTGCTGCCGGCTCCCACTTCCCAGCTGTCCACAGCTGGATGGATTTACTTCTGGGTTCTCAATTCTTTTCTATTGGTCTATGCATTTGTCATTGTGCTCATATCAGGTTCTTTTGACTACCATGGCTGTATAGTAAATTCTGAGATAGGGAAGTGTGAGGCCTACTGCTTCATGCCTCTTCAATTATGCTTTCACTATTTGGGGACTCTTTCCTTTCCATATAAATTTAGAGATTAGTTTTTCCATTTCATTAAAGAATGTTGTTGGATTTGGATTGAAATTGCAATGTATCCATCAATCACTTTGGGCAATATTGACATTTCTACAATATTAAGCCTTTCAATCCATGAGGTTTTTTTTTCTTTTTTCCCCATTTTTCAGGTCTCTTGTTTCTTTGCAGTAGTGTTTTGTAAGTTTCCTTGTATAAAATTCTTTCATGTGCCTGTTTAGATTTATTCCTAGGTATTTTATCCTTTTGGGGGCTATTGTATATATGGTATATATATTTTTTCTTGATTTCTTTTTTGGAGTTCTACTTGTTGTTGTTGTTATGTGCCATCGAGTCGGACCCAACTCATAGTGACTCCTCCTTGGGTTTCTGAGGCAGTATCACTGCAGAAGTAGATTGCCCCATCTTCCTTCCGAGGAGTGGCTGGTGGGTTTGAACTGCTAGCCTTCTGGTTAGCAGTCAAGTTCCTTAGGCACTATGCTACCAGAGCTCCCACTTGTTAGTATAGAGGAATTCAAGTGATTTTTGGATGTTGGTCTTATACTTTGCCACTTTGCTGAATGCTTCTATAGATTCCCATAAATTTCTTGTGGAAACTCAGATTTCCTATGTATAGGATCATTTCATCTGCAAATAGGCATAATTTTACTTCTTCCTTACCAATTTGGATACCCTTTATATCTCTTTTTAGCTTTTTGCTCTGGCTAGGACTTCCAGTATGATATTAAATAAGTGTGGTGATAATGGACATCCTTGTTTCATTACAGTTCTCAAGAGGAGTATTTTCAAATTCTCTCCATTGAGAAGTAGATGAGAATAATGAATTGAGAATAATGTTGGCTGTTGGTTTTGTATATATGTCCTTAATTACGTTGAGGAATTTCCCTTTCATTCTTATTTTGCTGAGAGTTATTATCAGGAGAGGGTGTTGGATTTTATTAAATGTCATTTCTGCATCAATTTAGATGATCATGTGATCCTTTATCTTTGTTTTATTTGTGTGGTGGATTTTGTTGATTGATTTTCTATTGAATCACTCTTTCATCTCTGGTATGAATCACACAATTGTGATATGTTATGTTTTTGATATATTATAGAATTCTGTTGGCTAGAATTCTGTTGAGAATTTTGAGTCCGTGTTCATGAGGGATATTTGTCTGTAATTTTCATTTTTTTATAGTATCTTTGCCTGGCTTTGCAATCCAGGTTAAGCTGGCTTCATAGAATGAATTGGGAACTATTCCTTCCTTTTCTGTGTTCTGGCATAATTTGAGTAGAATTAATTTCAACTCTTCGCTGAATGTTTGGAACCACTGTCCAGTGAAGTCGTCTGGGCCAGGTATTTTTGTTGTTGTTGTTGGGAGTTTTTTTTTTAATGATATCTTCCATTTCATCTTTTAATTATGGGTCTATTTAGGTTTTCTGCTTCTGTTTGTGTTAGGTTAGGTAAGTAGTGTGTTTCTAGAAAGTTGTCCATTTCTTCTAGATCTTAATATTTGATAGAGTATAATTTTTCATGATATTCTGTTCTGATCCTCTTTATCTTGGTTGGTTCTATTGTAATGCCTCTATTTTCATTTCTTATTTTGGTTGTCTGTACCTTTTCATTTTTCCCTTTGTCAATTTGGCCAGTGGTTTGTCAATTTTATCAGTCCTTTTAAGAACTAACTTCTAAATCCATGTCACAAAACTAAATGTGTATGGACTGTTGAATGGAAAATGAAACTCCTTTGTAAAATTTTACCCAAATCACAATAAAAAATTAAAAAGGAAAAAAAGAACCAACTTCTAGTCTTGTTGATTCACGATTGTTTTTGTTTCTTTAATTTCATTTATTTCTACTCTTATCTTTATTGTGTCCTTTCTTCTGGAGACTATGGACTTTTGTTGCTTCTTTTCTTTTCGAGTCGTAGGGTTAAATAATTGATTTTAGCTTTTTCTTATTTTTTCAAGAGTGCGTTTTTTGGGGCTGTAAATATTCCTCTGAGTGCTGCTTTTGCTGTGTCCCCTAAATTTTTGTATGCTGTGTTTCATTTTCTTTTTATTCTAAGATATTTTAAATTTAATTTTTAACTTCTATTACTCAATAATATTTAAGTAAGGTGTTATTCATTTTCCATATATTTTTTGCCTTGTTCTTTCTAGTATGCAAGTCTAGTTTTATAGTGTTACGATCAGAGAAGATGCTTTGTATTATTTCAATGTTTTTGAATTTATTGAGGTTTGCTTGTTGTCTTAACATGTTGTGTATTCTGGAGAATGACCCATGTGCAATGGAGAAGAATGTGTATTGTGGTGCTCTCTGATGGTGCGTTCTTTATATGACTATAAGGTCGAATTGATGGATTATGTTACTAGATTTTTTGCATCTTTGTTGAGTTTCTTTCCAGTTATTCTGTGTATCATTGAAAGTGATGTGTTAAAGTCTGTTATTGTCAAATTGTTTATTTCCCTTTCCAATTCTGATAGAGTTTGTTCTGTCACTGGATGCATAAATATTTATTATGTTTATGACATCTTGGTTGATTGATCTTTTAATCATTGTATAATGCCCTTCTTTGTCTCTGATGATAGATTTTGTTTTAAAGTCTTTTTTTTTTTTATCAGAGATTATTACTGCCATTTTTGCTCTCTTTTGGTTACTGTTTGCTTGATATATTTTCCCCATACTTTAACTTATAACCTGTTTTTTGTGTTTGTTTCTAAGGTGTATCTCTTGTAGACAGCATATTGATGGGTCATGTTTGTTTTAATCTACTCTGCCAAACTCTGTTTCTTGCTGGTGCATTTAAACAATTTACATTCAGTGTGATTATCAATAAGTGTGAATTTACTGCTGCTATTTTGTTATAAAATAGTGCTAAAGCCAAAAATGAAGAAATTGAAGATTTTTACCAACTTCTGCAGTCTGAAATTGACAAAACATGCAGTCAAGATGTATTGATACTTACTGGTGATTGGAATGAGAAAGTTGGAAACAAAGAAGCATTGGTAGTTGGAAAATACAGACTTAGTGAAAGAAATGACACTAGAGACTGCATGATAGAATTATGCAAGACTGATGGCTTACTCATTGCAAACATCTTTATTTCATCAACATAAATGGTGATTATACATATAGACCTTACCAGGAAGAATACACAGGAATCAAATTGACCACATCTGTGCAAAGAAGTGATGAAGAAGCTCATCAGTCAGAACAAGGCCAGGAATTGACTATAGAACAGACCACTGATTGCTCATATGCCAGTTCAAGTTGAAGCTAAAGAAAATTAAAATAAGTCCATGAGAGCTAAAGTATGACCTTCAGTATATCCCACTTGAATGTAGAGACCACTTCAAGAATAGATTTGACACATTGAACACCAATGGTTGAAGACCAGATAAGTTGTGGAATATCATCAATAAAGCAAAAGTTCATCAAAGAGATAGGAAAGGAAGAAAAGACAAAAATGAAGGTAAGAAGAGACTCTGAAACTTGCTATTGAATGTAGAGTAGCTAAAGTGAATGGAAGCAATGATGACATAAAAGAGCTGAACAGAATATTCCAAAGGACAGCTTGAGAAGACAAAGTAAAGTAAAGTATTACAATGAAATGTGCAAAGGCCAAGAATTAGAAAACTAACAGGAAAGAACACATTCAACATTTCTCAAGATGAAAGAACTGAAGAAAAAATTCAAACCTTGAGTTGCATTCTGAAGCATTCTATGGGAAAACTATTGAATGATGCAGGAAATATCAAAAGAAAATGGAAGAAATACAAAGTGTCACTTTACCAAGAACAACTGGTTGATGTTCAACCATTTCAGGAGGTTGTTGTTATGTGCCATCGAGTCAGATCTGACTCATTAACAATCCCTCCTTGGGTTTCTAAGGTGGTATCATTATGGAAGGAGATTTCCCAACATTCCTTCTGAGGAGTGGCTGGTGGGTTTGAACCACCAGTCTTCTGGTTAGCAGTCAAGTGCCTTATGCACTATTTTACCAGAGGTAGTATATGATCAAAAACTGATAGTATTGAAGGAAGAAGTTCAAGTTGCACTAAAGGAATTGGTGGAAAAAAAAAAAAACTTCAGGAATTGACAAATACCCATTGTTTTAACAAAAGATGCAGTGCTGGAGGCACTCACTCATTTATGCCAGGAAATTTGGAAGACAGCTACCTGGCCAACCTATTGGAAGAGATCTATATTTGTGCCCATTCTGAAGAAAGGTGATGCAACAGAATGCAGAAATTATAGAACCGTACCATTAATATCATATGAAAGTAAAATTTTACTGAAGATAATTCAAAAACAGTTGCAGTAGTACATTGACAGAGAACTGCTAGAAACTCAAGCTGGATTCAGAAAAGTGGCTGGAACAAGGGATATTGCTGAAAGCAAAGAATACTAGAAAGATGTTTACCTGTGTTTTATTGATTGTGCAAAGTTATTCAACTGTGTTGATCATAACAAATTTTGGGTACTGTTGTAAGGAATGGGAATTCCAGAAGAGTTAATTGTGCCCATGAGGAATCTGTACATAGACCAAGAAGTTTAAAATTGGAAAGGTATGCATCAGGATTGTATCCTTTCAGAATACTTATTCACTCTCTGTGCTGAGTATATAATCTGATAAACTAGCTTATATGAAGAACATGGCATCAGGATTCCAAGGAGACTCATTAACATCCTGCGCTATGCAGATGACACAACTTTGCTTGCTGAAAGTGAAGATGACTTGAATCACTTACTGATAAAGATTAAAGACTACATTCTTCAGTGTGGATTACATCTCTGTCTCTCTCTCTATATATATAATCTTCACAAATGAACCAATTAGCAACATTACAATATAGAGAAAAGATTGAAGTTGTCAAGGAGTTCATTTTACTTGGATCCACAATAAACACCTCTGGAAGAAGCAGTCAAGAAATCAGAACGTATTGCCCTGGGCAAATCTGCTGCAAAAGACCTCTTTAAAGTGTTAAAGAGCAAAAAATCACTTTGAAGACTAACATGTGCCTGACCCAAACCATGGTATTTTCAATTGCCTCATATGAATGTGAAAGCTGGACAATGAATAAGGAAGACTGAAGAAGAATTGATTCATTTGAATTGTGGTGTTGGTGAAGAATAGTGAAAATACCATGGACTTCTAGAAAAATGAACAAATCTGTCTTGGAAGAGGTACAGCAGGAACACTCCTTAGAAGTGAGAATGGCCAGACTTCATCTCATGTACTTTTTTAAAATTAACTTTTAATTTTGATTTGGGTGCAATTTTACAAAGCAGATTCATTTTACATTCAACAGTTCATATACATGCTGTTTTGTCACACTGATTACAATCCCCACAGTGCAACAACTTTCTTCCCACCTCCTCCATGTGGTCACCTCCTTCCTGTGTCCTCACCTATGCATTCCCGCTTGCCTAGATTTCTCTCTGTGCAAATATTGTCCTTCTGATCTCCCATGGTTGACTTTTATAAGGAATGCATCTCTCTGGCATGGGTGCTCAGCTCATAGCCTTGTTCATTGTTTGGCTGAGAGTTGAGCCTCAGAACTGAGTCTAATTCAGGCCTGAAGAGTGACTCAGGGCCATAGTTTTGGGGGTTTCACCAGTCTCTTGTCTGATCAATAGTCCTGTTCTTTTTTGGTCTTGCTTTGAGAAGGGATCAGTCCCTGCAGAAAGCTATCATACTTGGTAAAGTAGAGCATAAGCAAAAAGGGGAAGATCCTTAACGAGATGGATTGACATGGTGGTTGCAATGATGGGCTCAAGTGTAGCAACGATTGTGAGGTTGGTGCAGGACTGGGCAGTGTTTTTTTCTGTTGTACTTAGGAGCTCTGGTAGTATAGTGCCTAAGGCACTTGACTGCTAAACAGAAGGCTGATGGTTCAAACCCACCAGCTGCTCCTCAGAAGGAAAGTTGGGCAATCTACTTTCGTAGTGATACTGCCTCAGAAACCCAAGGAGGGGTTGCTATGAGTCAGGTCCGACTCAACAGCAAATAATAAAAACAACACAACACATGGGGTCACTATGAGTAGAAACCAACTCAGTGCCACCTAACTACGACAACATTTTGTTATAATTTTTTGTGTGTGCTGATAATAGTTTCTTTATTCCTCTTAACTTTCCTATTTGCATTCTTTTTGTTTATGGATTTTCTTTTTTTATTCTTTGTTGTTGATTTTGTGCTTACTGAGTCTCTTTGATTTTCTTCTTTATTTTGGTGAATAGATTTATTAATTTTCTTTGTGGTTACTCTGAAATTTACCCATATCTTCCTAAGTTTAAAACAGTTTGTTATATCTTGGTATCACCTTGACTTTCTTTCCATATAGAAGTTCTATAAACCCCCTGCCATAAATTGATTCCAATTCATAGTGACCCTATAGGACAGAGTAGAACTGCCCCATGATATTTCCAAAGCTGTACATTTTTATAGAAGTAGACTGCCTTGTCTTTCTCCCATGTAGTGGATGACGGCTTTGAACTCCAACCTTTTGGTTTACAGCTGACTGCTTTATCCACTGTGACACCAGAGTTCCCTGAAGTTCTATAACTGTACCATTTATTCCCCCTTTTCATTTTAAAGTTGTCATTATTTACAGATTGACATGCTTGGTTCCCTGTTTTCAGTTCTGGAGCTTTACTTTACTTTTGAAAATTCTATGTCTGAATTGGTATCTAGATGATGCTCTCATGTGTCTTAATCTCAGGTTGTTGTTTGATATTATTAGTTCTCTGTCCCATGTATTTCCTTTAATATTTATTGTGAGTTTGGTTTGGTTTTTACAAATTCCCTTAATTTCTGTTTACCTGGGAACATCCTGGTTTTGCCATTGTATTTGAAAGACAATTTTGCTAGATATATGATTCTTGGTTGGCTATTCTTTTTTTTTTTTTTTCAAAGTTTTATATATGTTATTTCACTGTCTTCTTGCCTGCATGGTTTCTGCTGAGAAATCAATACTTAGTTTTATTGGTTCCCTTTTGCAGGTGATATTTCATTGTTCATGAGCTACTCTCATAATTATTTCCTTATTTTTGCTTTTGGAAAGTTTGATTATGACATCTTATGACTTTCTTTTGGGGTCTGTTCTGTATGGAGTTCACTGAACTTTTTGGATGGAAATCATCTCATCTTTCATGATAAACCTATTCCTCAGTTATTGACTATCTCATTACCCAGCATTATGCATTCAAAGAAATAGTAAAAATCAGCTTAAATCATCTGAAAGCCAGGTAAGGATGCCTGAGTTTTGAGCCTTGAATCTTTGATCCTTCCCATTCCAACTCTCTCCCCAGACTTGGCTGTGAATAAAGTTAAAAGACAGATAGATAGGGAGAGAGAGAGAGAGAGAGAGAGAGAGAGAGACTGACCAGATACTAGGGCCTTGAGCCATCAACCTGCATGCATGCTCCATGGCCTTGCCTGGCTGGCCTGCAAACTAGTGGCTGCCCTATTGTCTGAGTGGAGCTTGGACTTTGGAATGGGAATTTGTGAGAAGGCAGCAAAACTGTGCAGACAGAGCATATGTTGGTCACTTCATTATAGACATTGAGATCTGCCCTTTGTATGCTTGGAGGTGCTGGGGCCAGCAGGTGGCAGTCTTGGGTGGGCAGGTATTACTGTGGAGAACAAGAACTTAGCATGGGTTGGGGTAGGGCAGAGCCCCTCCCCCCGCTACAAATCTTGACCCAATCAGCCCTACCTGTGCTTTGAAATCGCAAAACTAACCATCTAACCTGAAATGCAGCAGTCATGGTGCAGAGACAAATGAGCCACAGATGGTGGCTGCAGGAGAGAGAATAGTCCCACAGGGCTACCTCCAAAATGACTTCTGAGTCCTGAAGAGCATAACACTGAAGTCTTGCATAACATCAATCTTTGCATAACAACCTGGTTTTGGGAACCTTACCATGTTGGTCAGTGGGTGTATTAGGGAAGTTTTCAGTCAATAAATCTTCAAAAATCTCTTACCTTTTTATTCCTTTCCAACTCTTCTAGAATTTCAATTACAGGTAAATTTGTCCTCTTTCTGTGTCCTGTGTAAGTCTTAGTCTTTCTTCATTCTTTTTTTCTGGTTGTTCCCAAGGGTTTTGTCATCTATTTTGCTGATTATTTCTTCCATTGATCCAATTCTATTCCTATTTTACTTCCACTGAATTATCTATTTATGATACTTTATTGTTAATCTTATGGATGTCTAGTGTTAGTATGATTTCTGGTTATCTATGCATTTTGTCATTATTTTCTTGCATTGTTTGCTTGAATTCTTCTAGCATTTTGTCTGTGTTTTCCAAGATTTCTTTGAGGATCCTATATATTAGTCTTTTGAATTCCCTGTAAGATAGTTCTATTACAATTTCTTCTTCAGGGATGTTTTCTGCCCATTTATTTTGCTCATTTGTTTGAGTGATCTTATTCTATTTCCTCATATGATTTTTTATTCTCTGCTGTCTCTGAGACATTAAGATGTTTATTTATTTATAAATTTCTTTATTGACTGTATGACTGTTTTGCGTTGATTTTTTTTGTTTTGATGTACTCAGAGCTTTTTTCTTCTTTCTCTTTAGAATTTCTTTCTTCCTTTTTATAATTTTATTTTATTTTCTATTTATTTATTTAATGTGTTGTTATTATTATTAATAATATTTTGAAGTCTTCCCTCCCTCCTCCTCCCACCCCAGTAGCCAACAAAGAAAGTTTCCTTCCATATACAAACCTTTCCTTGACTTTTACAATAATGAACTAATACAATATTTGTCCTTCTGTGATTGACTTTTTCATTCAGCATAATGTCCTCCAAGTTCATTCAAATTATGTGCTGTTTTGAAGATTCTACACTATTCTTTAGTGTTGTGTAGTATTCCATTGTGTGTCTGTACCATAATTTGGTTATCTATTCTTCTCCTTTGTGCTATTTCAATTGTTACTGTTTTGTGGTTCTGATCTATCTGGACTTTGGTCAAGTCTGTTGGCTGGGCATGATTTTCTCTCCTTAGTGGGTGTGGTTGATCACACCCACATACCTGTCCTCTGTGGTTAAGCTTGTATGTCTTCCTTTACCAGATTGAGTGGAGGTGTGGGGGCAGATTCTTTCCCTGATATTGAGTGACAAGTTTTGGGTGGTCAGGGCCCCTCCACTACCTTGGTGGGATCATGGAGTCCTTCCAGGTTGGAGATAGCAGTTAATACATTCTCTGGAGATCAGGGCATGATGTGTCCATATTCTCTGAGAGGGAGTGCTACCTAAATGGATGGGATAGGCCCACTGTACCTGCATGAATTGGCATCACAGGAGGTGGTGGGTTATCAAAGGGTTTCAGTGCAACTGCAGACAGCCTGCAGGAATTATTTGAGTGTGGAATGTGTAACATTATAGCCAGGTGGAAGTTGGGTGAGGGCACTAGGATCTCTTGTTTGTTGTTTGCCAAAGGTGTAGATGGAGTCTGTTAGGATGTGACTGGCATTGCTGGTGAGGTGATTTGTCTGTCTGTCTGGTCACCAGGGCATGGGTGTAGGAAGCATTCTCACTAGCCACTGGTTTAGGTGCACTATGTGCTCACCACTGGTTGCCAGGTTGTTGGGGTCTGCATCTCAGGTAAGAAGGGGTGGGTATGGCAGGGCTTGTACAGGTAGGCACAAGTAGCCTGAATTTCTGGGAGGGTTTGGGGAGGGGCTGAGTTTTGGCACACAAGTGTGAGCTACTTGTGCTTTAGGGAGAGGGTGGTAGATATGGCCAGGCTTACCTATATCGTGTAGGGCCTCCTGCATCTCAGGGAGTGGGTGGTGGGTAGGGCCAGGCTTGTGAGCACTAGTGTGAGCCTTCACCTCCTGGAGTTGGTGATGGGTGGGGCTAGGTTGGGGAATGCAAGTGTTAGCCACCTGTGGCTCAGGGAGGGTATAGTGGGTTGGGCTGGACTTGTGCATCCTGGCTCTGTCCACCTGTTCCCCAGGGCACACACCAATGCAAATGCCAGGTGAGGAGACTTTTTTCACAGGTCATTTCTTAGGTAGTGTCTGTAGTTGTTGTTCTATGGACTGACTTTACACTAGGTGGGTTCTGTATAAATGGCCAGGTACCTTCACTGACAAGCAGTTCTTGCACTAAGACCTAGCTTCCTCCTTTCTTGCACTAAGATCTAGCTTCCTCCTTTCTTGCACTCACCAGGGTGGCTGGAGCTCTCACCTGACCCTCTGTTCCTCCCCTTTACACCTTGCAATTGTGCACTCCTTGTTTACAGTTTCTCCTTCTCTAAAGCTCAGATACTCAGTTGTTTCACTTGCTCTAGAAGTACTTCCTTTTGGTTCCGTAGTTGTAGAGCTATATCACTCTTGTGATTCCCCCCTTCCAGTGTGCTCTGACTCTGGCTGCATCCTCCCTACCTTGTTTCTTTCCAGAGTTGTTTCACAGAATCTTTGTCACTGACTGTGCTCTCTTTGCAGTTGCTTTCTTGGGTTCCACACTCCAGATTGTTGTTTGATGCTGCTCTAAAATGACCACAGACCACACTGGTCTGCAGCAGGCAGAGTGCAGTCAATCCATGAATCTCTGTTTTCCTGCTGGCCTCATATTGCTTCTCCTTCCAATTGGTGCTCAGTCTGTTTCTTTAGTTCTTTTTTTGATGCTCTGAGATCTGAGGTTGTGTTTTTGTGTTAGTTTTAATTAGTGTCCTGAGTCTTCATTTTCAGGAGATGATTACTCCGTGTGTGTGTTTTTTTGTGTATGTGTCTAAGGCACCACAGTGACTGGAAGTCACCACTTTCTGTTTTTTGATGGGTGTGTTAAAAAAACGCAGTACTGAAATTCATTTTAAAGTATGTTTAATAGACTCAAACGTTTGGTGGCTCTGCACACTGAGTGTCTCTAGTGGAATCTGAACAATCAACAATGAGCACTATATATAGTAAAATAAGTAGATTAGCTGGTGTGAACTTGCCATGGACTAACAAACTGAAATACAAGAAGCTAAGATACAGGATTCACAATTGGTTTATTTTTTTCTCTTCCCAAGAGGAAAATAGCTCTAGAGTTGGTTTCACCAGCTTAATAATATCATTAAAAGGCTTTTGTTTTTTCCTCCAATCTTTTCATTTTGTCTTCTGTACTAAGTTGTCTTTTGTTTACGTTGGTATGCTCATGGCTATAAAACGGCTGTCATTGCTGCCGCAATAAGTCTATCTTCATATAACTGCATCCACAAGCAGGAAGAAGTTCTCTTGGACATCTCTTTTTATATGGGAGGAAACTCAAACCTGCATTCTTCCTTGAGATCCCTTTGTTCTGGTTACAAGGGAGGCTGGGAGAATGAGCATTTGACATTAGCTTCTTTATTCGGGGTGAAGTAGGGGTCAGGCTGTCAGCAAGGAAGGCAGGTGGAATAGATAGATATCAGGTAGGATGTCAACAGTGTCTTCTCCAACAGAGAAAGCTTTCAGCTTTCTCTTTTATAGTCAGGGCTATATAAGGAGCACACTCTTCCCTGCTAACTGGCAATTGTGAAACAGTTATTACTCCAGATACCAAAACCAAACCAAACTCACTGCCCTTGAGTTGGATCCAACTCAGAGCAACCCCTCCTTGAGTTTCCGAGGCAGTATCACTACAGAAGTAGCTTGTTCCAACTTCCTTCCAAGGAGTGGCTGGTGGGTTTGAACAGCCAGCCTTCTGGTTAGCTGTCAAATCCCTTAGGCAGTATGCCACCAGAGCTCCAGATAATGATGATTAAAGGAGGAGTCCAGACTACTCATCACTCTCCAATCAAAGCCAAACTAACATACAGTCTTGACAAATTCCTGGCAAATTTATTGACTTACACTTTATTTAATCACAAAATTCAGGGCTTGGAGAACCCCTTAGAGACCATAGTCTATATTTCTCATGAGACAGATGAAAAAACTAAGGCCTAGAGGGATAAAATATTTTCTAAGATCACACAGAGGCAAAGGCAACATTTCAGTCAAATTTCTTAATCTCAGAATAATTTTTCAATGACAAGCTGCATATTCAAGAAGTAAAACGGCCATTTTAGACTGAGAGTTAATACATTATGTATGGCAGACCAACAAGGGAAAAGAAGCTTGGAAACTTTGTAATCATGGAGCTACCATATCTCAGGCTTACAGGTTCTCATTTACAAAACAGAGCTACTCAGCCATAACCTTTGCTCCTTGTATTTCCACTATTTTTCCCTTTTTTCATAATTTGTGTTTTAACAACAACAACAACAACAACAACAAAAAAAAAACAACTCACTGCCATCTAGTTGATCCCAAATCATAGTGACCCTCTTTGGGCTTCTGAGGTGGTAAACTTTACAGAAGCAGATTATCTAGTCTTCCTTCTGCAGAGTGGCTGGTGGGTTTGAACCACCAACTTTCTGATTAGCAGTTATGGTGCTATGTGAAATTTAAGTAATTTTAAGAATCTACCTGATGTAAGGAGGCCTAGTGGCACAGTGGTTAAGTGCTCAGGTACTAACAAAAAGGCCAGTAGTTTGAAATCACCAGTGACTCCATTGGAGAAAATACCTAATGATCTGCTCCCATACAGATTACAGTCAAGGAAACCCTGTGGGGCAGTTCTACTTTGTCTCATTGGATAGCTATGAGTCAGAACCTACTTGACAGCACCTAACAACAACAGTCTGCCTAATGGCCTATTTGAAAAGTTAAAGTTGCCTAGTAAATTCCAGATCCTTTAGTGCTTATTGAGAGAATTCTACAAGATGCCAAGCTCACAAAGGGAAAATTGGGGGTACAGGGACAAAGGGAAGAATGTTAGAATAAAATGTTACCAAATAATTTTTTTGAGTGTTTATCATGTTCTGGGCATTGTGTTAGGTGCTAGAAGACTACCATGAATTAATACAATAAATGGTCGCCTTCACTTATGGACAGAGGATGTGTAGAGTTATAGGCTCTATAATAAAGGTAAATTATATGAAGGGAAGAACATGGTGCTATGAAGACAGATCCTGGGAGACCAGGTCTAATCTAAGCAGATAGAAAAAGCTTCAAAACATCCAGACTGTAGTGATAGGATGATTTATTACACCTGTTCTGATACTGTTGCTCGTCCTTTATCATGCTGTGGTAATTCCAATGCCATCTTGGGGCAGGGGTTAAACTAGCAATATTGTGTAGGGAAAAAGATTTCTTGAGATCTAAGGGAGACTTGGTAAAAAACGCATACACATAAGGCAGGCCCCTAGAGTATCTGTCTTCTTATCTAATCTAAGCAGATAGAAAAAGCTTCAAAACATCCAGACTGTAGTGATGGGATGATTTATTACACCTGTTCTGATACTGTTGCCCGTCCTTTATCATGCTGTGGTAATTCCAATGCCATCTTGGGGCAGGGGTTAAACTAGCAATATTGTGTAGGGAAAAAGATTTCTTGAGATCTAAGGGAGACTTGGTAAAAAACGCATACACATAAGGCAGGCCCCTAGAGTATCTGTCTTCTTCGTGGCTCTCACTCTACTACAATAATAGGGTTACCCTAAAACTTTTCATCATTTTTAGTTTTCTTAAATTCCCTACACACTGTAATCTCTGAAATGAGTGAGAATCTGTTGAATTTATAGAATTTCAGGTTAAGGGTCAGGGTGGATGACTAAAAACCAACGGTCAAAGAGTGTTTTGTGGACTGAGGAAGGAAGAAAAAGAGGAGATAGATGAAAAAGTTGGTAGAGAATCTGCCATGGATCAAGTCTGAGATGGCAAATTTTTCATTTCTTATACAAACTTCAAACACTGGAGCTAACATCAGGTTCTGGATCTCTGTTTCAAGGATTATGAGGCTTCATCTAGACTCAATGCAAAAGAATTCTATGATTGACTAGAGATGTTGACCATGGGTACAGGAGAGGGATGTGGTCAAATGCTTGCCATATGTTTTACATTCCTGGCTTAGGCATATCACTGAAACTTGTTGAAAAAAAGGTTGGCTTTAGATCTGCATTCAAATCTTGGCTCTGAAAATGAATAACTATATGATATTGTTCAAATTAATCAATGTTTTCTGAGCTTTACTGGTTAAGGGCTCTGCTGCTAATTGAAAGGTCAGTGGTTTGAATCCATCCAGGGGCTTTGTAGGAGAAAGACCTGATGATCTGCTCCTATAAAGAGTATAGCCTAGGGAACCATATGGCACAGTTCTACTATGTCCTGTAGGGTTGTGATGAGTCAGAATTGACTTGATGGCACACAACAACAAAGTGAAAATATGATCTCAAGGAATTTTTGCTGTATTTTGTTCTGATGGACCAGGTTGAAGGCCAATGTGGAGGATTGACTTGCACCTCTCTTCCCAAGAAAGTTAAACAACCTCAAGAAGAAATCAGAACAGATGTCAAAAAAAGAAAGAAAGAAAAAGAAAACAAACAAACCATAAACACACTCTGTTAGTTTTCTATTGCTGCTGTTTTCTATAGCAGCTAAAACAATACTCATTCATTACCTCACATTTCTGTACATCAAAAATCTTGCACAGGCTCTGCTGAATTCTCTGCTCAGGGTCACCCAATGCCAAAATCAAAGTGTCAGATTGGCTGGGCTGTTATCTGGAGGTCTTGGGAAAGACTCCACTTCAAAGCTCATTCAGATTGTTGGTAGAATCTAGTTCCTTGCAATTGCAGGTCTGAGGTACATATTTCCTTGCCTAACATCTGGGGACTACTCTCTACTCCTAGAGCCCACCCACATTTCTTCTCATGTGGCCCCTTCCACCTTCAGGCCAGCAGTGAGGCATTCTCAAATCATTCTTGTGCTTCAAATCTCTCTGACTTCCCAATTTCCTTTTAAAAGTCTCATGTGATTAGATTAGGACCACCTGGATCATCTTAGTCTCTGAAGGCCAATTGACTAGGGACCTTAATTACATCTGCAAAATCCCTTTGCAGCAGCACCAAGATTAGTGTTTGATTAAATAACCTGGGGGTGGGAAATTAGGGGGCATCTTTAGAAACCTGCTTATGACGTACCTTAATTTGGAGTGTCAGAGGTATAGGTGATGGCAGGCTGAGGAATACCTTTTGGAATTCCTTTTCTCAAAGAAGAACAACAAATTAGAAAGCAACATTGGGAACTGGGAAGCCAGAGTCTCTTAGAGCTCCACTGAGCAGAAAATCAGTGGGTCCCTAGGGACTTCTCTGAAACAAAGAACAGCCACCCTGCACATCTGTAGTGACGTCAAACCAAAGGTAAGATTTGGTAGAGAAAGGTTCCTCCTTCTTGCCACAAGCTCAACAAAACACAGAGAAAAATTGTACTGGGGTAGATTTTGCCTCCTGGGGCTCCCTACTAATTTTTCTTTTCAGTCACTTCAAGCCGTCATATCACTGAATGATAGTGTAGATTATTATCAAGCAGTCTTTTGGCTTTGGATTTAATAAACACTCTACAAAAACTAGAGAGATAGTTAAGGACCCAAGGAGAAGCCACCAAACCCAGGAGTCTAAAAACAGAGAAAAACTTTTAGAGAATATGAAAAGAGATACTAGCACAAAATAATGCTTTCATAGCATTCAAATGGCACAGGAACACTTGTAGCTTTGAGAAATATTTATCATAGAAAAGAGAAATGAAATTTAAATAGAATCTGATTTGTCTCAGCAAAATTCGGAAACTATGGACCAAGTCAAAGATAAAAGATGATGAGAAAACAGATTAGGATGAAATGGATTAAGAGAAGGAAGAAAGAAATATGGTGATACACATAATATGGAAGTATTGAAAGAAAATAAAGACTCATACCAGAATGAAAATATATATCAGAATTAGTCCACCACTCATTGGTCAGTTTGTTGTACTCTGGTGTGATGCTGAAACTACCCAGTATTTCAAATACCAGAAGAGTCACCCATGCTGGGCAGGTTTCAATGGCGCTTCCAGACTAAGAGTAGGAAGGAAGCTTGGTAATCTATTTTTGGAAATTAGCCTTTGATAACCTTATGAATTACAGCAGAACATTTTCCAACTTGCTTGCTTTGGACAGGTCATAAGGAAAGACCAGTAAATCTCTAGAGGAAAACGTCATGTTTCGTGAAGTAGTGGGTCAGTGAGGACATGAAGACCCTTGGTGAGATGGAGTGATACAGTAACCACAGTGGTGAACTCAAACATGCCAGTGATTGTGAGCATGACATAGGATTGGGCAACCTATAGTTTTTTTGTACGTAGGTCACCTTGAGTTGAAGTTGACTCCACAGCAGCTACCAACAACATATATCATATTTATCGACTTATTTACTGACTGTTCATTGACACTATTAAATTCATTTAAAGTATGTGTTAGAAAAGAGTTTATGGGGAGAATTATTTTTCCAAAATTAACTTAAAAACTAAATGTGATTCTATTTGCACATTCTAGTTCCTACTTTCCCGCCTTGCCTTTTCTATTATGTTTATGAGACTTTACTATTGTATTTTGGACTTTTTTTCATTGAGATAAAAAAATACATTTACCATTGTACAAATTCTGTGTAATCATGTAGCTCTTGTTTCTGAAAATGGGGAGGATACTTGCAGCAAGACCTTAGCATTCAGATTGCTTAGCATTGCAGCGCAAAGCAGGTGGGGACTGCACAGAGGAATGTAATAGCCACCAGGTGGTGGTATTGCTGCTTCATTTGGGAAGTTCCAGCAATAGTTCTGCAATAATGAGGTTTGCATGAAAGAGGCTGCAACACCAGAGCTGATACAATTGGTAATTAGAGATAGGATTGCTATGGTGACGGGATGATGGGGTCTTGGGATGTTTATGACTTTGTAAGAGCCAATGCCTGTGAGCCATCAGATTGCTTCCTTTAATGGCAGTGACTACACAGCAAGATTGTGTAAATCCCCAAAGATTGTGCCAAATGCAGTGGGCACTGTCCTTCCTGTGTTCTTCTGTGATTTACAGGCTGTACTGGAGGTGTTAAGAGTGACAAAATGTGCCTCTTTTAATCTGTTTATCTTATTTCGCTTTGGATGTTAACCATTTTCTGTATTTGCTTTATCTATATCTCTAGCAACTCTCAGTGTAGTTTTCAAAAAATGCTCCATGAAGAAAGGTGTTATTGGTCTGACAAGCTTGGACAAGAGAGCATGCCTAATCCTCTTAGATATTCACTATGCACTATGGCATATTGAAAACTATGAGAAGTCTCATTTCATTTTCACAAATTAGTATGACAATTCATATTCCATTTTAATGAAATATTCATTAACACTTAGACAACATAGTCTCCTTTAGCTCCAAAATGTTAATGAAGATCTCCTTAAAAATGAGTTCAATTATAATTTAATATATTTGTGCAGGCCTTCTCCCCAAAGTGGAGACTTCTTTTCTGTAGCTCAGGCCTGGTAAAGGCCTGGTGCCCAAGCAGCACTCAAGAAATGTTAATTGTTTTTGGGCTCCTCTGAAATATTTTTGAATTGAATTATCTGCCCATGGATACCATTGATTGCAATTATAAATGATATTTAATATAAGTTTTAGTGGACAAATGAATTCTACATATACAATATGGTCAGTGGCGTCAACAATAAATTATGTGTAACTAAGTGTTGGCTGATTACCATGTTCACGAGAAAGGACAATGAGTTGAAGCACTTTTGCCTCTGCTTACCATTTATTTTACATTTCATCATTTTTCTTCTCAGTGCTTTGAGAGCAATATGTTACTAGCAATTTTTCGAAGAGACATTTCTTTCCTTGTGAATAATCAACTTGTGATTCATCATAAAACATAACCAATAAAAAACCCTAAAAGGCAAAACATTGAGTATTTGCTCACACGTTTTATTTTTCCAGGGAGTCATCCTCACAAACATTTTATTGTGTCTATAGCCCTGTCTATTTTGTCTTTTGAAAGTGTCATGTATGTCTGGGACTTACTTCTTGTTGTTGTTAGGTGTCATAGAGTCTGCTCCAACTAATAGTGATCCTATGTACTATAGAATAAAACACTGCCTGGTCCTTTGCCAGCCTCACAATCCTTGGTGTACCTGAGTCCATCATTGCACTCCTGTTTCAATCCGTCTCATTGAGGGCCTTCCCCTTTTTCAGTGACCCTCCACTTTACCAGGCATGATACCCTTCTTGAGGAAATGGTTGCCTCTGACAACATGACCAAAGTAGGTGAGACAAAGTCTGGCCATTCTTGCTTCCAAGGAGCATTCCTGCTGCATTTCTTCCAGGACAGATTTGTTAGTTCTTCTGGTAGTCCATGGTTGTAATAGTTGGACTTATGTGTCAACTTGGCTGGACCACAAGCTGTTGTGATGTGTTTATTCCCATGATGAGACCGGATGTATATGTTTTGAGCAGCCAATCCGTTGAAAGGGAGTCTCCCTAAGGGTGTGGCCTGCTTCCAATATATATATGGACATCCTGGGAAGGAGACAGACTCTTCGGTGGATCTGGATCCTGTTGAGATGCCTACAACTATCTGTGAGCGAACAATCCACCATTCAGCCTGGTGATCTTGGATTCGTCATCCATCAGAGTAAACAGTGGGTATACTGCCTACCAACCTTGAGCTTGCCAGCCCCTGCAGCTGTGTGAGTTGGGAAAAGCTTCCAGCTCGACGTTTGATCTAGGAACTTGAGACTTGCCAGCTTCTGTAAGTGTGTGAGCCATTTTCCTGAGATAAATTTTTTTCACTCTCTTTATAAGCTTTACTAGTTTTGCTTCTCTAAAGAACCCAGCCTAACTCAATGGTACTTTCAGTATTCTTCAGCAACACCACAACTCAAAATTATCAATTCTTCTTTGGTCTTCCTTATTCATTGTCCAGCTTTCACATGCATATGAGGCAATTGAAAGCACCATGGCTTGGGTTAGGCGTCTTTACTCTTCAAAGAGACATTTTTCCTCTTCAGTGCTATAAAGGGGTCTTTTGCAGCAAATTTGCCTAGCACAATATATCATCTGATTTCTTGACTGCTGCTTCCATTGATGTTGATTGTGGAAACAAGTAATATAAAATCTTTGACAACTTCAATCTTTTCTCTGTTTATCGTGATGTTGCTTATTGGTCCAGTTGTGAAGATTTTCACTTTCTTTATACTGAGGTGTAATCCATACTGCAGACTGTAGTCTTTAATCTTCAATAAGTGCTTCAAGTCATCTTCACTTTCACCAAGCAAAGTTGTGTCGTCTGCATATTGCAGGTTGTTAATGAGTCTTCTTCTAATCCTGATGCCACACTCTTCTTCATTTAGTCCAGTTTCTCAGATTAGTTGCTCAGCATACAGATTGAATAAGTTTGGTGAAAGGATACAACCCTGACACACTCCCTTCCTGATTTTAAACCATGCAGTGTCCCCTTGTTCTGTTCGAATGATAGGCTATGTATGGACAGGTTCCTCAGGTGCACAATTAAGTATTCTAGAATTCCCATTCTTCTCAATGTTATCCAAAATTTGTTATGATCCACAAAATTGAATGCTTTTGCATAGTCAATAAAGCACAAATAAACATCTTTTTGGCATTCTTTGCTTTCAGCCAAGATCCATCTGACATCAGCAATGATATCCCTCATTCCACATCCTCCTGAATCCAACTTGCACTTCTGGAAGTTGCCTGTGAGTACACTGCTGCAATGGATTTTGAATTATGCACAGCAAAATTTTACTTGTGTGTGATATTAATGATATTATTCGAAAATATCCACATTCATTTGGATCCCCTTTCTTGGGAATGGGCACAAATATGGGTCTCTTCCAGGCAGTTCACCAGGTGGCTGTCTTCCAAATTTCCTGGCATAAATGAGTAAGTGCCTCCAGTGCTGCATCCTTTTGTTAAAACTTATCAATTAGTATTCTGTCAATACCTGGAGGCTTATTTTTTGCCAATTCCTTCCATGCAGCTTGGACTTCTTCCTTCATTACCATTGGTTCTTGATCATATGCTGCCTCCTGAAGTGGTTGAACATTGACCAATTCTTTTTGGTACAGTGGCTCTGTGTATTCCTTCCGTTTTCTTTTGATGCTTCCTGCATCATTCAATATTTTACCATAGAATTCTTTAATATTGCAATTCAAGGCTTGAATTTTTTTCTTTAGTTATTTCAACTTGAGAAATGCTTAGCATGTTCTTCCTTTTTGGCTATCTAATTTTAGGTCTTTGCACATTCTGTTATAATACTTTGGCTTCTTGAGCTGCTCTTTGAAATCTTCTGTTCAGTTCTTTTATCTTGTCATTTCTTCCATTTGTTTTAGCTACTCTCCATTCAAGAGCAAATTTCAGAGTCTCTTCTGACAACCGTTTTGGTCTTTTCTTCCTTTCCTGTCTTTTTAATGACATTTTGCTTTTGTCATGGGTGATGTTCTTGATGTCATCCCACAGTTCCTCTGGTTTTTGGTCATTGGTGTTCAATGCATCAAATCTATTCTTTAGATGGTTTTTCAATTCAGGAAGGATATAATCAATGTCATATTTTGGCTCTCATGGACTTTTTAAAATTTTCTTCAGCTTCCTTGAACTTGCATGTAAGCAGTTGATGGTCTGTTCCACAATCAGCTCCAGGACTTGTTTTAGCTGAAGATATTGAGCATCTCCAGGACAATGAATAAGGAAGACTGAAGAAGAGTTGATGCTTTTGAGTTGTGGTGCTGGCAAAGAATGCTGAAAGTATCATGGACTGCTAAAAGAACTAACAAATCTGTCTGAGAGGAAGTACAGCAGAGATGCTCCTTGGAAAAGAGAATGGCCACACTTCGTCTCACCTACTTTGGTCATGTTGGCAGAAGAGACCATTCCCTGAAGAAGGATGTCATGCTTGATAAGGTAGAGAGTTGATGAAAGAGGGGAAGGCCTTCAACAAGATGGATTGACAAGGTGGCTGTGACAATGGGCTCAAGTATAGCAAGGATCATGGAGCTGGCGTGGGATCAAGCAGTATTTCATTCTGCTGTGCATGGGGTTGCTGTGAGTCAGAGATGACTCAATAGCACCTAACAACAACAGCAACAACATTGCCTCTTGCCACAAATATAGTCAGTCTGATTCCTCTGTATTTCATCTAGCAAGTCTACATGTATAGCCACCATTTATGTTGTTGAAAAAAGGTATTTGCAAAATTCTATCATATGATCTCCAGTGTCAGTTCTATCACCAAGGCCATATTTTCCAACAATTTATGATTCTTCCTTGTTTCCAAATTTTGCATTGCAATCACCAGTAATAATCAATACATCCTGATTGTATCTTTGGTCAATTTTATACTGCAGAAATTGGTAAAAATTTTCAATTTCTTCATCTTTGGCTTTGTTGATTGATGTGTAAATTTGAATAATAGTAGTATTTACTGGTCTTCCTCATAGGCTATGGATATTATCCTATCACTGACAGCATTGTACTTCAGGATAGATCTTGAAAGATTCTTTGTGATGATGAATGTCACACCATTCCTCTTCAATCTGTCTTTCCTGGCATAGTAGATCATATGATTGATTCAAAATTACCAAAAACAGTCCATTTCAGCTCACTAATGCCTAGGATATTGATCTTGATGTGTTCCATTTCATTTTTGACAACTTCAAATTTTCTTAGATTCACACTTTGTACATTCTATGTTCCAAGTATTAATGGATGTTTGCAGCTGCTTCTTCCCATTTTGAGTCATGCCATATCAGCAAATTGTTATTGTTGTTGTTAGGTGCTGTTGAGTTGTCTCTGGCTCATAGTGACCCTTTGCACAGCAGAACAAAATACTGCCTGGTCTTGTGCCAGCCTGACAATCCTTGCTATACCTGAGCCCATCTTTGCAGCCACTGTGTCTATCCATCTCATGGAGGTCCTTCCCTTTCTTCATCGACCCTCCACTTTACTAAGCATGATATCCTTCTCCAGGAAATGGTTCCTTCTGATGACATGACCAAAGTAGGTGAGATGAAGTCTGGCCATTCTCACTTCTGAGGAGCATTCTGGCTGCACTTCATCCAGGACAGATTAGGTAGTCCTTTTAGCAGTCCATGGTACTCTTAGCATTCTTCTCCAACACCATAATTCAAAAGCATCAACTCTTCTTTGGTCTTCCTTATACCATGGCTTGGGTTAGGTGCTCATTAATCTTCAAGGAGACATCTTTGCTTTTCATCAGCAAATGGAGGTCCCCAAAGCTTTACGCCATCCATGCCACTAAGGATGGACTCTACGTTAAGGAGGCAGCTCTTCCCCAGTCATATTTTGAGTGCTTTCTGACCTGAGGGGCTCATGTTTCAGGGCAATTCATAAAGTTTTCCAGTAATATATCAGACAGTGTTTCATGGCTATTCATAAGGTTTTCACTGGCCAATTCTTTGAGAAGTGGATGGCCCCTTTCTTCTGAGTTTATCTTAGTCTAGAATCTCTACTGAAACCTCCCACCACATTGACCCTGCTGGAATTTGAAATATTGTTGGGATAACCTGCAGCCTCACAGCAACACACAACCACCACAGTATGACAAACTGACAGATGAGTGGTGGCTGGACCTACCACACCTGGCAAAAACAAAACAAAACAAGACAAAAACAAAAAACCCAAAAACCTCATAACATAATGCCCAAAACAAGCAAGCAAACAATAAACGTCATGAACACACATAAAGGAATGCTCTCTCTATCTCTCTATCTCTCTCTTTTTTCTCTTCTAAATTTTATTTATTTTCTTGTTGTTTTGAGTAAGTCTGGTGGGATAGTGCTTAAGGCACTTGACTACTAACCAGAGGGCTGGCGGTTCAAACCCACCAGCCACTCCTCAGGAAGAAGATTGGGCAATCTACTTCCATAGAGATACTATCTTGGAAACTCAAGAAGGGGTTGCTATGAGTCAAATTGACTCTATGGCAGTAAGTTTGGGTTTTTCTTTTTTGCTTTTATTTTGAGAATATGCACAGCAAAACATATGTCAATTCAACAGTTAACACATCCACAATTTAGTGACATTGATTATGTTCTTCGAGTTGTGCAACCATTCTCACCCTCATTTTCTGAGTTGTTCCTCCCTCATTAACATAAATTCACTGTCCCTTAAAGTTCCTACCTAATCTTTTGAGTTGCTGTTGTCAATTTGATCCCAAATAGATAGTTCTTAAAAGAATCAATGCTCAATTTTACTGTTGTTGTTGTTGTTGTTTGCCGTCGAGTCGGCCCCGACTCATAGCGACCCCTCCTTGGGTTTCCGAGGCAGTATCACTTCACTACGGAAGTAGGATTGCCCAACCTTCCATTTTACTAGGTAAGCTAAACTCTTGTTCAGTCAAAATTACTTCAGAGGGTATCTTTGATTTAAGGTTTAAAAATTATCTCAGGGCAATAGTTCCAGGGGTTCATCCCCCTCCACAGCTCCAGAAAGTCTACAGCTCATGAGAATTTGAAATTCTGTTCTACATTTTCACTTTTTTTAAAATTAGGATTCTTTTATGGAATGTTTGATCAAAATGTTCAGTAGTGGTAGCTGGTTCTGGTCTCAGCAAAGGAAGTAATTGTTCAGGCAGGATAATTTCCTCCCACTCTTGACTCTCCTTTATCCTCTGTTCTGGGTGAATAGAGAGCAATTGTGCTTGGATGGCCACTTGCAAGCTTTTGAGACTCCAGGAACCACACAATTGTGGGGGAATACTCCATTAAAACTTGTGTCAGGACACTCAAACAAAAGATCTCCGAATTCTTTTCCTCTGGATAACTTTATGCTGCTTCCAACAAGGGAGTTTCTTCTTCAAATATTGCAACCTATGCTTGATTTTGGATTTAAACAGATCTAAATTCAAAAATCTGTTTAGACTCCTTACAAGTTTTATGAGAAAGGGGGAGGTAAATCTGAGCCTTCATTTTCTCCTCTCTGAAATGTTGATAATAAAATCCACCCAATGGATTACTTTGAGACTCAAATGTGCTTGTATACAAATGAAGCAGCAAAGTGCCTGTCATACATGATGTCCATTCAGACCATCTTGCCTTGTTCTTATAATGTGAGCTGAATTTCTGACTAGTATTTATCTATCAGTATTTTTAAAAAAGTTTCTTTAGTTGATCTTAAATTAACAGGTTCTTTTTGATCACGACTGTAATTTATTTTACTGGAAGTATCAACAGTTGGCTTCTATTTATGATATTTTAATTAAACATGACTTCTTTTTTGAGATTTCATTGATGATCAATGCATCACATTTTGCTACTTAAGCTGTTGTTGTTATGTGCCGTCCAGTCAGACCTGACGCATAGCAACCTCTCCTTGGGTTTCCAAAGCAGTATCACTACGGAAGTAGATTGTCCCATTTTCCTTCAGACTTAAGCAGTAAATATTAATTGAATAAACTAATTTGTTGCACCCATCTGTCCCATGTTCATGTTGGCTTCCACTTTCCAGTCTAAGTCTGCAGATCTTCTACTTCTTATGGTCCCAGGAAAGTAAAGATTTTTCTCTCTAGACTTAGTGATTGTTCCTCCTTTCTCCTTTAAGACACTTTGTTCACAGCCAGTTAATACCTAACCCAATGGTTACTCTAGGTTCCATCTACTGACTCTGAAAGCACTTTTCTAGTCCCAGGGTGCACAGTGTGCTCTGTAAGTTACTAGTAGTTCTAGCTACTTTGTTCTTCTCTTAAATTCCCCCAGGTCTTTCAAGTTTCTAAGATTTTCATGATTTCCCCTCCAACCTCGTTCCTGAATTGACATTTGCCTTATTAGGAAATCACTTATTCATTTGCCACCTTCTGACCATAGTCTGGCATTGGACAAATATTAACCTGTCATCAACACAATCTTTATTAGTTTCTTTCTCTGAGACACATTTACCTTCTCTGTAATATGGGAATAAAAATAATTCTTCCTCATAGGCTTATAGTGAATATTAATCACATAATGTATGCAAATCATCTAGCACATTTTGGGAAACATATTGGTATTTCAAAAATGTTAGTTTTCTCCCATCTTCTCTCTCTCTTCCTTCTTTTTTTCTTCTTCCCTCTCTTTCTTTCTTTATCCTTCTCTCTACGTTTACTTTATTCCTTCCCTTTCTTCTTTTCTTTTTTCCTGTCTTATGACAATAAATTAATCTTTTGGATACCCTTGAAGACCATGCCTCTTTTGTTTCTTTTTCCACTTTTCAGAAAAAGAGGAGAGAGAGAGAGGATAAGAGAAGAAATTACAGGAAAATTTTCTAAGAATCACTAAAAAATCCAATAAAATTATGACCCTAAGTAACATTAGGGGGAGCTCAAGATTTTTTCCTCTGTTCCACCCTCTCTCTCATTCTGGGAGTTATTTGCCTGCATCAGAGACATGGGGACACATATGGGCCTTTGAATTAGAAACTCATGCTCTCAGAGGGGAAAAAAAGAAGTCAAAAGTTCTTCCCACTTGGGATTGCTTCTTTGGTTTTCTTGAGTCATTCCCTATTTGGATTGTTTCTATTTGTAATTCTTCTTTAATTGGGCTAAGGTTGTAAGATGGCCTGTTACCTCCTCCCACTTATAAGAAGGCAATACTGCTGTGGTTCCTTTCATCTCTCAGAAGACAAAGCAATAACCAAAGTAGGGAAGGAGTCTTGAGGCAGACTACTTAGGCTTGTCCATAATTCTCCCAAATAAAGTGTGATCCAAATTAACTCACCAAGACATGTTGTTTTTAGGTGCTGTTGAGTCAGTTCCAACTCATAGCAATCCTATGTGCTACAGAACAAAACATTGCCCTTTCCTCAACCATCCTCACAATCCTTGCCATATTTGAGCCCATTATCGCATACATCTGCTGAGCATCTTCTCCTTTGTCACAGACCCTATAATTTACCAAGTGTGATATCCTTCCCCAGGGACTGGTCCTTTCTGACAACATGATCAAAGTATGAGAGATGAATTCTGGCCATTCTTGCTTCTAAGGAGCACTCCAGCTGTACTTCCTTCAAGATTTATTTGTTCTTCTAGCAGTATACTTAATATTTTTTGTCAACATCACAAATTCAAATGTATCAATTCTTCTGTACTTTTCCTTGCTCATTGTCTATCTCTCACATGCATATGAGACTATTGAAAGTATCACAACTTTGGTCAGGTACACCTTAGTCTTTGAATTGACTTCTTTGCTCTTTAATACTTTAAAAAGGTCTTTTGTGGCAGACTTGCCCAATGCAATACATTATTTGATATCTTGACTGCTGCTTTCATGGGCATTGATTATGGATCCAAGTAAAATGAAATTTTTGACAACTCCAATCTTTTCTCCATTTATCAGGATGTTGCTTATTGGTACAGTTGTGAGGATTTTTGTTATCTTTACATTGAGGTGTAATCCATACTGAAGGCTGAAGTTTTATCTTCATCAGTAAGTACTTCAAATCATCTTCATTTTCAGCAAGTAAGGTTGTGTCATCTGCATATTGCAGGTTATTCATGAGTCTTCCTCTAATCCTGATGTCATACTTCATGTAATTCTGATGACTATACTTCGTACAGTCCAGCTTCTCTGATCATTTGCTCACCATGCAGATTGAATAAATATGGTGAAAGTTTACAAACCAAGTGCACACCTCTTCTAATTTTGAATCATGCAGTATCCTCTTGTTCTGTTCAGACAACTGCCTCTTGGTCTATGTGCAGGTTTCTCATGAGCACAGTTTGGTGTTCTGAAATTTCTATTCTTCACAATATTATCTCTAATTGTTATGATCCACACAGTCGAATGCCTTTGTATAGTCAATAAAACACAGGTAAATGTTTTCCTGTTATTCTTTGCTTTCAGCCAAGGTCTATCTGAGATCAGCAATGATATCATCATTTCATTCCCTCTTCTGCATCCAGCTTGAATTTCTGGCAGTTTCCTATAGAGTTACTGCTGCAACCATTTTTGAATCATCTTTAGCAAAATTTTACTTGCGTGTAATGTTAATGATATTTTCAGTAATTTCCACATTCTGTTGGATTATCTTTCTTTAGAATGGGCCCAGGTACTCTCCATTCAAGAGCAACTTTAAGAGTCTCTTCTGATGTCCAACTCGGTCTTTTCTTCTTTTCCTGTCTTTTAAATGATCTTTTGCTTTCTTCATGTATGATGTCCTTGGTTTCATCCCACAGTTCATATAGTCTTTGTCATTGGTTTTCAATGAGTCAAGTCTTTTCTTGAGATGTTCTCTAAATTCAGTGGGATGTACTGAAGGTCATATTTTGGCTCTTATGGACTTGTTTCAATTTTCTTCAACTTCAACTTGAACTTGGATAAGAGCAACTGATAGTCTGTTCCACAGTCAGCCATTGGCCTTGTTCTGATTGATGATATTGAACTTCTCCCTTGTCTCTTCCCAGAGATGTAGTAGATTTTGATTCCTGCCTGTTCCATCTGGTGAGGTCCACGTGTATTGTTGAAAAGGTGTTTGCAATGAATAAGTTGTTGGTCTTGCAAAGTTCTATCGTGTGATCTCTGGTGTCATATTTGTCACCAAGGCCATATTTTCCAGCTACCGATGATTCTTCTTTGTTTCCAACTTTTGTATTCCAATCACCAGTAATAACCAATACATCTTGGTTGCATGTTTGGTCAATTTCAAACTGCAAAAGTTGGTAAAAATCTTTAATTTGTTCATCTTTGGTTTTAGTGGTTGCTGTAAAACAGTAGTATTTTTTTTTTCCCCAGATGAAAGTCAAACAACTTTATTAGAAAATTCTCTAGCATAATACCAAAAATTAAGTAAATATAAAAATTAATCAGTCAATCCTCATTTTACCTTTTTCCAAGTTTGGAGATAAGCTACTTGGATTATTTAGTATCTATATGATCTTAGACAAGTCACTACCCTCTCTAGACATCAGTTTCCTCATATATAAAATTTAAATAATGATACTGTGATAATATTTCTTTCTTCCAAGTGCAAGAATAGGACTCATTTTTTAAAATTATTCAAATTCTCATCTGAGAATGGTTGATTAATATTTGAAAATCTTCTTACTTCTGGGATAAGTTGACCAGCCTGAGCCCAGGAGTGAGGGTCTGTACAAATAAAAGTCAAACCCAGCCTGGACTGGCTAGAATGAGAATAGAAGCAGGTCTTGGAGTGAGATGCCTTGAAGCCCAGAGACATGAGATGATCATGATAAATCAAGTCAGGGCCTCAAGGCATTTGCAGGGTAAACCAAAAAAACCAACTTACTACTAACCAGAAGGCTGGCAGTTCAAACCCACCAGCCAATCCTTGGAAGGAAGGTTGGGCAATCTACTTCCATAGTGATATCACCAGAAACCCAAGGAGGGGTCACTATGAGTTGGATCCGACTTGATAGCAGGGATCACTACAGAAGTAGATTGCCCAGTCTCAAGGAGTGGCTGGTGGGTTTGAACTGCCAGCCTTCTGGTTAGCAAGCAAATACCTTAGGCACTATTTGCAGGGTAGCAGAGTGAAAATTCAGTTCAAATGGTTCACCTGAACACAGAATGATGGATGACATGTGGCAGGCCTGTAACTAGAACCCTGGTCTCCTGCCTTCTACTGTACATCTTTCAGCCTAGTAGCTGCAAAGTTTGTACTGCAGAGTTCTGCATTGCATGCCCAGGATGTTGCCACATCTGTGTACAGATGTAGCCAGGAGTAGTGTCTAGATGAGTGGGCCGAATAAAGCAGAATTCTGAGTTCATTGTTATTGTCTTTTTGCCTCTGTGGTAGTTAAAGTTGTGTGTCAATGTGACTGGGCCATTATTCTCAATGGTTTAGAATTATGATGTAATAATCCTTCATGATGAGAACCGATATAGTGTTGTCATCTTGATGAGATGTGCTATGAGCAACCAATCAGTTGAAAGTGAGTTTCCTCAGGGAAGTGGCCTGCTCACAATATATATATGGACATCCTGGCAAAGTCCTCTTGGCTTTCTGCTACTGGTCTTCCATGTGGGCATATGGATATTATCCTATAACTGACAGCATTGTATTTCAGGATAGATCTTGAAATGTTCATTTTAACAATGAATGTGACACCGTTCCTTTTCAATTTGCCATTCCTGGCATAACAGACCATAGGATTGTCTGATTCAGCATAGCCAATACCAGTCCATTTCTCCTTACCAGTGCTTAGGATACTGATCTTTATGTGTTCCATTTCACTTTTTACAACATCCAACTTACCTAGATTCATATTTCATAATTCTATGTTCCAATTATTAGTGGATGTTTGCAGCTGTTTCTTCTTATTGAGTCATGCCACATTAACAAATGAAGGTCCTGAAAGCTGTACTCCATCCATGTCATTAAGATTACTTCTACTTCCATCTGTCAGTTTGTCATATGGTGACAGCTTGCAAGCTGCTGTGATAGTGGAAGCTATGCCACTGGTACTTCAAATACCAGTGGGGACACCCATGGTGGACAGATTTTAGCAGAGCTTCCCGACTAAGATAAACCAGGAAGAAGGATGGATGGGGCAAGGTCCACTTCAGAAAAAAAAAAAAAAAAAGACCATTGGGAATTGTATGAGTAGCAGTGAAACAGCAAGAAAACCAAACTCACTGCTGTCAAGTTGGCTCATAGTGACCTCTCCTTGGGTTTCCTAGGTGGTATCTCTATGGAAGGAGCTCTGGTGGTGTAGTGGCTAAGGCATTTGACTGCTAACCACTAGCCTTTTGGTGGTTCAAACCTACCAGCCACTCCTTGGAAGGAAGGTTGAACAATCTATTCCCTAGCGATGTTGCCTCGGAAACCCAAGGAAGGGTTGCGATGAGTCCAATTCTACTCCATGGCAGTGAGTTTGGTGTTTTTTTTTTTTTTTTAAGTGTCTCTATGGAAGTAGATTGCTCAATTTTCCTGCTGAGGAGTGGCTGGTGGGTTTGAACAACTGGCCTTCTGGTTAGCAGTCAAATGCCTTAGGCACCATGCCACCAGAGCTCCCACAGCAAGCCCCACCCAGTAGGACCCTAAGAGATTGATTTTATAGTCCCTTAGGAAGTCTGGTGGTGTAGTGCTTAAGACATTTGCTTGCTAACTGGAAGGCTGGTGGTTCAAACCCACCAGCCACTCCTTGGAAGGAAGATTGGGCAATCTACTTCCTAGCATTATGGCCTTGGAAACCCAAGGAGGGGTTGCTATGAGTCAGATATGGCTCAATGGCAGTGAGTTTGGTTTTTTGGTTTTGAGATACTTGAGAGAAAAAAATGCTAACTATAATAAATGCTATAGAAATGTAAAAAAGGACTTAATCAAAATCCCAACATTTAAGATACTTGTTCAGGACTAAGCTCAAGGTTCTTTTTTGCTCCATCCAGGAAGAGCTATTATTTGAAATATAACTTTAGTAGACTGAGGTGAAGGAGGTCTGGTGGTGTAGTGCCTAAGACATCTGACTGTTAACTGCTAACTGGAAGGCTGGTGATTCAAACCTACCAGCCACTCCCTGGAAGGAAGGTTGGGCAATCTACTTCAGTAGTGATATCACCTCTGAAACCCAAGGAGGGGTTTCTATAAGTCGGATCCGACTTGACAGAAGTGACCTCCAATACCACCACCAGACTGAGATGAACATCAAAACAGGGGACTGGAAATTGGGAATAAGGATCACATAGGTAAGTGAAACCATGAAAACAGCTATAAATTATGTAAGAAAATTCCCAAGTAAGTATGGCTTGTTATTTAGTATTGGTGGGAAAAATATACATTTCACCCTCAACTGTTCTCAAAGGTTCTGTTGTGTCTGCTAGGTTCTCATGTCTACTGAAACTCAGGGCCTGCTTGGTGTTAAACACAATAAGAGCTCAATACAGAGTTTAGCTGAACTGTATGCTGCCTGACCCAAGGTTCTAGTAGAGTCAAAATTTTAAGTAAAATTGCAATGGGCATAAAAATCTCAAAACCAAACTCATTGCCATGAGTCAATTCCAACTCATAGTGACCCCTCCTTGAGTTTCTGAGGTGGTATTTCTAGAGAAGTAGATTGCCCACTCTTCCTTCTGAGGAGTGGCTGGTGGGTTTGAACCGCCAGCCTTCTGGTTGGCAGTGAAATACCTTAAAGACTGCACCACCAGAGCTCCTATAATGGGCATAGGAGTATAAAATACAAACAACTCTACCCATCATCTTGATTTCTGTCCTTTGGTTTGGATAAAGATCACCATTATTTACTGAGAGAGATAACATGCTGCAGGAAAGACTGGGAAATTCTAGAAGCTGAGTTTATAAACCATTGTGCAGTATAAATAGCAAAAGCCATAAGTGACCAGTGGTGAGGCTGTTTAGAGGAGGGGACAATTGAGCAAGATCCTCAGACTGGCCTGGGGATGGAGTCATGGGGATGATGCTAGGGAACTTGAGAATTGGTCCATATCCTGGAATTATGTCATGGTAATAGAGATTATAGCATGAATAATATTTATAACTACAAGGTACACAGAAATGGATGAAGAGGCATAGAAGGAGATAAATATCAGACATATCGTATAAGATAAATAAGATTATTGATAAAAAATTCTTTTAATAAGATATGTTAAAAAGTTCAGTAGTACAAGGAAAAAGTGTTTCTGCAGACAACAGAGGTTGGAGTTTAAAATGATAAATATGATTGTTGTTTTCATAGAGGCTACATGCCAAGAGAGATAACAGAGAGAGAACCCATGTGACTGATAAAACTCTTGATTATTGTATTCAGGAGGAAATAAATGGGCAAAATGAAGTTTAGGAGAGTTAATGTGTTTAAGCCATGGCAGGAACTGGACAGTTACTTTTAATAAGAACAACAAGGAAAGACTAATATCATGGTGAGTGAGATAGAGAACTTCAAAACCAGTATAAACTCCTGTCTTGAAAACAGGATAGCTGGAGGAAAAAAAAAAAAATTTTTTTTCTTAAGTATGCATGAATGCATTAGAGAGGTAATTAAAGGATGAAAGCTTCCACTTTTGATCAAGGTGAAGTAACAGAGATCAGATTTGTCCTTTTGCCTTGAAGTAGCTAAGAAATTGGACAAAATATATGAAACAATGGTTTTCAGACATTGGACAGCAGGCAGCAACAGGATAGTGATACCTGAGAGAGGAGGAAAAAATGTGCTAAGCTCTATTATTTCCTTAGTTTATGGACTAGAGAGAATTTCCAGGCTGCAGTGCGGGGAGTAGAAACTCAGCAAGAGCCCAGAGAAGAGAGTTATGAGTATGAGGATGCCAGTGTAGGTCCAGTTTGCATTGCAGAGTTCCAGAGAAGTGAGAGATCTGGAGATCTGCAGGTCAACCAGAAATATCAAAATCTGAGTAGTGATCAGCATATGCGTGTTACACAGCTACCCAAAGCTGAGAAAAGAGCTACTCAAAGATAGAGATAGAACAGTGTATGACTCCCTAGGGGTTGGGAATGGTTTGTGTTTCTACCAGGTAGAGTGGTGAGAAATGGTTTTAATTCTCCTGGAATCCAGATTTCTGAAGTCCATGGCATTAGGGTGACCCAACCAGGCCCTTAGATCTCCTCTGAACCTTTAGCCTTGAAGAAACAGGTTTCCTAAAGTCATCTTTAGGTCAAATAAAAGCCTAGTAAGGAGCTTCGTGAAAATCATTTTGCCTTAGGCCTTGGGCTCTTTTGAAGAAGTATCTATGTGTAGTCAGTTTTAAGAAAAAGGAACTTCAGGGGCCTGACTAGAAACTATGTTCTAGGGTAAATTATTATTATGTAAATACTGTTCTAACTCCCTTTTTCCACGGCAATGCTGATAAGACATGATATAAGAATTTTGGAAGTTCTACTCATCTTTGGAACAATTTTGACTCTCTGGTAGAAATATTACCCCTATTTGAAAATCATATATTAAATAAACTTCAGTCAATTTCTTGTTGAGTTAATATGATTTTTATTTTAGCAGTGGAAACTCTCATAATTCGTAGGATACTCAGAAAGGTATTGTCTCAATTTGTCATTGTGTGTTATCAAGTTGATTCCAACTCATAGTGATTCTATAGGACAGAATAGAACTGCCTCTTAGAGTTTCCTGGGCTGTAATTTTTACAGAGCAGATTTCTAGGTCTTTTCTCCTGTGGAGCTGCTGGTGAGTTTGAACCATCAGCTTTTCTGTTAGTAGCCAAGGCCAAGAGCTAAACAATTATACCATAGAGCTCCTATTAAAACCAAAAACCAAAAAAAAAAAAAGAAAAACAAAAAAAAACCCCAAAAAACAACCAAATGCACTACCATCGAGTTGGATCTGATTTGTAGTGACTCCTTCTTGGGTTTCCAAGGTGGTATCACTATGGAAGTAGATTGCCCAATCTTCCTTCTGAGGAGTGGCTGGTGGGAGGGCTCCTACTAGTGGGGCAATATTAACCAAAGACAAATGATGGTCTACCTAACAAAGATAAAGTCTTGAAAGATCATACTGTTTTCAAGTAACTTGACTGTGTCCCAAAATAAAGCTTAAGAATATAACCAAGGCAAAATGCATCATGGCTAGCATTCAGTAAAAAATTACCAAGGATGTAAAAGACAAAGAGGAGAAAAACAAACCAATAGAAACATACCCAGCCAAAATGACAGGGGTGATACAATTAGTATGTGAGGATATTAAAACAGTTATTAAACCTATATTCCATATCTTCAAAAATAAAGGAAAATTGAGCATGCTAAGTAAAGACATGAGGAACATTAAACACACATACACAAATAAAACTCCTAGGAATGAAAACTGAAATATATGTAATAAAAAATACAATGTCTATGATGAAAAATTTACTAGACAGAATTAAACAATGAAGAAGACAAGATTAGAGAACTTGAAGTTAGTGTACTAGAAACTAGCCAAAAAGAAGAATATCTAGAAAAGAAGAAAAAAAAAAAAGACATTAAAAGAACTAAGAGAATATCAGTCAGTTGTGGAACTATTTCAAGCAGGAATTGGAGTTCTTGAATAAAGAAATTGGGAAGAAATATACTTAAAGAAACAATGGCTGGAAGCTTTCCAAATTTGATGAAGACTACACCAATTTATGACATAATCAGATTACTTAAAACCAATGTTAAAGACAAAATCTTAACAGCATCCAGGAAAAAAAAAATCACCTTATATATAATGGAATAAAGATTAAAAACAGCAGCAGACTTGGAAATAATACAGCCCAGAAGACAAGGAGCAACGTCTGTACAGTGCTCAAATAAACAAACAAAACTGTCAGTTTAGAATTGTTTTCTCAAAAACAGTGAAAGAAAGATTTTTCAGACATACAAATGCTGAAAGAATTAATCTAAGCAGATTTTTAGTCTAAGAAATGTTAAAGTAAGTTCTTCAGGCAAAAGGAAAATCATATGAGGTAGAAATTTGGATCTACACAAAAAATTATGTATAAGATTTTTAAAAAATATGTTAGATCTCTTTAAAATTTAATTTTATGTTTAAAGCCAAAATTAAAATGATGCATTAAGGCCAGGACCTGAGGTAGGTGGGCCCTGGGCTTGGAGGCTGTGTTTCACTTGGGGTGGGCTCTATATTAAGTCTGGGACCTGAGGTAGGTGGACCCTGGGCTTGGAGGCTGCTTTTTGTTTGGGGGCAGCTCTATTTTAAGGCTGGGGCCTGAGGTAAGTGGGCTGGGGCTCGGGGTTGCCTTTTGCTTGTGTGCGGCTCTAGTTTAAGGCCATTGCCTGAGGTAGGCATATGCAGAGGGGTCAGGAACAACTAAAGGAGATGAACTTGTTTGTCAGTTTGTCATCCTGTGGTGGCTTATGTGTTGTTCTGAGGCTGGAGGTTATACCACCATGTTGCAAAATGCCAGCAGGGTTACCCACGGTGGGCAGGTTTCAGCGGAGCTTCTGGGCTAAGACAGACTCGGAAGAAGGAAGAGGCCATCCATTTCTCAAAGAATTGACCAGTGAAAACCTTATGAATAGCAGTGAAACATTGTCACATATTACTGGAAAACTATACGAATAGCCCTGAAATATTGTCCGATATAGTGCCAGAAGATGAGCCCATCAGGTCTGAAGGTCCTCAAAATTTGACTGGGAAAGAGCTGACTCTTCAGAGTAGAGATGACCTTAATGAGGTGGATAGAGTAAACATTCAGGACCTCCATTTGCTGATGTGACATGACTCAAAATGAATAGAAATAGCTGCAAACATCCATTAATAATCAGAACATGGAAGGTACAAAGTAAGAATCTAGGAAAATTGAAAGTCATCAAAAATGAAATGGAATCCATCAAGATCAATATCCTAGGCATTAGTGAGCCAAAATGGACTGGTTTTGGCCATTTTGAATCAGATAACTGTGTGATCTATTATGCTGGGAATGACAAATTAAAGAGAAATGGTGCGGCATTCATCATCATGAAGAGTGTTTCAAGATCTGTCCTGAAGTACAATGCTGTCAGTGATAGGATAATATCCATACTCCTACAAGGAAGAACAGTTAATACTACTATTATTCAAATTTATGCACCAACCACCAAAGCCAAAGATGAGGAAATTGAAGATTTCTACCAAATTCTTCAGTATAAAATTGACTGAATATGCAATCAAGATATGTTGATTATCACTGGTAACTGGAATGCAAAAGTTAGACACAAAGAAGAGTTGCTGGTAGTTGTAAAATATGGCCTTGGTGATAGAAATAATGCTAGAGATCACATGATAGAATTTTGCAATAACAATGACTTATTAATTGCAAATACCTTTTTCAACAACATGAGTGATGACTACACACGTGGACTTCACCAGATGGAATACACAGGAATCAGATTGACTACATCTGTGGCAAGAAGCAATGGAGAAGTTCAATATCTTCAGGCAAAAGAAGGTCAGGAGCTGATTGTGGAAGACCATCAACTGCTCATATGGAAGTTCAACTTGAAGTTGAAGACATTTAAAACAAGTTCATGAGAGCCAAAATATGACCTTGATTATATCTCTCCTGAATTCAGAGACCATTTAAAGAATAGATTTGATGCATTGAACACCAATGACTGAAAACCAGAAGAATTGTGGGATGACATCAAGAACATCATCTATGAGGAAAGCAAGAGGTCATTTAAAAGATGAGAAAGGAAGAAAAGACCAAAATGCATGTCAGAAGAGATTCTGAAACTTGCCCTTGAATGGATAGTAGCTAAAGCAAATGGAAGAAATGATAAGATCAAAGAGCTGAACAGAAGATTTCAAAGAGCAGCTCGAGCTATTACTCGAGCTATTACTTATTATAGTACTATAATGAAATATGTAAAGACCTGGAGTTAGAAAACCAAAAGAGAAGAACACACTCGGCATTTCTCAAGCTGAAAGAACTGAGGAAAAAATGTAAGCCTCGAGTTGCAATATTGAAAGATTCTATGGGAAAAATATTGAATGATGCAGGAAGCATCAAAGATGATGGAAGGAATACAGGGCCACTGTACCAAAAAGAATTGGTTGATGTTCATCCATTTCAGGATGTGGCATATGATCAAGAACCAATGGTACTGAAGGAAGAAATCAAAGCTGCACTGAAGGAATTGGTGAAGAACAAGGCTCCAGGAATTGACAGAATATCCATTGAGATGTTTCAACAAATGGATGCCTCACTGGAGGCACTTACTTGGCTATGCCAAGAGATTTGGAAGACAACTGCCTGACCAGCTAACTGGAAGAGATCCATATTTGTATCCATTCCAGAGAAAGGTGATCTCACAGATGTGGAAATAATATCATTACTATTGCACACAAAATCTTACTTAAGACAATTCAAAAATGGTTGCAGCAGTATATTGACAGACAACTTCCAGAAATGCAAGCTGGATTCAGAAGAGGACATGGAACACAGGATATCATTGCTGATATCAGATGGATCTTGGCTCAAAGCAAAGAATACCAGAAATATGTTCACTTGTTTTTTTATTGACTATGCAAAAGCATTTGATTGTGTGGATCATAACAAATTATGGGTAACATTGAGAAGAATGGGAATTCCAGAACACTTAATTGTACTCATGAGGAACCTGTACATAGACTAGGAGGCTGTTGTTCAACAGAACAAGGGGACACTGCATTGTTTAAAATCTGGAAGGGAATGTGTCAGGGTTGTATCCTTTCATCATGTTTATTCAATCTACATGCTGAGCAAATAATCCAAGATGCTGGACTATATGAAGAAGAACTTGACATCAGGATTGGAGGAAGATTCATTAACAAACTGAGCTATGAAAATGACACAACTTTGCTTGCTGAAAGTGAGGATGACTGGATGACTTGAAGCACTTACAGATGAATATGGAAGACTACAGTCTGCAGTGTGGATCACACCTCAATATAAAGAAAACAAAAATGCTCACAACTGGACCAATAAACAGAATCATGATAAATGGAGAAAAGATTGAAGTTGTCAAAGACTTCATATTACTTGCTTCTACAATCAACACTAATGGAAGCAGTAGTCAAGACATCAGATGATGTATTGCATTGGGAAATCTGCTGCAAAAGACCACTTTCAAGTGATGAAGAGCAAAGATGTCTTCTTGAAGACTAAGGTGCACCTAACCCAAGCCATGGTATTTTCAATTGCCTCTTATGCAAGTGAGAGCTGGAGAATGAATAAGGAAGACTGAAGAAGAGTTGATGCTTTTGAGTTGTGGTGTTGGAGAAGAATGCTAAGAGTACCATGGTCTGCTAAAAGGACTAAAAAATCTGTCCTGGAAGAAGTGCAACTGGAAAGCTCCTTGGAAGTGAGAATGGCCAGACTTTGTCTACCTACTTTGGTCATGTTGTCAGAAGGAACTATTCCCTAGTGAAGCATATCATGCTTGGTAAAGTTGAGGGTCAATGAAGAAGGGGAAGGCCTTCAATGAGATGGATAGACACAGTGGCTGTAATGATGGGCTCAAGTATAATAAGGGTCATGAGGCTGGCTCAAGACCAGGCAGTTTTTCGTTCTGCTGTGCATAGGGTCGTTATGAGTCAGCAATGACTTGATGGCACCTAACAACAACAACAACATACATATGTAGAAGCAAACTATATGTCAACCATAGCTCAAAGTCTGGGAGAAGGAAATGGAAATATACTGTTTTAAGATTCTTATATTATGGATCAACAAAGGAGATAGGATGCAATAGTTAAAAAAAAAATGCTGAATTTTTCCAAAAGAAAGCAAAAAAGATAAAATGAATGTTTTGGTATTCTAGTGTTGCTCTGACAAGGAATACCACAAATGAGTGGTTTTAATGAACAGGGATTTAATATCTTCCAGTTTAGGAGGCTAGAAGCCAGAGTTCAAAGTGCCAGCTCTAGGGTCTGGGTGAAGGCTCCTCAACCTTGGGCTTCAGCTTTGCCTCTTGCTCCTGGGTCACTAAAGCTGGAGGTGTGTCTTAACTCAGGCAGCTACTGGGGAGGCTGACAAACCGAAGGTTGACAAGTAAAATGGCACAGTCTCAAGATAATCAAGCAATATGGCAGGCCACTAATTCAAGTCCATTAACAGTCCCAAGATTGGCAGACAACATGGAAGACCACTGAGATGAAGATGGCCAAATGCAGGATCCAGTTGTGTCAAAAAAACTATAGACCTTCCTCAAAGCTTCTTCTTACATGCTGGAAGCAGATCATATCCCTAAGGCAGCTCCTCAGATCTTCACAGTAGATTTCACCATGGAATTGATTACCAGTCTCATCACAGGGAATAACTACATCCAGCTGCCCAGCCACGCAAAACCAGACCCAGCCAAGTTGACACATAACTGTAACTGCCACAGCAGGTAGTAAAGATCACATAGGACATAGACAAAAAAAATAGCAAGCCAGTGAATTTAAACTTAACCATATCCACAACTACATTAATGTAAATGAGCTTTAGTTGTTGTAGTCAGGGGTTGTCGAGTAAGTTCTGACTCTTAGAGATGCTATGTACACCAGAACGAAACACTGCCCAGTCATGTGCAATGCTCACGATCATTATTGTGTTTGAGCCCATTGTTGCAGCTACTGTGTCAATCCATCTTGTTGAGGGTTTTCCTCTTTTTCACTGACCCTCTACTTTATTAAGCATGCTGGCTTTATCCAGGGACTGGTCCCTTCTAATATCATGTTCAGAGTATATGAGATGAAGTTTTGCCATCCTCGAATCCTAAGAAGATTTCTGGCTATACATCTAAGAGAGATTCGTTTGCTCTTCTTGCAGTCTATGGTACATGTAGTTTGGATTACAAACAAATTTTATTCCTAAGTCTGTCTTAAGTTGAATTTGTACATAACTCAGAACAGTTTGGTATGTTTGGTATCTAACGTCAGCTAATCAAAAGTTTGTCTTAGTATATGGTATAAAGAAACACTTTCAGACACATGTAAACATCTTTAACACAATAACAGAGTAATAACAATGTTTTGTTGCGTGTTGCAAAGAGTGCCTATTTTTTTATTACAAACCATTGTATGTACTTTGAATTTTTAACATAATAGGCTTTATGGACGTGGGTTCATAACTATGGACTGTATTTAAGTCAGACGTTTAATGGGGACTGCCTGTATATTCAGTATTCTTTGCCAACATCATAATTCAAATGCATCAATTTTTCATTGGCCTTCCTTATTCATTATTCAGATTTTGCATGCATATGAGGCAACTGAAAACACCATGGCTTGGGTCAGGTACACTTTAACCTTCAAAGTGACATCTTCACTTTTGAACACTTTTAAAGAGATCTTTTGCAGCAAAATTGCCCAATGCAATATGTCATTTGATTTCTTGACTCTTGCTTCCTTCAGGAAGTCAGAGCCTTAGGCCTAAGTGCCTAAGGCATCTGACTGCTAACCAGAAGGCTGGTGGTTCAAACCCACCAGCCACTCCTTGGAAGGAAGACTGGGCAATCTACTTCCGTAGAGATATCGCCTTGGAAAACCAAGGAGGGTCACTATGAGTTGAAATTGACTCCATGGCAGTGAGTTTGGTTTTTTGGCTTCCTTGAGTATTGATTGTTGATTCCAATAAAATCAAATCCTTCTGAACTTCAAAATTTTCTTCATTTATCATGTTGTTGCTTATTCAGTAGTAGGGAGGATTTTCTCTTTTACTACTATTGTTGTTGTTGTTAGGTGCATTGAGTTGGCTCTGATTCAGAGCAACCCTATGTACAACAGAAAAAAACACTGCCCGGTCCTGTGTCAGCCTCACAATCTTTTCTAAGCTTGAGCCCATTATTGCAGCCACAGTGTCAATCCATCTCACTGAGGGTCTTCTCCTTTTATGCTGACCCTCTACTTTACTAAGGATAATATCCTTCTTCAGGGACTGGTCCCTTCTGACAACATGGTCAATGTGGGGAGACAAAGTCTGGCCATTCTTGCTTCTGAGGAGCATTCTGAGTGCACTTCTTCTGGGATAGGTTTGTTTGTTCTTCTGGCAGTCATGGTATTTCCAGTATTGTGGTATTCACTAACACCACAATTTAAAGGCATGAACTCTTCTTCGGTCTTCCTTATTCATTGATCAGCTTTGACACATGTATAAGGCTATGGAAAATACCATAGTGCATGTTAGTTTTCAAAGTGACACCTATGATCCTTAACATTTTAAAGAGGTCTTTTGCAGCAGATTTGCCAACTGCAATACATCCTCTGATTTCCTGACTGCTGCTTCCGTGGGCATTGATTGTGTATCCAAGTGCAATGAAATCCCTGGCAACTTCAATCTTTTCTCCATTTATCTTGATGTTTATTATCGATCCAGTTGTGAGGATTTTTGTTTTCTTTATGTTGAAGTAGAATCCATACTGAAGACTGTCTTTGATCTTCATCAGTAAGTGCTTCAAGTCCTCTTCACTTTTAGCAAGCAAGGTTGTATCATCTGCATATCACAAGTTGTTAATGGGTCTTCTTCCAATCCTGATGCTGCATTCTTCTTCATATAGTACAGCTTTTCAGATTATTTGCTCAGCATACAGATGGAATAAGTATGGTGAAAAGATACAATCCTGATGTGCACCTTTCCTGATTTTAAACCGTACAGTATTTTCTTGTTCTGCTTGAAGGACAGCCTCTTAGTCTGTACAGGTTCCTCATGAGTACAGTTGAGTGCCCAGGAATTCCAATTGCTTTAGTGTTACCCATAATTTGTTATGATCCACTCAGTTGAATGCCAATAGTCAATAAGGCACAGGTAAGCATCTTTCTGATATTCTTTGCTCTCAGCTAAGATATATCTGACATCAGCAATGATATCTCTAGTTCCAAATCCTCTTCTAAATCCAGCTTGAATTTCTGGCAGTTCCCTGTCAATATATTGCTACAACCATTTTTTAATTATCCTCAGAAAAATTTTATTTGCATGAGATATTAATAATATTGTTCGATAATTTCCACATTCTGTTGGATCACCTTTCTTTGGAATGGGTACAATTATGGATCTCTTTCAGTCAGTTTGCCAGGTAGTTGTCTCCCAAGTTTCCTGGTATAAACAAATAAGTGCCTCCAGTGCTGCATCCGTTTGCTGAAACATCTTAATGGGCATTTCATTAACTCCTGAAGCCTTGTTTTTCACCAATTGCCTCACTGTAGCTTGGACTTCTTCCTTCAAAAGCATTGATTCCTGGAGATATGCTACCTCCTGAAACAGCTGAATGTCGACCAGTTCTTTTGATACAGTGACTCTGAGTATTCCTTCCATCTTCTTCTTCTTCTTTTTTTTAAATTTTTCTTTTTTTTTAATTGTGGTATGGGTGAAAATTTACAGAGCAAATTCACTTTCCATACAGCAGCTGACATGCTGTTGACTATAATTTACCACAATGCAACATCTCCCCTCCCACCTCCTCCCCCTGGTTATCTCTTCTGTATGTCCTTTCCTCCATGTACTCCTGCCCCTTGAGCTGTCTCCCTGTGCATACACAGCCCTTGTATTCTCCCATGATTGTTCTCTCCAAGGAGTGTATCTACCTAGTGTAAATGTTCACGTCACATGCTTGTCTTTTGTTTGGCTGGAAGCCACAGGATTACATTCAATTCCAGACCTGGAGGGCAGCTAGGGACCATAGTTTCAGTGTTTCCATGAGGCTCTATCAGACCAGCAAACCTGGTCCCCACTGTGATAGTTGGAGCTGTGTGTCAACTCGGCTGGACCACAATTCTGTGTGGTTTAAGCAGTTGTGATGTGTTTATTCCCATGATGGGATCAGATGAATATGTTTTAAGCAGCCAATCCATTGAAAGGGCATTTCCCTAGGGGTGTGGCCTGCTTCCAGTCTATTTATGGACATCCTGGGAAAAGAGACACTCTTCTGTGGATCAGGATTCTGTTGTGCTGCCTACAACTGTCCGTGAGTGAACAATCCACCATTTGGCCTAGAGATCTTGGATTCGTCATTTGTTGGAGTCAGCAGCCAGTATACTGCCTGCCAACCTTGAGCTCTTCAGCCCCTGCAGCTGTGAGAGTCAGGAAAAGCCTGCAGCTTGACGTTTGATCCAAGAACTTTGGACTTGCCAGCTTCTTTAAATGTGTGAACCATTTTCGTAAGATAAATTTCTCTTTCTCTCTCTCTATAAGCTTTACTGGTTTTGTTTCTCTAGAGAACCCAGTCTAACACCCCCCCACCTTTCTATTAAATGATTTTGAGTTTTGTTTCACATAGTTCTCCCACTCTATCCAGGATCTCCTACATAGATCCCCCTCTGACTGGTTGACAGTGGTAGCCGGGCACCATCTAGTTCTTCTGGTCTCATGGTTATATTGGCTGAGGATCGCATGGTCTACCAGTCACTTGGACTAATTGTTTCCATGAATCTTTGGTTTTCTTCATTCATACTCTGCTCTGGATAAGGAGAGACCCATCGTTTCATCTACACGGCCTCTTGCAAGCTTTTAAGATCCCAGTCATTACTTGCCAAAGTAGGTTGCGGAACAATGTTTTGTGTAGTATGTTATGCCAATTGAGCTTCAAGTCCCCTGTGACTATTGTGCCAAGCCCACAGCTCCAACTACTACCTTCCCCTGGATAGCTGGCTGTGGCCAAGAAGTGACTACAACTTGTCCCTTGTCAGCTCTACTATACACCTGGGAATTCTTACAGAACATAGCAATATACTTGTAGAAACATTGTCTGCCAACCCTATATAAGGTCTTGGGCATATTCCCCTCTGCACAGACATACCTAATATTTCAGCCTGTCCACCCATCTATCCACCCATATATCCTTGTTTGCCTTCACTGACAATGCAGTACTATATGGGAAAAAAAGGTTCATCTTTGTTGTCTGTACCTCCCATGTACCTCTCTATGTCTTCCTCTTCCTCAATGTCACCGTGTTGATCACTCACATTTGTTACCTTGCCCTTCTGTTCACCCAAATCAATACTTGTCTCTAGCTATCTAACAGTGTTCCCTCTCTTCCACTCCCCTCCCACCTCTGGTAACCAACTAAGAAAATTTCATTCCCTATATAAACGTTTCCTTGACTTTTTACAATGACAGACTAATACAACATTTGTCATTCTGTGATTGACTTATTTCACTCAGCATAATGTCCTCCAAGTTCATCCACTTTATGCAGTGTTTTGCAGATTCTATGTTATTCTTTAGGGTCACATAGTATTCCATTGTGTGTAAGTCCCAAAGTTTGGTTATCCATTCTTCAGTTGATGGACACCTAGGTTGTTTCCACCTTTTTGCTATTGTAAATAGTGCTGTGATGAATATGGATGTGCATATATCTGTTCTTGTCCTGGCTTTCACTTCTTTAGGATATATACCTAGTAATGGAATGACTGGTCAAATTATATTTCTAATTCCAATTTTTTAAGGAATTGCCATGTTGCTTTCCATAGTGATTGGACCATTTTACAGTCCCACTAGCAGTGCGTAAGTGTCCCAATCTCTCTGCATCCTCTCCAGCATTCATTATTTTCTGTCTTGTTGAACTTTGCTACTAGTGCTGGGGCAAGATGGCATGCCATTGTTGTTTTGATTTGCATCTCTCTAATGGCTAATGATCATGAGCATTTCTTCATATGTTTGTTGGCCACCTGAATATCCTCTTTGGTGAAGTGTCTATCTTCTGCCCATTTTAAAATTGGATTATTTCTCTTTTAGTTTTTCAGGGGTTGGAATTTTCTATAAATTCTAGAGTTAATTCCTTGTCAGATATGGCATTGCCAAATAGTTTTTTCCCAGTTTGTAGGTTCTCTTTCGGAGAAGGCTTTGGAGGCACATAAAAATTTAATTTTTAGAAGGTCCCATTCATGTAGTTTCTCTTCTGCTGTTTGTGCATTTTGAGTTATGCTTGATAGTCTGTTTATGCCATATATTAGGGCCCTTAAATTTGCCCCTAGTTTTTCCTTGAGGAAATTTATAGTTTTAGGTTTCACATTTAAGTCTTTGATCTGTCTGGAGTTAGTTTTTGTGTGTGGTGTGAGGTACAGATCTTGTTTCATTTTTCTGCAAATGGATCTCCAGTTTTGCCAGCACCATTTATTGAACAGACATTCTATTCCTCATTGAATGGATTTTGGCCCTTTGTCAAAAATCAGCTGACCATAGGTCGATGGATCTATTTCTGGGTTCTCAATTCTATTCCATTGGTCTATGTGTCTGTCATTACACCAATACCAGGCAGTTTTGACTACTGTGGCTGTATAGTAGGTTTTGAGATCTGGCAGTGTGAGACTTCCTACTTTCTTCTTCTTCTTCAATAGTACTTTGCTTATCTGAGTCTCTTTCCTTTCCATGTAAAGTTAGTGAATATTTTTTCCATATCCTTAAAGAATGCTGATGGGATCTGGATTGGGATTGCATTGAATGTATAGATTGCTTTGGGTAGAACTGACATTTTCACAATGTTCAATCTTCCTACCCATGAGCATGATGTGTTCTTCCATTTATGTAGATCTCTTATGGTTTCTTGGAGTAGTGATTTGTAGTTTTCCTTGTATAGGTCTTTTGTGTTCCTACTGAGATATATTCCCAAGTATTTTATTTTATTTTTTTGGTAGCTATTGTAAATGGTATTGATTTCCTTTTTTTTTTCCCCAGCAATTTCTTTGCTGGTGAAGAGGAATCTAACTGATTTTTGGAAGTTGATCTTGTATTCTGCCACTATGCTAAATCTCTCAGTTAGTTCCAGTAGATTTTTTTGCTGAGTCTCTTGGGTTTTCTAGGTATAGGATCATATCATCAGCAAATAGGGGTAGTTTGACTTCTTCTTTACCAATTTGGATGCCTTTGATTTCCCTTTCTTGCCTTATGGCCCTGGCTAGGACTTCCAGTACAATGTTGAATAGAAGTGGTGATAGAGGACATCCTTGTCTGGTTCCTGTTTGCAAGAGGAATGGTTTCAGTCTCTCTCCATTGAGTATAATGTTGGCTGTTGGTTTTGCATAGATACCTTTTATTATGTTGAGGAATGTCCCTTCTATTCCTATTTTGCTGAGAATTTTTATCAGGAATGGATGTTGGATTTTATCAAATGACTTTTCTGTATTGATTGATATGATCATGTGGTTCTTTTCCTTTGTTTTATTTATGTGGTGAATGACGTTGATTGTTTTTCTAATGTTGAACCATCCTTGCATACCTGATATGAGCCCCAGTTGGTCATAATGAACAATTTTCTTGATATGTTGTTGGAGTCTATTGGCTAAGATTTTGTTGAAGATTTTTGCATCTATATTCATGAGGGATAATGGTCTGTAGTTTTCCTTTTGAGTGATGTCTTTGCCTAGTTTTGGTATCAAGGTTATGCTTGCTTCATAGAATGAGTTAGGGAGGATTCCATCCTTTTCTATGTTTTGGAATAGTTTGAGTAGGATTGGTGTAGTTCTTCCCTGAATGTTTGTTTGAATTCTCTGGTGAAACCATCTGGGACAGAGTTTTTTGGTTGGTAATTTTTCAATGATCTGTTCAATTTCTTATTTTGTTATGGATCTGTTCAACTTTACCACATCAGTCTGTGTTAGTCTAGGTAAGTGGTGTGTTTCTAGAAATCTGTGCATTTCTTCCAGATTTTCAAATTTGTTGGAGTACAGCTCTTTATAGTATCCTGATATTATCCTTTTTATTTTAGTTGGTTCTGTTGTGATGTCACCCATCTCATTTCCTATTCATGTTGTTTGTATTCTCTCCTCTTTTCTTTTGTTAAATTTGTCAGTGGTTTGTCGATTTTATTAATCTTTTCAGAAAACCAACTTCCAGTCTTGTTGATTTTTTCTATTGTCTTTCTATTTGTTTCATTTATTTCTGCTCGAATCTTTATTGTTTCCTCTCTTCTGGTGACTGTAAGCTTTTCTTGCTGTTCCTTTTCTAACTGTTGGAGGTGTTGGTGTAATATGTTGATATTGGCTCTTTCTTCTTTTTTTGATGTGTGCAATTATTGCTATAAATTGGCCTCTCATCACTGTTTTTGGTGTGTCCCAAAGATTTTGGTATGTTGTGTTTTCATTCTCGTTTGAGTCAAGGAATTTTTGAATTTATATTTTTATTTCTTTTCTTATCCAGTCTTTCTTAAGGAGGGTGTTGTTCAGTTTCCATGTATTTGCTCTTTTTCCATTGATCTTCCTATTGTTGATTTCTAATTTGATAGCATTGTGATCTGAGAAGATACTTTGCAATATTTCATTGTTTTTAAATTTATTAAGGCTTGCTTTATGGCCTAACATATGGTCTATCATGGAGAATGTTCCATGTGCACAGGAAATAATGTATATTGTGCTGTTGTTGGGTGAAGTGCTCTGTAGATGTCTATAAGGTCAAACTTGTGGCTTGTATTGTTTAGCTCTTCTGGGTCTTTGCTGAGTTTCTTTCCAGTTGTTCTATGTGTCATTGAAAGTGGTGTAAGAAAGTTTCCCACTATGACTGTGGAGGCATCTATATGCTTTTTCAATTCTGTTAAAGTCTGATTTATATATTTGGGGCTCTTTCATTGGGTCCATAGTTATATCTTCATGTTCAATTGATCCTTTAATCATTATGCAATGTTCTTTCTTGACTTGTGTGGTGGTTTTCGTCCTAAAGTCAATTTGATCAGAAATTAATGTTGCCACTCCTGTTCTTTTTTGGTTGCCATTTGCTTGCTATATCTTTTTCCAACCTTTGATTTTTAGTCTATTTTTGTCTTTGTCTCTAAGATGTGTCTCTTGTAGACAGCATATAGATAGGTTTTGTTTTCTAATCCAGTCTGTAACTCTCTGTCTCTTGAGTGGTGCACTTAATCCATTAACATGCAGTATAATTCTCCATAAATATAAATTGGTTGCTGTCATTTTGTTATGTGTTTTTCCGTGGTGTTCCTAGAATCATTGTTCCATATAATTTTCTGTGCTGCCTCATTATGTTTTTGAATCGTGTTATCATTTCCTTTGTTGCTATGTTTTAGTATTTACTAAAAATTTGTGCTTATCCTCTTTTTTATTGTGATGTGAAGCTTTATTATTTTTCTTTGAGGTTACCCTGTGGTTTATAATTTTCTCCCTGAGTTTAGAACAGTCCTTTCTATCTTGGAACTCTCTTGACTTCCTCACCATTTGGATGTTCTGTAACTACACTCTTTTTGCCCTCTCTTTGGTTTTTAGTTGTCCTCATTTGTTAATTGATGTCTTTGGTTCCTCGTTTACAATCTTGTAAGCTTATTTTGCTTTGGATACTTCCATAGTTGTATTGCTTTCTGGTTTTGTCATCTCGTGTGTTAATGGCCGGTTGGTGTTTGCTATTATTGGTTCTCTGCTCAAAGGACTCCTTTTAATATCTCTTGTAAGACTGATCTGGTTTTAACAAATTTCTTAATTTTTGCTTATCTGGAAATCTCCTAATTTCACCATCATATTTGAAGGACAGTTTTGCTGAGTATATAATTCTTGGTTGGAAAATTTTCTCTATCAGGGTTTTATATATACCATTCCATTGCCTTCTTGCCTGCATGGTTTCTGCTGAGAAATTAGAGCTTATTCTTCGTGGTTGTCCTTTGTAAGTAAGTTTCTGTTTTCCTATGCCACTTTCAGGATTCTTTCTTTGTCTTTGGTTCTGATGAGTTTGATGATGATATGTCTTGGTGATTCTCTTTTGGGGTCTATCCTGTTTGGGGTTCATTGGACTTCCTGAATGGATATATTCTCATTTTTCGTCATATCAGGGAACTTCTAGTCCAACAATCTTGGACATTTTCTCAGTGGTTTTATTTTTCTCTTCTGGTATTCTGATTACATGTAAGTTATTCCTTTTGACAATATCCCACATGAAACTTAGGCTTTCTTCATTTTGTTTTGACCTTTTTTTCTGATTGATCCCTTTCCAAGCAAGTGTTTAGGTATTTATCTCCAATGTTCTTAATTCTATCTTCCATTGATTCAATTCTATCCCTTGGCTGTTCAATGTGTTATCTATTTCTGAAAATTTAGTATTAATCTTCTGCATTTCTATCTGTAGATTTTGTATAATTTCTAATTTTTCATTTATTTTGTCATTTTATCTTTATAATTTTTTTCTGAAATTGTTCTAGGGTTTTGTCTGTGTTTTCCTTAATTTTGTCAGTGTTTTCCTTGATCTGTTTTTAATCCTTTGAAGGTACCTAAATATAAGTCTTTTGACTTCCTTATCAGGGAGTTCCAATGCTGCTTCTTCCCCAGGGATGTGATGTGTTTTGGGTCTGTATCCTGCTCTCTTGTTTCTAGCACTTTATCTTGCTTCTTTGTGTGGATTGTGGTGGTCTGTTTTCTCTGATACATTGTGACATTGTTGTTTTTAAATCTCTGTTAACTGTTTGTGAAGAGCAGTTAAGGGTGAGTCAGGCTCTTCTTGGTGGTCATTTATCATTGGCCAGTTGGTGGAGAAGGAAGTGGTGCCTTTCACTCAGTAAGTGAAGCTGCAGGAGGTGCAGGTGTAGCTGTGTCATGTGGGCACTTTGCTGTCTTTGTCAGTTAGACAAAAACAATCATTGAATTACCATCAGAAAAGTAAAAGGAAGTGGACAAAAAACACACCATATAAACACACAGGAATGATAACGAACAACAACAACAACAAAAACACACTGCAATATCTGGGGAGAAGGCAATAAGAGGATAAAAGGTAGAGTAGGAGAATAATAAAGAAACAAATGTGACAAATGCAAAAAGAAAAACAAGGAATGGGTTAACCCCTAGAAAGAAAAAATGTGAACCAGGAACAAGGAAGAGAGAAAAAGCTGAAAACTAGAACTTGGGAAGGGAAGAATAAATAATAATAACAATAACAATAATAATTTTAAAACAGGCATAAACAAACAAACTAAAAAAAAAAGGAAAAAAAGATCTGGGCAGGTGGGCAGGGGACCCAGGTGCTGTCCAAGCACACAGACTGGGATGAAATTCCTGCTGGCCCAGTAGGTGAGTGGGAGTGAAGGATGGCTGCACCTCCATTCACCAAGAGGGTATGGGGTATAAGAGTAACAAGGGGAATATTGCACATTTCCAGTCATTACTGTCCAGAATGTCCTTGTGGTTCCTGGCAAGTGGAGCCTATTCTTAAGTCCCTGGAACCTGGGAGAATGCTGTTGCTCTAAATATCCAAAATGGTCGAACCACTTCTAAACATTCAAAATGGCTGTGCCCTTCAGACAGGCCAAACTCCACTGCTCAGCCCACCTTCCTCTTTGCTCCTTCCCCTTTGATTTAAGAGCCACGAGTGCAGTCCTCTGGGCAGCCCTTGGCTGGCGGGGCTGATTTTTAGGTTAATTCCTAGGTCCTAACACAACTAGGCAATATCCAAGCTGTGTGTGCCATCTGGGTCACTGCCAGACAGCAGCTCCATATGTCTCCTTTTTTGGTGATTTTATGCAAATTCTTCTGCTAGTTGAAGTTTAGTCCACTTCTGTATCCTTCCCTTCAAAGCTTACGGCTCCAGTATTATCTTCTATATCTGTGCTAATTGGTTCCCCTTTTCTTTGTTGATGAGGGTCTGTGCAGTCTGTCTGCCTGTTTCACCATCTTACTGGAACTCCTCCTTCCATCTTCTTTTGATGCTTCATTCAATATTTTTCCAATAGAATCCTTCAATATTTCAACTCCAGGCTTGAATTTTATTTCAGTTCTTTCAGCTTGAGAAATGCCAAGCGTGTTCTTCCCTTTTAATTTTCTAATTCCAGGTCTTTGTATATTTCACTGTAATAGTTTACTTTGTCTTCTTTAGATGCCCTTTGAAATTTTCTTTTTGGCCCTTCTATTTGACTATTTGACTATTTGACTATTTCTTCCATATGCTTTAGCTAATCTACATTCAAGAGCAAGTTTCAGAGCCTCTTCTAACATCTATGTTGTTGTTGTTATTTGCCATCGAGTCGGTCCCGACTCATAGCGACCCCTCCTTGGGTTTCCGAGGCAGTATCACTACGGAAGTAGGATTGCCCAACCTTCCTTCTAACATCTATATTGGTCTTTTATTCTTTTCCTGTCTTTTTAAAGATCTTTTGCTAGAGGGAAACAACCTAAATTTCCATCAACAGATGAATGAATAACCAAACTATGGTACATTCACACAATGGACTAATATGCTACATTAAAGAATAATGAAAAATACATGAATCATCTCACAATATGGATGAATTTGAAGGACATTATGCTGGGAAAATTTTAGACTAGTTTGGGGTCACATGTTGATTTGGGTGAGGGGAGAGACAGTATGGAAAGAATCTGTGACCAGCATGATGACATTGGGGAAAGGAAGGACACTGAAACATGCACATAAGATATAGACAACAGAGGCAAATAATAGTATATGCACAATACTGCATTATCACTAACACCAAACACCAGGCTACAGATAAATGTATAGACATGTGAGAAGATCAGGTAGGATCAGTAAACAGGAATATACCCTAGACCAAGGATAGATTTAGCTGAAGATAATCTTACATATGATCTTGTGCTACACAACTAGTCACACACATTACAGAAGCAACAGAAGACAGAGTTGGAAGTAACCTCTCAGAGACAACCTTACACCTTGAGAGAGAGAATCACCAGACCTGCCAACTCAGGACCATAGTCTTGGGGGACACCAAACTCAATTGGCACAACAGAGTACATAAAAATCTTGTCTCACAACCTACTTTGGTGAGTAGTAACTGGGGTCTTAAAAGCTAAGATGCAGCTATTGGTCTCTCATCTGTAGCAAAGAAGGAAGAAAATCAAAGTCATCTGGAAACAATTAGTCCAAGGATGTGATGGACCCAAAGGCCAGAAGAACTAGATGGTGCCCAGCTACCAATGCCAACCTCTTAGAAAGGGATCAAACCTACAGATCCTGGATAGAGTGAGAGGATAAATGTGGAACAAAATCTAAAAGCACAAAAATGACCAGAATTACTGGTCAGATAGAGTCTCATGGAACCCCTAAGACTATGGCCCCGGGTTACCCTTCGGGCCTAGAATTGGATTTACTTCCATGGATTGGTTGTCAGCCCAACAGTAGAAAGACCTACATGCAGAACACCTACCCCAAGGCATGCAACCTTTTACTCTAGGGAGATACACCCCTTAGAGCAATTGGCCATGGGGCACCAGAGGGACAGCATTCATAGAGGGAAAGCTGGACAGACAGGAGTGCATAGTTAAGAAGGGCACAGGGAGTGGGTAGTCACAGGGACAGGAGGGGCAGAGAGTTTGTTATGGTTGAAGATGGTAATCGGGGTGTGAAATCAAATGCACACAAACTGTTGAATGTAAAACAAATTTTGCTCTGTAAGTTTATACCCAAAGCACAATAAAATAAAATAAAATAAAGACCTTTTGCTTTCTTTGTTTATGATGTTCTTTATGTCATCCCACAAGTCTTCTGGTCCTTGTTGGTGGTGTTGAATATGTCAAATCTATTATTGAGATGGTCTCTAAATTCAAGTGGATATAATCAAGGTTGTATTTTATCTTTCATGAATTTTTTTTTTTTTCTTCAGCTTCAACTTAAACTTGCATATGAACATTTGATGCTCTATTCCATAATCAGTTCTCCTGGCTTTGTTTTGACTGATGATACTGAGCCTCTTTCCACAGATGTACTTGATTTGATTCCTCTGTATTCCATGAGGCAATGTCCACATATATAGCCACCATTTATGTTGTTGACAAATGATATTTGCAATGAACAAGTGGTTGGTGTTGCAAAGTTCTATCATGTGATCTCTGACATCATTTCTATCACCAAGGTCTTATTTTCCAACTATTAATAATTCTTCTTTGCTTCCAACTTCTGTATTCCAATCATCAATAATTAACAATACATCTTGATTGCATGTTTGGTCAATTTTAGACTACAGAATTTGGTAAAAAAATCTTCAATCTCTTCACCTTAGGCTTTAGTGGTTGGTGTGTAAATTTGAATAATAATAATATCATCTGGTATTCCTTGTAGACATATGGATATTATCACTGATAGCATTATACTTCAGGATAGATCTTGAAATGTTCTTTTTGGTGATGAATGCAATGCCATTCCTCTTCAATTTGTCATTCCCTGCATGGTATACCATATGATTATCTGATTCAAAACAGCCAATATCAGTCTATTTCAGCTTACTAATGCCTAACACATAAAAGTTTATGCATTCCATTTCATTTTGACAACTTCCAATTTTCCTAGATTCATACTTCATACATTCCATTTTTTGATTACTAATGAGTTTGCAACTGTTTCTTCCCATTTTGAGTTGTGCCCCATCAGCAAATGAAGGTCCTGAAAGCTCGACTCCATCCCTGTCATTAAGGTCAACTACTTTTAGGAGGCAGCTCTTCCCCAGTCTATTTTGAGTGCCTTCCAGTCAGACAGCTCATCTGGCACTACATGAGACAGTGTTTCACTGCTATTGATAAAGTTTTCAGTGGCCAATTTCTTCATAAGTGGATGACCCCATCCATCTAACCAGTCTGTCTTCATCTGGAAGATCTGCTGAAACCTGTCCACCATGGGTGACCCTGCTGGTATTTGACATACCAGTGGCATAGCCTCCAGCCTCAGAGCAACATACAAATCACCATTATGACAAACTGACAGACAAGTAGTGACTTTTACTATTAGGTACCTTAAAACTATTCTAATTTCTGCCCATTACTAATCCCAAAACCAATTTCACATTTTAGGCCATTTGTTAGAGCAGCAACCCACTTCTAGTACCAAATTCTTAGTTATCTAGTGCTGTTGTAACAGAAATACCACAAATGGATGGCTGTAACAAACAATTTATTTTCTCATAGTTTAGGGAGCTAGAAGTCCAAATTCAGCGTGCCAACTCTAGAGGAGAGCTTTCTGTATCTGTGGCCTCTGGGGGAAGGTTTTTGTCTCTTCAGCTTCTGTTTCTTGGTTCCTTGGAGATCTCCACATGGCTCGTCATCCATCTTTCCCCATCTTGGTTTACTTAATCTGCTCCTTTTACATAAAAAAGTAATAGATTAACTCAAGCCACTCACTACACTTATCCTGCCTCATTAAAATACCAAAGACAATTCATTCCCAAGTGGGAATGCAAACCAAACGCACTTCCATAGACTTGATTCTAACTCATAACGACTCCCATTGGGTTTCTGAGGCGGTAAATCTTTACAGAAGTAGATTTCCCATCTTCCTTCCTTTTTGGGGAGAAAATTCATTCCATGACAGGCCACCTCTTTTTATCTCTGCTTGAATGTTTTTCATGTCAAACTTAACATTGTTGTTGTTATGTGCCACTGAGTCAGACCTGACTCATAGTGACTGCTCCTTGGGTTTCAGAGGTGGTATCACTATGGAGGTAGATTGCCCAACCTTCCTTCCGAGGAGTGGCTGGTGGGTTTGAACTGGCAGACTTCTGGTTAACAGTTAACTGCCTTAATCAAATGCTCAATTCCCACTCCACTCCCCTACCACCTTCCTAAAGCTCCTGTCTTTCCCAGTCTCTCCCATCTCAGTGAGGAGAAATACCTTTTATTAGTCGCTTGAGTTTGTACCTCCCAGATATACAGATTTAATGCATTTAATTTTTTCCATCTCTACCACCAACCTCTTCTTTCAGATCACCATCTTCTCCCAGCTAGTATTGCAATAGCCTTTTAATTGGTCTTATTCCTAGGCCACCTCCAATTCATTCCCCATTTAACAGCCATGGGAACATTTTAAAAAGCTTAAATATTGTGCCATTCTCCTGAGTTATAAATCTTTAGTAACTTCTTATTGAACATGGAAGAAAATTTAATCCCTTGCTATTGAGTAAAAGCCTTGTATGGTGTTGTCTCCATAAATCTCTTCCTTTTAATCACTCTTCTTCAATTATGACTTGTTTTCAATTCCTTAACCATGTTGAACAGTTTCCTGGTGTAGAACTTTTGCTCATGCTGCACTCTTTACTTGAATCCAGAGACGACAATCAGAATGGACTCTGGCTGTGAATTGCAATAACCATTTGTACCATGTCCCAACATCAGCCCTTCTCCCTCTTATCTACAAAGATGATTTCTTCTCATCTTCCAGGTCTCAGCTCAGAACATAAAGCCCTTTTTCTCCTTCAAACAGATCTCCTTCTACTTTGCTACATCACTTGATTAGCTAATTTGAGCTACTATCTTACAGTTTGAGAATGTTTGTTTACTAGATTATTTTATCTCCCTCAGTAGATTATGAGACCCTATGTGCTTCTTCTTCTGACAAAGCAGAGAGCCTATCTGCTTCTTCTTCACTAGATATTTATTGAATGAGTAAGTGAATGAATGAGGCCAGGACTGACTCACTCCAAAATTACAAGGTGCAAGCATGACTGTGGGGATGGACCCCAGGAGTAGAATGTAGGATTTACTATCAGTTGAACCTTTCCTAAGTCTAGAGTGGGATCGTCCCTAAACATCCAGAACTTTGATCTGAAGAGTTTTAATTTAATAGTGTTGATTCTTTCACACAATTCACCATGCAAGTTTAAGGGACTGACATGATACTCCAGGGGAAATCAAGTTATGTACTGCTGCAGCTGGATAAAAGAAGTCATAAAATGATGTTTCTATTACAATAAGCCATCACCTATCTGCCAGTTTGTCATACTCTGGTGGCTTGTGTGTTCCTGTGATGTATACTATTGTTGTTGTTTTTAGGTGCCATCAAGTTGTCTATGACTCATAGTGCCCTATGCACAGCACAACAAAAGACTGCCTGGTCCTTTGTCATCCTCATGATCCTTGTTATACCTGAGCCCATCATTGTAGCCACTCTCATTGAGGGCCTTCTGCTTCTTTGTTGATCCTCCACTTTACCAAACATGGTATCCTTTTCCAGGGAATGGTTCCTTCTGACAACATGACCAAAATAAGTGAGACGAAGTCTGGCCATTCTCGCTTTCAAGGAGCAGTCCAGCTGCACTTTGTCCAGGATGGAATTAGTCCTTTTAGCAGACCATGGTACTCTTAGCATTCTTCTCCAACACCACAACTCAAAAGCATCAACTCTTTTTCAGTCTTCCTTATTCATTGTCCAGCTCTCACATGCATAAGAGGCGATTGAAAATACCATGGCTTGGGTTAGGCACACCTTAGTCTTCACAAAGACATATTTGCTCTTCATTGCTTGAAAGCAAAATGTTGTCTTTTACAACATATTTTCCCAATGCAATACATCATCTGATATCTTGACTGCTGCTTCCATTGGTGTTGATTGCAGAACCAAGTAACATGAAGTCCTTGACAATTCCAATCTTTTCTCCATTTACCATGAAGTTGTTTATTGGACCAGTTGTGAGGATTTTTGTTTTCTTTATATTGAAATGTAATCCATACTGCAGACTGTAGTCTTTAATCTTCATCAGTAAGTGCTTCAAGTCATCTTCACTTTCAGCAAGCAAAGCTGTGTCATCTGTGTATTGCAGGCTGTTAATAAGTCTTCCTGAAATCCTGATGCCAAGTTCTTCTTCATATAATCCAGCTTCTCAAATTATTTGCTTTGAATAAGTATGGTTAAAGGATACAACCTTGATGTACTCCTTTCTTGGTTTTGAACCATGCAAAATCCCCTTGTTCTTTTTGATCATCAGCCTCTTGATCTATGTACAGGTTCCTCATGAGTAAAATTAAGTGTTCTGGAATTCCCATTCTTCTCAATGTTATCCATAATTTGTTATGATCCACACAACTGAATGCTTCTGCTCAGTCAACAAAACATAAGTAAACATCTTTCTGGTATTTTTTGCTTTCAGCTAAGATCCATCTGACATCAACAATGCTATCCCTTTTTCCACATCCTCTCCTGACTCCAGCTTGCATTTCTGGAAGCACCCTGTCAATATACTGCTGCAACCATTTTTGAATTATGTTAAAATTTTGCTTGCATGTGAAATTAATGATATTGTTCAATAATTTCTACCTTCTGTGAGATCACCTTTCTTTAGGATGAGTACAAATATGGATCTCCTCCAGTTATTTGGCTAGGTAGCTGTCTTCCAAATTTCTTGGCATAGCTGAGTAAATGCCTCCAGTGGGGCATCCATTTGTTGAAACATCTCAATGGGTATTATGTCAATTCCTGGAGCCTTGTTCTTCACAATTCCTTCAGTGCAGCTTTGACTTCTTCCTTCAGTACCATTGGTTCTTGATCATGTGTCACCTCCTGAAATGGATGAAGATTGACCAATTCTTTTTGGTACAGTGACTCTGTGTATTCCTCCCATTTTCTTTTGATGCTTCCTG
>NW_006921640.1:8802630-8806612 GCF_000298275.1 Orycteropus afer afer
GTGAAGTGTCTATTCATGTCTTCTGCCCATTTTTTAATTGGATTGTTTGTCTTTTTGTTATTGAGGTGTTGGAGTGTTCTATAAAATCTAGAGATAAGTCCCTTGTCAGATATGTTATTACCAAATATTTTTTCCCAATCTGTAGGTTCTCTTCTGACTCTTTTGGAGAAGTCTTTGGAAGCACATAAACATTTAATTTTTAGAAGGTCCCAATCATCTGGCCATAGAATCTTTTTATATTACAATTCGAGGCTTAATTTTTTTTCCCCTCAGTTCGTTCAGTTCAAGAAATGCTGAGCGTATTCTTCCCTTTTGGCTTTCTAACTCCAGGTCTTTGCATATTTCATTATAGTAATTTGTTTTATCTTCTTGAACTGCAATTCGAAATCTTCTGTCTGCTCTTTTATCTTGTCATTTCTTCCATTTGCTTTAGCTACTCTATGCTCAAGGGCACGTTTCAGAATCTCTTCTGAGATCCATTTTGGTGTTTTCTTCCTTTCTTATCTTTTTAATGACTTCTTGCTTTCTTCATGGATGGTGCTCTTGATGTCATCCCACAATTCCTCTGGTTTTCGGTCACTGGTGTTCAATTAATCAAATCTATTCTCTAAATGGTCTCTAAATTCAAGAGGGATATTATCAAGGTCATATTTTGGCTCTCATGGACTTGTATAATTGTCTTCAACTTCAACTTGAACGTGCATATGAGTAGTTTTTGCTTTGTTCCACAATCAGCTCCTGACCTTCTTTTGGTTGAAGATATTGAACTCCTCCATCGCCTCTTGCCACAGATGTGGTAAATCTGATTCTTGTGCATTCCATCTGGTGAAGTTCACATGTATAGCCTTTGCTTATGTTATTGAAATAAGGTATTTGCAATGAATAAGTTGTTGGTCTCATAAAATTCTATCATGTGGTCTCTAGGGTTATTTCTATCACCAAGGCTATTTTTTCCAACTGCTGGTAACTATTCTTTGTTTCCAACTTTTGAATTCCAGTCACCAGTGATAATTAACACATCCTGATTGCATATTCCGTCAATTTCAGACTGCTGAAGTTGATAGAAATCTTCAATTGCCTCATCTTTGGTTTTAGTGGTTGGTGCATAAATTTTAATAATAGTAGTGTTAATTGGTCTTCCTTGTAGGCTATGGATATTATCTTATCACAGACAGCATTGTACTACAGGACAGATCTTGAAACACTCTTCATGATGATGAATGCCCCACCATTCCCCTTTAACTTGTCATTCCCGCAAAGTAGGTCATATGGTCGTCTGATTCAAAATGCCCCAATCTGGTCCATTTCAGCTCACTAATGCCCATGCTATCAATCTTTATGCATTCCATTTCATTTTTGACAATTTCCAATTTTCCTAGATTCATACTTTGTATATTCCATGTTCCAATTAGTAATAGATGTTTGTATCTGTTTCTACTTATTTTGAGTAATGTTACATCAGCCAATGGAAGTCCTGAAATCTTTATCTATATTGTTTGTCGTCGTCGTTGTTGTTGTTATGTGGCGTCGAATCGGCCCCGACTCATAGCAACCCCTCTTTGGGTTGCTGAGGCGGTATCACTACAGAAGTAGATTGTCCCATCTTCCTTCCGAGCAGTGGCTGATGGGTTTGAACCACCAGCCTTCTGGTTAGCAGTCAAGTGCTTTAGGCACTATGCTACCAGAGCTCCTTCTTAGGTCATCTCTACTCTGAGGAGTCAGCTTTTCTCCAGTCATATTTTGAGTGCCTTCCAATCTGATGAGCTCATCTTCTGGCACTATATTGGACAATGTTTCAGGGATATTCATAAAGTTTTCCAGTAATATATAAGACAGTGTTTCACAGCTATTCATAAGGTTTTCACTGGCCAATTCTTTGAGATGTGGATGGCCTCGTCTTTCTTCCAAGTCTGTCTTAGCCCAGAAGCTCTGCTGAAACCTGTCCAACATGAGTAACCCTGTTGACATTTTGCAACACTGGTGGCATAGCCTCCAGCTTCATAGCAACACATAAGCCACCACAGGATGACAAGCTGACAGTCAAGTTCATCTCCCTTAGTTGTTCCTGACCCCTCTGCACCTGACTACCTCCAGCCCCAGCCTTAAAACAGAGCCACCCCCAAGTATAAAGAAGCCCCCCAGGTCTGGGCCTGCCTACCTTGGGCCTTGGCCTATACCATTGGTAATACCAAATACCAGCTAGGTCACCCATGGTGGGAAGATTTGAGTGGAGATTCCAGACTAAGACAGACTAGGAAGAAAAGTCTGATGATCTACTTCTGAAAATTAGCCTACAGATCACAAAAGAACTTTGTCCAATGTAGTGCTAGAAGATGATCCCCCTATGTTGGAAGGTACTCAAGATACAAAATGTCTGGAACAATGGTCTGGACCATACCAATGTTCTTGAAAATGGTGCAAGACCAAGCAACATTTCATTCTGTTGTACATGAGGTTGTCATGAGTCAGAGCCAACCCCACAGCAACTAACAACAACAACACTGCAATGAGTGGAGGGAAAGTTTCCAAAGATCTGGAGACTACAACAAAGTTACAAGGGGGACACTTGGCAGATGAAACACTGTTCTCATGAGTCTTGGAAGCATCAGCAATAGCAGCAGAGGACTAAGGCTTGGTTGGCATGGAGAATTGCAGAAAAAGAGCAGGTGCTTCATAAGATAGGAATGAAATGTGTAAAAATGGCATGTGGGGGACATCTGACCTCCTCTAACATCACAAGGGGGCATTAAGATCAACAGCCTAAGGCTAATTCCTGTGAGATGGAGGTGAAACATGCCTCCACCCTCCAGCCTTTTTACCAATTCTTAAACCAACTGTCCCTCCCAAGGCACTCTCAACTTCTCTTCTGTGTTCAGTAATTCCTCGCAATGGTCACACAGAACTCACAGACAATACTCATGATTATGAGGTTTATTAGGGAAATAACAGGTTCCAATTCAGATCAGAAACAATTTTGAATTTAGCTCTTTGGTCAGGACAGCCTCTTCTCAGCCATACCAGAGGCAGGCCTCTCTCTGGCTCTTGGCCTCTAGGCCTTGGGATGCATGACTCTGTTCAGCTCAGGCAAGTGTTACAAAGCATTTTTAGCTCTGCAGGTAAGTGCCCAGAGGCATACTCTGCCAAAAGCCTCAGCCCAAAGCTGAGCAGCTCTATCTCACTGAGTTAGCAAACTTAGGTCTACCAAGCGCCTGGAGGCAGCCCACGCCATCAATAAGCCTCCTGCCCTTAGGTGTTAAGCTTTCTTGATCTGTGGGTCTGGAAGCCTGCTCTGCTGTCTCCTACAGGGTCTTCTGCTAGGTCTCCTGCTGGGTCTCCTAGTTCTGCTAATTCTCTGTTGCTGCTTCTCTCAGTCTCTTGCTATCTTAGCAAAGTGTTAGAGTTCTCTCTCTGTCTCCTGAGTCAAGGAGGTTCAGCACAGCAATCTCAGGTCCAAAGCACACACTCCACTCCTGGCTTTTCTTTCTTGGTGGTAGTAAGATACCCCCTTTCTTCCTCTGGAATAGCTCATTTTAAGCTTAGTGGCTTGGCAAAACTGAGCAGTCCCCACATTAGGGTTCCATACACCCTATTTACATGCTTCCACACTCACAAGTGTGCCATACTCCTTATTTACATTATTAACAAGCTATACAATTCTCTTGGTGGGTCACAAACACCTCACATTTGGATAGTCCCACACAGTTATTTGGTGGGAGTTACAAAGGGCCACATTAAGTAATTCCCTGTACCACAAATGGTCATCAATTTCCTCAGAAAAGTTGTCTTTTACAATTATGGATGTCAGACTCACAAGATAGAATTATAGACAAAGCTCATATATTTATTTTTATTGTGATTTGGGTGAAGATTTACAGAGCAAATTCACTCTCGATACAGCAGTTCACATATACTTTGTCTCATGTCATTGACCACAGTTTGCCACAATGCAACAGCTCCCCTCCAATTTCCTCCCCATGGTACC
>NW_006921640.1:8808817-8817667 GCF_000298275.1 Orycteropus afer afer
ATAGTAGGTTTTGAGATCTGGTAATGTGAGACCTCCTACTTTGTTTTTCTTCTTCAGTAGAGCTTTGCTTATCCAAGGTCTCCTTCCTTTCCATATAAAGTTAGTGATTGGTTTTTCCATATCCCTAAAGAATGTTGATGGGATCTGGATTGGGATTGCATTAAATGTATAGATTGACAAAGCTCATATTTAATTCATGCTTGAACACAAAGGCTCAAAGATAAATTGTAAAGATTATCAAGGGTTTAAAATGTAGGAGGAGTTGGAGTTGTATGCACAAAAAGACCTGGAGACCAGGGTTCCCATGTTTTGGAAATGTCTTAAGTTTTTCCAGGAGACAAAAATGTAAATTCTGTAGTCCAAGAAAATTCAGTCTGGACAAGTGGATTTTGTCCCTTTTTCCTTTTGCTATGAGACTATTATTGTCACAGATAGTATCTTTAGGAAAGAGTTTTATTTATTTATTTATTTTAAAATTGGATTACAATTTTAAAGGTAACTTTTCCTGATTTATTAGAAAAGTAACATGTTTATTATATGAAATTTGGCAAGTATTTATAAGCAAAAAAGAATAAATTAAAAATAATCTTGTTACTCAGATTAAAATAGTTAAAATTTTGTTAGATATCTTTCCTATCTTTGTTCTATGCATACATACTTATCTTTGCATATATATTTAAAAAAAAGAAAAGTGCATCATTCTACTTATGTTGTTTCGTAATCTGTCTTTTCCATTGAGAAATATATCATTAACCTCTTTCCATATCACTAAATTTTCTTCTACAACAAAAAAATTTGTAATTGCTGTATTAACATTCAGTGGTAAGAAATATCATAATTAATTGAAATTTTTTCTATCAATGACTAATTTTTTTTTTCTTTCTTTCAAAAAATGTATCACAGAGTTATTTGTTTATATGTGGTTGTTGTTAAGTGCCATTGAGTCAGCCGACTCATTTGTTGTTGTTGTTATTTGCCGTTGAATCAGCCCCGACTCATAGCGACCCCTCCTTGCGTTTCTGAGTCAGTATCACTACGGAAGTAGGATTGTCCAACTTTCCTTCCGAGGAATGGCTGGTGGGTTTGAACCACCAGCCTTCTGGTTAGCAGTCAAGAGCTGACTCATAGCGACCCTATATACAAAAGAATGAAACACTGCCTGGTCTTGTGCCAGACTCACAATCTTTGCTATACCTGAGCCCATTGTTGGAGCCACTGTGTCAGTATATCTTGTTAAAGACCTTCCTCACAATGAGAAATATAATTGTTTATATAATTAATACAAGAATAATGGTTTTTGGATACATTCATGATTAATCTTAGGATAAATTCTTGGAAGAAGAATTGTTAACTCAGAGAAATTATAAAAACTTAAGACTTTTGAAAAATGATGTCATATTGTCTATAAAACCAAATAAACCAAACTCACTGCTGTCAGTTCTTCTAATTTATACTCATATTAGTGCAATCTGAGTGTCATTTCTCCCAGAATAGTATAATTTTTATAAACATAGATTCCAAAAATTTCATTTTATTGATTTAATTTATACTTCTTTTGTTATTAGCATAGTTGTTGTTGTTGTTGTTGGGTGCTGTCCAGTCCTCTCTGACTCATAACGACCCTGTGTACAGCACAACAAAACACTGCCTGGTTCTGTGCCAATCGTATGATCCTTGCTATTCCTGAGCCCATTGTTATAGCCACTGTGTCAATCCATCCTTTTGAGGGCCTTCCCCTTCTTTGTTGACCCTCCACTTTACCAAGCATGATGTCCTTCTCTAGGAAATGGTTCCTTCTGACAACACGACCAAAGTATGTGAGACTAAGTCTGGCCATTCTCGCTTCCAAGGAGCATTCTGGCTGCACTTCTTCCAGGACAGATTTGTTAGTCCTTTTAGCGGATCATGGTGCTCTTAGCATTCTTATCCAACACCACAACTCAAAAGCATCAACTCTTCTTTGGTCTTCCTTATTCATTGTCCAGCTCTCACATGCATAAGAGACAACTGAAAATACCATGGCTTGGGTTAGGTGCACTTTAGTCTTCAAGGAGATATCTTTGCTCTTCATCACTTGAAGAAGTGGAGTTAAGCATATTAAAATTAAGTTTTTTTGTATTATATATCTTTTTTGGGGGAATTGTATTTCTATTGGAATATTTATCTTTTCTATATTAATTTACACATGCTTTTAATATCACAAGGATGTTTAACATTTGAAATAATATTGCACATATTTCCACCAATTTGTTACATATCTTTTATTTTTGTTTTGTTGTTTTGTGATGCACTGATACTTTTAATCTTTATTTAGTTAAGTCTAATCTCATTTTTCTTTTAGGATCTCTGCCTTTGGTTTAATATTTAGAAAGATTTTCCCCCACCACAAAGTTACATAAATATTTATTTAGTCTTTTTCTTGTATTTTATTTTGAATTCCTTTGAATTTTATTTCCTGGTATATATTTAACTAGTTCACTGGAATTGGTTTCATTTCTTATATTTTGTTTTGAATTCTTACAGATTTTATTTCATGGTATATATTTAACTAGTTCACTGGAATTGATTTGGATGTATGGGTGGAGGTAAGTTTCTAATAATAAATAATTTCCACTGATTTCAATATTGTTTTTGAGCAATCCATTCAGTCAATATTGAATATTCTGAAATGTCTTTAACACATGATACATTCATTTTTGTATATTGCTGTTTTGGGATTTCTTCTTCTGTTCCATTAATCTATATTTTTATTCCTGTTTCATTATTATTTTCTTAGGTATTACTTTATACTAAGCTTTAAAATGAACTAGAATATATATTCTAAAATAATTTTCTTTTGCCTCAAATTTATTATGACCAATTCATGAAGTTTTTCTTCCAGAAGATATTTTAGAACCAATTTTCCAAAATCTTAAAAATTATTCTAGAATAACTCAGGTAAGATGGTGGAATAGGCAGACATACTGCACAGACCCTCTTCAACAAAGAAAAGGGGAACCAATTAACACAGACACAGAAGATAATCCTGGAGCCCTGAGCTTTGAAGGGAAGGATATAGAAGTGGACTAAACTCCAACTGGTAGGAGAATTTACATGAAAACACCAAAAAAGGAGAAATAATAGAGCTGCAGGCTGGCAGTGATCCGATGGCACAGACAGCTTGGATACTTAGGAGTGATGTTAGGACCTAAGAATTAACCTAAAATCTGCCCTGCTAGCCAGGGGGTGCACAGAGGACTGCACTGGTGGCTGGTGAATAAAAGGGGAAGGAGTGAAGAGGAAGGTGGGCTGAGCAGCAGAGTTTGGCCTGTCCAAAGGGTGCAGCCATTTTGAATGTTTAGAAGTGGTTCGACTATTTTGGATATTTAAAGTGACAGCATTCTCCCAGATTACAGGGACTTAAGCATAGGCTCCATTTGCCAGGAACCACAAGGACATTCTGGATGGCAATGACTGGAAAGGTGCAATATTCCCCTTGTTACTCTTATATCCCATACCCTCTTGGTGAATGGAGGTGCAGCCACCCTTCACTCCCACCTACTTTCTGGGCTGGCAGAAATCCTATATCAGTCTGTGTGCTTGGACAGTGTCTGGGTACCTTGCCCCACCCTGCCTAGATTTTTTTTTTTTTTACTTTGTTTGTTTTTGTCTATTTTTTAATTATTAATTATTATTATTATTCTTTATTCTTCCTTTCCTAGATTCTAGTTTTCAGCTTTTTCTCTCTTCCCTCTTCCTGGTTCGCAATTTTTCTTTCTTGTGGTTAACCCCATTGCTTGTTTTTCTTTTTGCATCTGTCACATTTGTTTCTTCATTGTTATCCTATTCTACCTTTTTTTCTTATTGCTCTTTCCCCAGATATAGCAGGTTTTTTTTTTTTTTCTTTTTTCTTTTTTGGGTTACCGTTCCTGTGGGTTTACATGGTGTGTTTTTAGTCCACTTGCTTTTACTTTTTTGATGATTATTTGATGGTTATTTTTGTCTAACTGAGTGGGAGATAGCAACACTGCCCATATGACACAACTATACCAGCACCTCCTGCAGCTTCACTTACTGAGTGAAAGCCACCATTTCCTTCTCTACCAACTGGCCAAAGATAAATGACCATCAAGAATAGCCTGACTCACCCTTAATTGCTCTTCACAAACAGTTAACAGAGATCTAAATACAACAATGTCACAATGTCTTGGAGACAATGGACCACCAAAGTCCATACATAGAAGCAAGATAAAGTGCTGGAAAACAAGGTAGCAGGATACAGACCCAGAATACATCCCTCAGGAAGAATCAGCATTGGAACTCCTTGATAAGGAATTCAAAAGAATTATATTTAGGTATCTTCAAAGGATTGAGAGACAGATCAAGGGAAACACTGATAAAATTAAGGAAAGCACAGACAAAATCCTAGAAGGATTTCAAAATGAAATACAAGAACAAAATGACAAAATAAATGAAAAATTAGAAATGATACAAAATCTACAGATAGAAATTCAGAAGATTAATACTAAAGTTTCGGAAATGGATAACACATTGAATGGGCAAAGGAGTAGAAGTGAATCAATGGAAGAAAGAATTAATGATATTGAAGACAAATCTCTGAATACTTCTTTGGAAAGGCATCAATCAGAAAAAAGATCAAAACAAAATGAAAAAAGCCTAAAATTCATGTGGGATACTATCAAAACCTACATGTAATTGGAATTCCAGAACACGGAGAGAAAAATAAAACCACTGTGAAAATTGTCCAAGATTTGTTGGAAGAGAACTTCCCTGGTATGATGAAAGAGGAGAATATATCAATTCAGGAAGTTCAATGAACTCCAAACAGGAGAGACCACAAAAGAAAATCACCAAAACATATATCATCATTAAGCTCATCAAAACCAAAGAAAAAGAAAGAATCCTGAGAACAGCATAGGAAAAATAAAAAGTTACTTACAAAGCACAACCAATAAGAATAAACTGATTTCTCAGCAAAACCATGCAAGTGAGAAGGCAATGGAATGGTATATACAAAACCCTGAAAGAAATAAATTTCCAACCAGGAATTATATACTTAGCAAAATTGTCCCTCAAATATGATAGTGAAATTAGGAGATTTCCAGATAAGCAGAAATTAAGGGAATTTGTTAAAACCAGACCAACCTTACAAGAGATACTAAAAGAAGTCCTTTGAACAGAGAACCAATAATAACAAGCACCAACTGGCCATCAATACACAAAATGACATAACCCAGAAACCAACACAGCTATGGAAGTATCCCAAGTAAAATAAGTTTACAACATTGTAAACAGGGAACCAGAGGCATCAATTGGCAAATGAGGACAACTATAAACCAAAAAGAGGGAAAAAATAGTGTAGCTATAGAACTTGTAAATGGTGAGGAAGTCAAGAGAGTTCCAAGATATGAAAGACTGTTCTAAACTCAGGATGAAAATTATAAACCACAGGGTAACCTCAAAGAAAAATGATAAACCTTCACATCACAATAAAAAAGGGGATAAGCATAAATATTTAGCAAATACTAAAACAATAGCAACAAAGGAAATGATAACATGATTCATAAACATAATGAGGTCAGCACAGAAAATTATATGGAACAAAGAAACCAGGAACACCATGAAAAAACACATAACAAAATGACAGCAACCAATTCATACTTGTGGAGAATTATACGGAATGTTAATGGATTAAATGCACCACTCAAGAGATAGAGAGTTGCAGATTGGATTAGAAAACAAAACCCATCAACATGCTGTGTACAAGAGACACACCTTAAAGACAAAGACAAAAATAGACTAAAAATCAAAGGTTGGAAAAAGATATATCAAGCAAATGGCAAACAAAAAAGAGCAGGACTAGTGATATTAATTTCTGATCAAATTGACTTTAAGACAAAAACCACCATATGAGACAAGAAGGACATTATATAATGATTAAAGGATCAATTAAACATGAAGATATAACCACAATAAATATCTACAGACCCAATGAAAGACCACCAAATATATAAATCGGATGTTAAAAGAGTTGAAAAAACAAATAGATGACTTGACAGTCACAGTGGGAGATATTAATACACCAATTTCAATGAAAGATAGAACAACCGGAAGGAAGCGCAACAAAGATGCAGAAGAGCTAAACAATACAATCCATGTTATAGACATTTACAGAGTACTTCACCCAACAACATCACAATTTATACATTTTTTTTTTCCAGTGCTCAAGGGACATTCTCCATTATAGACCATATGTTAGGCCATAAAGCAAAGCTTAATAAATTTAAAAACATTGAAATAATGCAAAACATCTTCTCAGATCACAATGCTATCAAATTAGAAACCAACTATAGGAAGATCAATGGAAAAAGAGCAAACACATGGAAGCTGAACAACACCCTCCTTAAGAAAGACTGGATAAGAGAAGAAATAAAAAATGAAATTAAAAAATTCCTTAAGTCAAATGAGAATGAAAACACAACATACCAAAATCTTTGGGACACAGCAAAAGCAGTGATCAGAGGCCATTTTACAGCAATAAATGCACTTATCAAAAAAGAAGAAAGAGCTTTAAACCAACATTTTCAACAATTACAAAAAGAACAGCAAGAAAAGCCTACAGTCATTAGAAGAAATAAAAAAATAAAGATTCAAGCAGAAATCAATGCAACAAAAGGAAAGACAATAGAAAAAAATCAACAAGACTAGAAGTTGGTTTTTTGAAAAGATTAATAAAATTGACAAGCCAGTGGCAAATTTAACAAAAGAAAAGAGAGAATACAAACAACACGAATAAGAAACGAGATGGGTGACATCACAACAGAACCAACTGAAATAAAAAGGATAATATCAGGATACTATGAAGAGCTGTACTCCAACAAATTTGAAAATCTGGAAGAAATGCACAGATTTCTAGACACCACTTACCTAAACTAACACAGACTGATGTGAAAAGTTGAACAGATCTATAACAAAATAAGAAATTGAACAGATTGTAAAAAGAATTACCAACAAAAACAGCCTGGTGCAGATGGTTTCACCAGAGAATTCAAGCAAACATTCAGAGAAGAACTGTCACCAATCCTATTCAAACTATTCCAAAACTTAGAAAAGGATGAAATCCTCCCAAATTCATTTTATGAAGCAAGCATAACCTTGATACCAAAACCAGGCAAAGACATCCATCACTCAAAAGGAAAACTACAGACCAATATCCCTCACAGATATAGATGCAAAAATATTCAACTAAATCCTAGTCAATAGACTCCAACAACATATCAAGAAAATAATTCATTATGATCAAGTGAGGTTCATATCAGGTATGCAAGGATGATTCAACATTAGAAAAACAAGTGACATCACCCACCACATAAATAAAATAAGGGAAAAGAACCACATGATCATATCAATCAATGCAGAAAAGTCATTTGATAAACTCCAATATCCATTCCTGATTAAAAAAAAGAGAACTTTCAGCAAATAGGAATAGAAGGGACATTTTTCAACATAATAAGGGGCATATATGCAAAACTAAAAGCTAACATTATTCTCAATGGAGAGAGACTGAAACCATTCCCCTTGCAAACAGGACCAGACAAAAGTACCCTGTACCACCGTTTCTATTCAACATTGTATTGAAAGTCCTAGCCAGGGCCATAAGGCAAGAAAGGGAAATCATAGGCATCCAAATTGGTAAGGAAGAAGTCAAACTATCACTATTTGCTGATGATATGATCCTATACCTAGAAAACCCAAGAGACTCAGTAAAAAGTCTACTGGAACTAATTGAGAGATTTAGCTTCATGGCAGGATACAAGATCAACATCCAAAAATCAGTTGGATTCTTCTACACCAGTAATGAGATTGCTGAAAAAGAAATAAGGAAATCAGTATCATTTACAATAAACCAAAACCAAACCCATTGCTGTCACGTCGGATCCAACTCATAGTTGGGTTTCCGAGGCAGTATCACTATGGAAGTAGATCTCACAACTTTCCTTCCAAGGAGTAGCTGGTGTGTATGAACCCCAAACCTCTTGGTTAGCAGTCAAATGTCTCAGGCACTATGTGACTAGAGCTACCAAAAAATAAAATACTTGGGAATAAACATAACCAGGGACACAAAAGACCTATACAACAAAACTATGGACTAACAAAAGACTAACTACAGACAAAAGAAAACAAAACTAACAAAAGAAAACTATACACTAACTATAGTATAACAAAGACTACTTCAAGAAACCATGGGAGCTCTGGTGGTGTAGTGCCTAAGGCATTTGACTACCAACCAGAAGGCTGGAGTTTCTAACCCAACAGCCACTTCTTGGAAGGAAGGTTGGAAAATCTACTTCCATAGTGATACTGCCTCGGAAACCCAAGGAGAGATTGCTATGAGTCAGATCTGACTCCATGGCAGTGTGTATGGTTTGGTTTTGGTCAAGATACCATAGGAGATCTACATAAATAGAAAAACATACCATGCTCATGGATAGGAAGATTGAACATTGTGAAAATATCAATTCTGTCCAAAGCAATCTATACATTCAATGCAATCCCAATCCAGATCCCATCAACATGTTTTAAGGATATGGAAAAAACAATCACTAGTTTTATATGGAAAGGAAAGAGACCTCTGATAAGCAAAACATTATTGAAGAAGAGCAAAGTAGGAGATCTCACACTGCCAGATCTCAAAACCTACTATATAGCCACAGTAGTCAAAACTACCTGCTATTGGTTTAATGACAGATACATACACTGGTGACTGGAATGCAAAAGTTGGAAACAAAGAAGAATCACCGGTAGTTGGAAAATTTGGCCTTGGTGACAGGAATAATGCTGGAACTCGTA
>NW_006921640.1:8823092-8835922 GCF_000298275.1 Orycteropus afer afer
ATGCAACCCTAAAGAATAACATAGAATCTGCAAAACACCGCATAACGTGGATGAACTTGAAGGAAATTTTGCTGAGTGAAATAAGTCAATCATGTTGTTGTTATGTGCCATTGAGTCAGACCCGACTCATAGCGACCCCTCCTTGGGTTTCCGAGGCAGTATAACTACGGAAGTAGATTGCCCCATTTTCCTTCCGAGGAGTGGCTGGTGGATTTGAACCACTAACCTTCTGGTTAGCAGTCATGTGCCTTAACCACTATGCTACTAGAGCTCCCAAGTCAATCATGGAAGGACAAATATTGCATTAGTCCATGTGGTAGTTTGTCTGTCAACTTGGCTGGGCCTGGTTGAGTGGCTGGGCAGCTAGATGTAGCATTCCCCATGATGAGACTGCTAATCAACTCCATGGTGCAATCTACTGTGAGCAGCTAAGTAGCTGCCTTAGAAAATGTGGTCTGCTTCCCGTATATAAGCAGAAGCCTTGGGGAATGGTCTCTAGTTTATGACATGCATGGACCCTGCATGTAGCTGTGTCGTTGTTCAGCAGCCTGCCATGCTCTGCTGATGTTGGGACTTACAATGGACTTAAATTAATGGCCTGCCATGTGATTTGGTAACATTGGGACTGTGCCTTTTCACTTGTAAACCTTGGGCTTGGCAGCCTCAGCAGCCAGCAGCTGTTTGAGTTAAGAAAACCCTCTAGCTTCAGTGAGCTGGGAGTTGGAGGCAGAGCTGACCCAAGGCTGAGGGGCTTTCACCCAACCCCTACAGCCTAGCACTTTGATCTTGGACTTCTAGCCTCCCAAATTGTAAGAGAATAAACTCTTGTTTGTTAAGGCCATCCCACTTGTGGTATGTTTCCTGTCAGAGCGGCACTAGGTTCCCAGAACAGTCCATTATTGTAAAAGGTAAAGGAGAGGTTTATATATGGAAATAAATTTTCTTTGTTGGGTACCAGGAGTGGGAGGGGAGGGAATGGAACACTGTTAGACAGGTAGGGATAAGTACTGATTTGGGTGAAGAGAAGGGCAATGTACCAAATGTGAGTGATAACACAGTGGCATTGAGAAAGAAGAAGACATAGAGAGGTGCATGGGAGGTACAGACAACAAAGTTGAACCCTTTTGCACATACAATACTGTGTTGTCAGTGAAGGCCAACATAGATATATGAGTGGATAGGCTGAATGATTAGGTATGTATATGCAGGGGGAGTGTCTCCAAGACCGTATATAGGGTTGGCAGACAATGTTTCTACAAGTGAATTGTTTTTTTCTGTAATAATTCCCAGGTGTATAGTAGAGCTGACAAGGGGCAAGGTTGTAGTCACTTCTTGCCCACAGCCAGCTACCCAGAGGGAGCAAGTAGTTGGACCTGTGGGCTCAGGACCATAGTCTTAGGCAACATCAAGCTCAATTGACATAACATACTACACAAAACATTGTTGCACATCCTACTTGGGTGAGTAGGAACTGGGACTTTAAAAGCTTGCAAGAGGCCATCTAGATGCAACGATGGGTCTCTCCTCGTGCAGAGCAAAGAAGAATGAAGAAAACCAAAGATTCATGGAAACAATTAGTCCAAGTGACTGGTAGACCATGCAATCCTCAGTCTCTACAACTATAAGACCAGAAGAACTAGATGGTGCCCAGCTACCACTGTCAACCATTCAGAGGGGGATCCATGTGGGAGATCCTGAATAGAGTGGGAGAACAATGTGGAACAAAACTCAAAATCATTCAAAAAAGAAAAAAAGGGACCAGGTTTGCTGGTCTGATAGAGCCTAATGGAACCACTGAGATCATGCCTCTAGCTGCCTTTCAGGTCTTGAATTGAACTCACTCCTGTGGCTTCCAGCCAAACAAAAGACAAACATATGAGGTGAACATTTTCATTAGGCAGTTACACTCCTTGGAGAGAATAATCATAGGAGAATAGAAGGGCTGTGTATGTACAGGGGAGACAGTTCAGGAGACAGGAATGCAGGGGACGGAAGGACACAGGAAAAGGTAACTATGGGGAGGAAGTGGGAGGGGAGTTGTTGCATTGTGGTAAATTGTAGTCAATGTCATGAGACAAAGTGTATGTGAGCTGTTGTATGGAAAGTGAATTTGCTCTGTAAACTTTCACCCAAATCAGAATTAAAAAAAAAAAAAATCAGAACTCACCAAACTTATATAAAAAAAATTATTCTAGTGACTGAATAAAATTTATAGACAAAATTGTGAACTGAGATCCTGGCTTATTAAATATTTTTATGTAGGAATAATGTCATTCCTACTCTACTTTTTCAGATCTCTTTATGTACCTCATTAAAGTTTTTAATTTTCTTTAAATAGGTTTTATAGATATTGTGTAAATGTAATGTAGGTATTTCATGTTTTATGTAACTTACTTCTCTAGCTTGTTATTGCTAATATTTTGCAAATATATCTTTGTATGTTTATAGTGGGAGCTCTGGTGGTGTAGAGCCTAAGGCATTTTACTGCTAACCAGAGGCTGGAGGTTCAAATCTACCAGCCACTACTGGGAAGGAAGATTGGGCAGTCTACTTCCATAGAGATACCACCTCAGAAACCCAAGGAGGGGTTGCTATGAGTCGGATTTGACTTGACAGCAGTGAGTTTATTTTTATGTTTATTGTATTTTGTAAATGGGCATAAATTCTCTTACTAATTCTTAAATGTGATTAGTTAATTTGGTGGGGAAGAGAGTAATTTCCATCTTGACAATCATATCATCTGCAAATGTTTTGTTAACTATTCCAATATTTATACATCATATTTCTTTTTCTTGTATATTGTATTAGTGGAACCTCCAGGAAAATGTTAAAACCAAGAACAATTATAGTGACCTCTTTGTCTTGATTCTGTCTTTAATAGAAATGCCTTCAGTGTTTCAACCTTAGGTATAATATTGGCCATATGTTTGAGAAATATGTAGCTCTTTTACCATATTAAGGAAATATCCAAATTCTGGGTCATTGAGTTTAATAAAACTAAGAATAGATACTACTTTTGTCAAATGTCTTTAAGAATCTGTGTCAGTCATTAAAATGTGTCTCTCAGCTTTCTTTCTAGAAGGAAGGTAATTAACTGAGAACCCAGCTGTTCTCTGAATCCACTAGTGTCACCCAAGGCCACGCTTCCCACCAGTTCCTGCAGCCGATGGCTTAGCACAGCAAGGCGACTAAAGTACAGGTATGCATCATTTTATGTCCACAATATATTCTGTGAAATAGGATGTTATGTGATTTGGACTTTGTGAAACACCTGTGTCTGAGAGGGCGAGGTCTTGCCAGGCTATCACTTTTAAGCCAGCTGCAGGGAAGGGCAGCTTGCCTGTGAGAACCTGCCAGGGGAAGGGACAGTGTCGGCCAAGGAGGAAGAGGGTTCAGAGCCAGGGCTGGGGCATCTGGATGCATAATTTTCCATAAGTGCCCTATGCACAAAATGTGGGGACAAGACCTGCTGGGTTACAGGAGCCAAGGGTGTCCAGGGTTGGGAGTTTGGGCCTGTACCTCCATTTCTGCAGACCAGTGATTTCCAGGGCATGCACAGTAGTCAGGCAAAAGTGGGCCTCCAACCAGGATGCCTTGGCCCATGGATACATAAGTGGTTGCACATTGCCCAAATGTGCATCCAGTGTCATGTAGTTCTGTTTCTGGAATGCATGGATGTGTTATGAAGGACATCTTTCTCTTGAGGCCATGTGCAGACTTTCTTAGATCTGCACTGAAGTCTAAGACTCACTTTACCCAAACTTCCTTCTACCTTTCCCTCTTTCCACTGCAGAGGTCATTCCTGTCTCATGGTCTGACAGCTCTCTTTACCTTCTTTGATTCCCTTCCCAGTTTCCACTCACAGGTATTTTCCCCCAATAAATGTCTCTAATCCCATCTGTTGCTAACCTGAAGGACGATGAGGCAATCTACTTCCATAAAGATTTACAACCTTGGAAACTCAATGAGGGTTGCTATGAGTTGGAATCGACTCAATGGCAATAGATTTCATTTTGTTTTTTGAATCCCATCTGCAATGTCAGTGGGCTATTGAGAGGATCAAGTGAGATAATGAAAGGCAAGTCTCTGGTGACAAGAAAAGTTTCAGAAAATGTTAGCATACAAAAATATTGACTATTATAGTTTATTCTAATTTTTAATTCTTCTCTATGAATATATCCACTTTCTCTTTCTTAGGTTACATAATTGTAGTTTTTTGTTTGTTTGTTTGTTTTGTTTTTACTTTTTCTCTTGTGTAGACTTGTGAGAAATTTGTTTATATTGTTTTATTTTTCAAAGAAACAGCTCTTTATTTGTTTCTAATTCATGAGCTCAATTATTTTTATTATTATTATTTTTTAAATCAATTTCACACTATTTATTGAAGCTTGTTCTGCATTCCACTTCCTGAATTAAATTTTCATTCTTTCTTGTTTAGTAATAAAATAATTTAAGACATTCAATTTTCCTCTGAGTATGTGTTTAGTGGAAACTCATTAGTTTGGATATGTTGTATTCTCATTGCCTCATTTTATATATAATTGGTAACTGAAGTTTTGATGTCCTCTTTGACTCAATATCTATTTGTGAGGAGCTATTTTTATTTACATTTCAGTTATTAATTTCTATTTTTATTACAATGTTTTTGTAAAAACATCTTGTACAAATTATCCTTTTAAAAATTTACTGAAATTATTTTGTGGCCTAATATATGATCAGTTAATATAAATGTTTCAAGGTTGCTTGAAAAAAAAGCAAACCAAATAGTTTTTATTGCATAGGTTAAAGTTTGCTACCCAGTATAGATACTGAATCAACCTTATTAATTATATTACTTTGTCTCTATAATATTTTTCAGTTCCTGTTTTTTTTTTTTAAAGTCCTCCTTACTACTGTTTTCTATAAATTTCTCTTTGTATCTCTAATGTTGTTGTTGTTATGTGCCGTCGAGTCAGACCCAAGTCACAGCGACCCCTCTTTGGGTTTCCGAGGCAGTATCACTATGGAAGTAGATTGCCCTATCTTCCTTCCGAGGAGTGGCTGGTGGGTTTGAACCACCAGCCTTCTGGTTAGCAGTCAAGTGCCTTAGGCACTACGTAATGTAGCATCATGTAATTCTTTAAGCACCAACAAGGTAGTAGGGACAGTATTGGATCCTAGTTTAGTAACAAAAATAGTCTTTACATTTGCATTCTAGTTGGGGAGACACACAACAAAAAAGAGAAATAAATAAATATTATGGTCAATAGGGGTAAAAACTATAAAGAAAAATAAAGTGGGAAAGGAGAACACATTGCTTTTGGGGAGAGGAAGTTGCAATTTTGATCAGTTAGGGTCTCACAATTAGACGATAGCTGAGCACAGATCTGAAGGAGGTGTAGGAGGCAGTCTTGCAGTGATCTGGAAGAAGAGCATTTGGGAAAAGGGAATACCAAGTGCAAAGGTCATGAGGCAGTAACATTCTTGATATGTTAGAAAGAAGTAAGCCAGTGTGCCTGGAGCAGAGAAAGCTAGGGAGAGGGTAAAAGGAGATGAACTATTCAATACTTAACAGTCATGATATATACTCATTATGAATTGAAACTTTTAAAAAACATTTTTATTCAATTTAAATGACCATTATGGTTCATTCAATGGTTGCTTTTCATCAAAGTAAACTTCATTATCAATAGTGCAACCTTGCTTTCTTTTAGTTTGTCATGTACAATATGAATTTGTGGTGCAAGGATCACCTTTATACAGCTTTTCTCACCATGATCTTGTAACTCCCACCAAATTATTGTGAGGGATGATGCAAATAAGGTGCTTGTCACCCACCAAGGGGACTGGGCAACTTCCTATTAATGGAAATAAGGAGTATGGCACCTGTGGTAGTTGTGTGTCAACTTGGCTGGGCCTGGTTTTGAGTGACTGGGCAGCTGGATGTAGTTATTCCCCATAATGAGACTGATAATCAACTCTATGGTGGAATCTACTGGAGCAGCTGAGTAGCTGCCTTAGAGATGTAGTCTGCTTCCAGTATATAAGAAGTTTTGAGAAAGGTCTCAGCAGTTTTTTGGCATGCTTAGACTTCATTCAGTAGCCTGCCATGTTTTCTGCTGATCTTAGGATTGTTCCTGGACTTGAACTAGTGGCTTGCCATGTTCTGTGATGATCTTGGACTGTACCACTTATTTACTGAGCTTGGGCTTGTTATTCTCAGCTGCCAGCAGCTGCTGAATGAAGAGACGTCTGCAGCTTCAGTGGGCCAGGAGCAAGAGCAGAGCTGAAGCCCAAAGATGAGAGGTTTTCACCCAGCCTCTAGAATTGGCATTTAGAACTCAGACTTCTAGCCTCCTAAACTGTAAGAGAATAAAGCCCTGTTTGTTAAGCCTATTTCCCATTTGTGGTATTTCTGTTAGAGCAGCACTAGAGAACAAAACAGCACACTTGTTGGGATGGGGCCATGCAAATAAAGTGGATGGAATCCTAACAAGGGAATAGGTCAGTTGTGCCATCCCACTAGGCTTAAAATGAGCCATCCCAGAGGTGGAAAGGGGGAACCTCACTATCACTAAGATAGAAGAGTTGGGAGCATGTACATCCTTTGGATCCTGTGCTCAAACCTTCTAGATAGAGGAGATAGAAAGCTGCAACACCAGAGATGATGCAAGACAGTGAGAAGTGGCAGTACACACAGCAGAGAAATGGCAACAGCAGAACCAGGAGATTGACAGGAGGTGGTGTGGTGGTGTTCCTGGCCCACAGAGCAAGAGAGCTGGGCACTCTCAGGTTGATGCTTACTGACTGAGTAGGATGCCTCTGGGCATTTATTGGTAGAGCTAAAGAGCTTTGTAACACTTGTTTGAGCAGGGCAGAAACCAAGCTTGCCCAAGAGACCTTAGTGGCCAAAGGGTTGAGGGATCAAGGGGCCAAGGGCTGAAAAGCAGAAGACCAGGCAGAGGCCTGCCTGTGAGCATGGCTGAGAAGCTGTCCTGACTGAGTCATTCTTGATCCTGAATGGTAACCTGGTACTTCCCTAATAAACCCTGTAATCTTGAATATTATCTGTGAGTTCTTTGTGGCCATTGCAATGAATTATCAAGTCCGTTAGAGAAGTAGAGAGTGTCATGCAAGGGATTACTGGAGTCAGAATTGGTAAAAAGATTGGAGAAAGGAGGTATGTCTGACCTCCACTTCATAGGAATCAGCTTTGGACTGATGCTGATGGTGATTTTCTCTCCTCCTCTCAAACACCCCCACCATGCTATTTTTGAACAGATCTTCATATGTCCTTTTTTTTTTTTTTTTTGTTATTGTTATAAAATATTTCAAACAGAAACAAAGAATAGTACAATGAACCCCCATGTGCCCATAACTTAGCTTCAAAAACTATCAACTAATGGCTAATCATCTTTCTTTCCTTTTTAAATCTCTTCACCCATATCAAACCTGTCTCTTAATTATCCATCTATTTCCCTCCCCTCCCATCCCTGGTAACCAACCAAAAAAGCTTCCTTCCCTGTTTAAACCTTTCCTCTACTTTTCACAATAATGGACTCATACAATATTTCTCCTGTGATTAACTTATTTCACTCAGCATAATATGCTCCAAGTTCATCCACATTATGAGGTTATTTGCTGAATCTTCATTATTCTTTAATGTTGCATAGTATTCCACTGTGTGTATGTATCATAGTTTGGTTAATCACTCATCTGTTGATGGGCACATAAGTTGTTTCCATCTCTTTGCTATTGTAAATAGTGCTGTGATGGGTGAGCATATATCTATTTGTGTCCTGGATCTCACCTCTTTAGGACATATTGCTAGTAAGGGGATTGCTAGATCAAATGATATTTTTATTTCCGAATTTGTAAGGAAGTGCCATACCATTTTCCACAGTGGTTGTACCATTTTATAGTCCCACCAACAGTATATGAGAGTTACAATTTCTCCACACCCTTACCAGCATTTGTTGTTTTCTGTCCTGTTGAATTTTGCTATTATTGCTGGAGTTAGAAGATATCTCATTGTTGTTTTGATTTGCATCTCTCTAATGGCTAATGAAGGAGCTCTGGTAGCATAGTGGCTAAAGCACTTGACTGCTAACCAGAAGGCTGGCGGTTTAAACCCACCAGCCACTCCTCGGAAGGAAGGTTGGGTAATCCTACTTCCATAGTGATACTGCCTCGGAGGCACATAACAACAACAACAACAATGGCTAATGAGGGAGCTCTGGTGGCATAGTGCCTAAAGCATCTGACTGCTAACCAGGAGGCTGGTGGTTCAAACCCACCAGCCACTCCCTGGAAAGAAGGTTGGGCAATCTACTTCTGTAGTGATATCGCCTCGGAAACCCAAGGAGGGTTCTCTATGAGTCAGACCTGACTCAACAGCAGTGGGTTTGGTTTTTAATGGCTAATGAAGGAGCTCTTGTGGCACAGTGCCTAAGGCATTTGATTGCTAACAGACTTTTTTTTTTTTTTTTTTTTACTACTGTGGCTGTATAGTTGGTTTTGAGATACAGAAGTGTGAGACCTCCTATTTTGTTTTTCTTCTTCAGTAGTGCTTTGCTTATTCATGCTCTCTTTCCTTTCTATACAAAAAAATAGTGATGGATTTTTCCATGTCTTTAAAGAATGTTGATGGAATTTGAATTGGGGTTGCATTGAACCTATAGATTGCTTTGGGTAGTATTGACATTTTCACAATATTCAGTCTTCCTATCTGTGAGCATGGGATATTCATCCATTTATGTAGGACTCTAATAGTTTCTTGTAGTAGTGTTTTGTAGTTTTCTTTGTATAGGTCTTTTGTGTCCCTGTTAAGATTTATTCTTAAGTATTTTATCATCTTGGTAGCTATTGTAAATGGTATTGTTTTCCTGATTTCCTTTTCAGAGATCTCTTTGTTGGCATAGAGGAATCCAACAAATTTTTGGTATGTCGATCTTGCATCCTGCAATTTTACTGAAACTTTCAATTAAAAGAAAACAACAATAACAACAAACAAAAAAACACTGTCTTGAGTTGATCCTGACCCAGAGTGACCTCCATTGGGTTTCCAAGGCTGTAAATCTTCTTTCTGCATAGCAAGTGGTGGGTTTGGATCTCTAGCCTTCTGGTTAGCAGTCAAATGCCTTATCCACTATGCCAACATAACCTTAACCTTTCAATTGTTTTTGTTATATGCTGTTGAGTGGAACCCGATTTCTTGCTCAGTCTCTTGGATATTCTATGTATAGGATCATGTCATCTGCAAATAGAGATAGTTTAACTTCTTCTTTATCAGTTTGGATGGCTGTTATTTCTCTTTCTTGCCTTATTACCCTGGCTAGATTTCCAACACAATATTGAAAAGATGGAGATAGAGGGCATCCTTGTCTGGTTCCTGTTCACAAGGAGAATGGTTTCAGTCCCTTTCCATTGAGAATAATGTTGGCTGTTATTTTTGCATATATGCCCTTTATTATGTCAGGACTTTCCCTTCTATTCTTATTTTACTGAGAATTTTTACCAGGATTGGGTGCTGGATTTTTACCAAATGCCTTTTCTCCATCAATTGGTATGGTAATGTTATTCTTTTCCTTTGTTTTATTTATGTGATAGATTACATTGTCTTTCTAATGTTGAACCATCCTTGCACAACTGGTATGAATCCCACTTGGTAATGGTGTATTATTATTATTATTTATATAGGGTTTGATTTTGTTGCATAGGATTTTGTTGCGTAGGATTTTGTTGAAGATTTCTGTGTTTATATTAATGAGTGATATTCTCTAGTTTTCCTTTGTAGTGATGTCTTTGCCTGGTTTTGATATTAGGCTTATGCTAGCTTCATAGAATGAATTTGGGAGTATGCCATCCTTTTCTATATTCTGGAACAGTTTGAGTAGGATACGTGTCACCTCTTCTCTGAACGTTTGATAGAATTCTCCAATGAAAACATCTAGGCCAGGACTTTTTTGGGGGGAGTTTTGCTCAATTTCTTCCTTACTCACCTATGGCTCTGTTCAAATATTCTACCTCAGTCTGTGCTAATTTAGGTAGGTCTTGAGTTTCTAAGAATTTTTCCATTTTTTCTAGGTTTTTGAATTTGTTGGAGTACAGTTCTTCATATTCTGTCATTATCTTTTTTTATTTTGGTTGGTTCTGGTGTAATGTCACCAATTTCATTTTCTGTTTGTACTATTTGCATCATGTCTCTCTTTTCTTTAGTGAAATTTGCCAGTGGTTTGTCAATTTAGTTAATCTTTTCAAAGAACCACCTTCTCATTTTGTTGATTTTCTCTATTGTTTTTCTATTTTTTGATTCATTTATTTCTGCTCCGACCTTTATTATTTTCTTTCTTCTGGAGACTGAAGGCTAAGAAGTTGTTGCTTTTTTTCTAATTGTTGGAGTTGTTGGTTTATATGGCATTTAGCTTTTAAACTTTGATGTCCTTATGTTCTAAATGTCCCTCTTAAATAATATTATAGTTAGATTTTACTTTTTATATAGTTTAACTATCTACTTCTAATTTTCCTAAAACCTTTGTTAATTGTCAGAGTTGAATAAAATGGCATTTTTCAAGAATTCCTACCCCTTCAAAGGTAAAGAGTTGAGTTATATTCCCCTTTCTCTCCCAATATTATAAATAAACATAAAATTTGGGGTTTCATATTTAGATGATGTTGAGGATATATATCTATATTTACATATCTTATGATTGTGGTTACTGTTAGATCAGAAATGACTTTCATGTTATTCCACTCTTGACCATTGCATCTCCATGGTTTCTGTAACCATGTACAGCTTGACCCAGGTTCAATGGCTATACAATATACCCTCCTTCTCTCTTTTCACTGGCTCTTTCACTCTTCTGATGTTTCTGTACTTTTTAGTACCCCTCCAGTGACCCAAATACATCATATTGGAACTACAGGATATATTGTCTCAGTTTATATTTTACTATGCATTCTCATTATTAGTAGAGTTTCAGACAATTCATCTCATTTCAGATGTGTGATCTAGTTTGAACCACTAACTCCATTCTTGGGATATTGAGTTATCTGTCTAATACACCATTTTAAGCTCATTCTTTATACCAGATTAATGATGTTCAGCCCTTCTACAGCTTTGTTACAATCCTTAATTTTCCAAATTTATCTGGTTTACTCACTATTCTATGTATGCAACTTTCCCTAGTCATAAACACACACACACACACATACACACACACACACACTATGGAGCATAGTTCTATTCTGCACACATGAGTTACCATGAGTTGAATTAACTTCATGGCAATTAAAAACAACATATATGCTTTTATGTATACATATATACATATATATGTACAATACATACATATATTCTAGTTATATACATATGCTTAATAGAATAAACAGACTATTAATACCTACTTATAGAGAAATATATACAATATACATCTCCACTTTGTTGAGAGTTTGAACTCAATAGATAAAACTAAGGAACTAGAGACTTCCAGTAAGATGGCAGAATAGGCAGACAAGCTCCACGGATCCTTTCAACAAAGAAAAGAGAAACCAATTGACAAAGATACAGAAGATAATCCCGGAGCCCTAAGCTTTGAAAGGAAGTATACAGAAGTGGATTAGGCACCCACTAGTGGAAAAACCTGAAGAAAAACAGTGGGTACAGAGAGGTTAGAACAGTGGACTTTCAGCTACTCTCACAGGACCGACAGCTTGAATATTTCCATGTAGTGCTGGGACTTGAGAATTGACCTAAATATCAGCCCTGGTCCCAAAGGGCTGCAGGGATGACTACACTGGTGGCCTATGACTAGGAAGGAAAACAGCAAAGAGGGAGAAAACCTGAGCTGTGGACTTTCAACCGTCTGGAGGGTGCAGCCATTTTGATTGTTTACAAGCAGCATTCATTTTGGATATTTAAAGTGACCAAGTATGCAGCCATTTTGAATGTTTACAATCAGTGGCCATTTTGGATTTTAAAGTGATAGCATTCTAATTCGAATTCCAGGGACCTAAGAATAGGCTCCATTTGCCAAGGACAGCAGGGACATATGGGAAGCAGACAATGGGAAAGGAGACAGGTAGTGAGTGTATGAGTGCTGACAACTAGCAAATAGAGGAGCTCAGTACAGTACCCTGCTTACATAGATAAGATACAAAGAAAATGAAAATTGTGGGCAAGTCACTCCAACATACAATCACCAATTAAATATAAACACAAAAATATCACAATGCCTTGGAGACAACAGAGCATCACAGTCCACACAAAGAAGCATGATAAAGCAGGAGAAACAAGGGACCAGGATACAGAACCAAAACACATCCCCAAGGAAGACGCAGCATTGGAACTCCCTAATAAGGAATTCAAAAGAATTATATTTAGGTACTTTCTTTCTTTTTTCTTTTTTAATTGTTATTTGGGTGAAGATTTACAGAGCAAATTCACTTTCCATACAGCAGTTCACATGCACTTTGTCTCATGACTTTGACCACAGTTTACCACAATGCAACAGCTCCCTTCCTACCTACTCCCCACAGTTACCTCTTCCCAGTGTCCATCCCTCCATGGATTCCTGCTCCCTGAGCTGTCTCCCTGTTCATAAGCAGCCCTTCATTCTCCCATGATTGTTCTCTCCAAGGAGTGTATCTACTTGAGGTAAATGTTCAACTCATATGCCTGTCTTTTGTTTGGCTAGAAAGCACAGGTGTGGGTTCAATTCCAGACCCGAAGGGCAGCTCGGGCCATAGTCTCAGTGGTTCCACCAGGCTCTATTGGACCAGTAAACCTGGTCCCCCCTTTTTTTCCTCCAAATGATTTTGAGTTTTGTTCCACATTGTTCTCCCTCTCTATC
>NW_006921640.1:8837816-8838985 GCF_000298275.1 Orycteropus afer afer
GAAGTAGATTGCCCCATCTTCCTTCTGAGGAGTGGCTGGTGGGTTTGAACTACCAGCCTTCTGGTTAGCAGTCAAGTGCTTTGGGCACTATGCTACCGCAGCTCCTTCTGTAGTGATACCGCCTCAGAACCCCAAGGAGGGTCGCTATGAGGCAGGTCCTACCCGATGGCACATAACAACAACAGTCTTCAAAGAGACATCATTGCTCTTCAGCACTTTAAAGAGATCTTTTGCAGCAGAATGGCTCAGTGCAGTTCTACATCTGATTTTTTGACTGCTGCTTGCATTGGTGTTGATTGTGGATCCAAGTAATATGCAATATGTGACAACTTCAATCTTTTCTCTATTTACTGTGATGTTGCTCATTGGTCCATGTGTGAGGATTTCACTTTCTTTATGATGAGGTATAATCCATATGGTAGACTATAGTCTTTAATCTTCATCAGTAAATGCTTCAAGTTATCTTCACTTTCAGCAAGCAAGGTTATGTCACCTACATATTACAGATTGTTAATGAGTCTTCCTCCAATCCTGATGCCATGTTCTTCTTCATATAGTCCAGCTTCTCGGATTATTTGCTCAGTATACAGATTGGATAAGTATAGGGAAAGGGTATGACACCGGCACACACACTTCCTGATTTTCAACCATGCAGTATCCCCTTGTTCTGTTCATACAACACCATCCTGGTCTATGTACAGGTTCCTCATGAGCACAATTAAGTGGAATTCCCATTCCTCACCTTGTTATCCATAATTTGTTACGATCCATACAGTCAAATGCTTTTTCATATGTGTGTGTGTGTGTGTGTGTGTGTGTGTGTGTGTGTGTATATATATATAATTTGAGTGAGAAAAGAGAAGTGACACAGATATATTTATTTGCTTATTATACATGTGAAAAAGAATCATCAACAAGATAAACTGAATTATAAGAAACCTACAGATGAAGTAGGAGCTTTGGTGAAGATAATCCAGAATTTTCTGAAGATAATTCAGAAACGTTTGCCGCAGTATATTGACAGAGAACTTCCAGAGGTTCAAGCCGGATTCCGAAGAGGACATGGAACAAGGGATGTCATAGCTGTTGTCAGATGGATCTTGGCTCAAGGCAAAGAATACCAGAAAGATGTTTACTTGTGTTTTATTGACTATGCAAAGGCATTTGAT
>NW_006921640.1:8839990-8843657 GCF_000298275.1 Orycteropus afer afer
GGCAGTGTTTCGTTCTGCTGTGCATGGGGTCGCTATGAGTCGGAAATGACTCGACGGCACTTAACAACAACAACAACAACAACAACAACAGATGAAGTAGGAGCTTTGGTGGTGCAGTGGGTAAGGCATTTGGTGGGTAACCAGAAGGTTGGCAGGTCAAGCCCACCAGCTGCTCTGCAGAAGGAAGATGAGGCAATCTATTTCCACAAAGATTTACAGCCTTGGAAGCCCAGTGGAGGTTTCTATGAGTCAGAATTGACTCTATGGCAGTGGGTTTGGATTTGGTTTATAGGTGAAGTGGGAAAATAGACGTTGACATAGAATTGGAGGTAAATATCTGAATATATCTTTTGTTATATAATTTTAGTTTTGGGAACCCAGTAGTTGACACACTTAAAAACTAAAATTAAATAAGAAGAGAAAAAATCCTTAAGATCTAAAAGCAAGCTAAAATGAATATGTAACAAGCGTGTGTGTGTTTAAATAAAGCACAGTGAGAAAAGATAACTTCAAATGATGTTAAAGGTTAGTATTTTGCCTGTACATTTTTTAGTGGGATATTTAGTAAGGACATAAAGATGCAACAGTGTATTACATTCCTTTCGGTAGTGTCTTAGTGACCTAGTGGTGCTATAATAAATATCACAAGTAGGTAGCTTTAAATAACAAAATTTATTTTCTCACAGCTTATGAGTCTAGAAGCCCATGTTCAAAGTATAGCTATAGGGGGAGGCCTTTCTTTGTCTATCTCAGCTTCTTGTAGTTGTCAACAATTCTTGGAGTTCCTTGGCTTGTTGATGAGTCAGCCATGTATGTTTGCTCTCCATTAGGGTATGTGTCTGTGTCTATTCTGCTCTTGTTATAACTCAGAAGTGATTAGGTTTATTACCCACACTATACTGGTATGACTTCATTAACATTACAAACAACCAAGTAGGTTCACATCCACACACAGAAAGGCCAGGAATTCAATACATGCTTTAGGGGATACAATGCTATCCATAACCAGTAGTTCAGTGGTACAGAATTATTATTTTCAACCTATTTTAAGCATATATTTAAGACAACACAAATAAATGTTTATACTAATGAAGTTTGAAAGCAATAATTTCAGAAAAAAAGGAAATGTGAGTATAAAAATCAAAGAATATAAGAAAATATATAGTACCTGAATATCTGAATATTTTCTCTAAAAATACATATTTTCTAGATCTGGCCACTGAAAAGGTTTAAAAGAAATGACAATCCATAATCAATGGCACACTCACACTGATTGAGGTTATGATCTCTAAATACTATTTTCTGCTAAAAGAACCAAAGATCCTTGAGAAATAATTGTATTCAGGTGTGGAGAAGAAAATATATAAGCAAATCCTAGGACATTTCATTTTCCTTACTTCTGATCATTTCACCTATTGACAAAATGTGGGAGTATTTGACTATCAAACAGAATAGTGACTGCAGTTGCTTGAAGCACGTTGACTATGTATATAAATATATGTATTTTGAATCCAAGAGTTGAAAAAATATTTTTTAAAAAAGAAAACATTTTGAACATCACTGACTAACAAAATTGGAACCTTAAAAAGAAAGAATCAGACATTTATTCTGTCTTTTCTTATGAGCTATATTTGGAAATAATGATTTTATTTCTTATGTTAATGAAGTCATACCAGACAGGTTGTGCCTGCACATAAGGTACATTGGGTGGGCATTAAACCAAGTCTTCTGCATTGAGGTCTAGCATTGAAGCACCAATACCTCTTTTTCTTTCCTTGGTTTTTCTATGCCAATCAACACGTTGGAGAAACTTGGTCAGTCACCTGTGAAATAATCCATATTCTGGGTTTGCCTCTTTGTGGTGTTAACTATTTTTTATCTCCTTGTGTTTCCTGTAAATGGAAGTTAACTCTATACACTTAATTAAATTCCGCTTCAACTTTTTCTTTATTTTTTCAAGAATGCTCCACTAGTGGTACTGTGAAGTTCATAACACCAGGAGACACAATGTCTGGCTGGCCCATAGTTAGTGAGGCTGAACAGGTTGCTGTGTTGCTGAACAGGTTTCAACAGAGACTCCAGACTAAAATGAAGCAAAAAGAAAAGCCTGGTGATCTACTCACAAAAATTGGCTAATTAAAACTCTGCAGATCACAATGGTCAGATCCACAATTGGTCATGGAACGTGACCACCAAGAGTAATAAGTGGGCCTTGTTTGAATTCTACTATGAGCCAACTAAGTACAAAAATGACATTTTTGAGACAACTGGGACATTTTCTCAATGGACTGTGTATTATGTGAAACAAAAGAATAAGCATTAAATTTGATAAAGAGCTCTGGTAGCGTAGTGTCTAAGGCACTTGACTGCTAACCAGAAGGCTGGCAGTTCAAACCCACCAGCCACTCCTCGGAAGGAAGGTTGGGCAATCTACTTCCTTAGTGTTATTGCCTCAGAAACCCAAGGAGGGGTTGCCATGAGTCGGGTCCAACCCAACGGCACATAACAACAACAACTATAAAGTTTTACTGTCATGGGATCAGCAGGCTCCCACCTAGAATGAGAGGGCAACAGGTATCTCCTTGGATTCCATCAGAGTGTGTATCTTTTGCATAATGGAAACTGTTTAAGGTAGAAAGAAAGAGAAATGAACAAAACTTTTCCCACTTTGGGATCTTTTCTTATTCTAGTCCCTGAGATACTGGACCAATTCATTTCTGTCTCGAAGGCATGATGGGACATCCACCATGCATTGCTACTTGCTAGAAAGGGGATTGAGTGTTTTCATGGCTGCTTAGCTGTGTCCTTTCATTTATTTGCTCCTTGTCAAAACTTGCAGGTCACGTGGATGCAGCAACAATGGATGAAGAGCAGATGCTGAGTCAAACTCAAGTGAATATGGCATGTCAGGGATGGATGGAAAAAAGAAAATGCAAGATGCAGCTTCTCCATTTCCCTCTTTGTAGAGGATAATGTAGAGATGGATAGATGGAAACTACACACTCATCCAGATCACAAAGGTCAGAGGGCACCGGATGCCGAGCTCTTAACCACACTCAGATCCAGGGGCTCCTCAAATAATTTTCCTTCATGTAGAAGGCAATATTGCAGCTGGTCTGAATAGAGGCAGATCAGATGGTGCTCACTGGTCAAAAACCACAGTACATCTGTGGACTCTTGCAAACCATTCCAAGGTGTGTGTGTGGGTGGGGGTGGGGGATGCAGAAAATATGGACCAGTTCTGAAACCTGTTCAGACAGACTGCACTCTACCCAGCACAAGCACGCACATGCCTATGTCTCTGTTTCTGCGTTCACACTATGATGCCCACGCTCCATTTTCCATCAGCAATCAGTCTGTTAGCCACACGGCATGCTGTCATGGGTAGAAGCGGTCAACCCCACATTTCAACAGGCTATGTCCACTTTCAGGGCTTCCTCAAGGATTTGTGTATTTGTCCTAGTTATAGTGTTGGTACATTTCTCCCATTACCATTTGACCCCATTCCCCTAAACGCTGTATCATCGTGTACTACTTCATCACGCAGAGAAGAACCTCCTCATACTAATTAGCGTAGAGTAACAAATCACATTTAAAGTCACATTTCTAGAGCACAGGAAGCCAAAAATGTAATTAGCATTATCCTTCAAAGAGACAAAAATTTTCT
>NW_006921640.1:8843757-8845207 GCF_000298275.1 Orycteropus afer afer
CTAGGACTAATTGTTTCCATGAATTTTGGTTTTCTTCATTCTTCTTTGCTCTGGACGAGGAGAGACCCATCATTGCATCTAGATAGCAGCTTTCTAGCTTTTAAGATCCCAGTTGCTACGTGCCAAGGTAGGAGGTGGAACAATGTTTTGTATAGTATGTTATGCCAATTGAGCTTGATGTCCCTGGTGACTATGGTCCCAATCCTACAGATTCAACTACTCAGTCCCTCTGGGTAGCTGGCTGTGATGAAGCAGTGACCACAACCTTGCCCCTTGTCAGCTCTACTATACACCTGAGAATTCTGATCATTCACATAAACTTATAGGACCATTGTCTGCCAACCCTATATATGTTCTTGGATACACTCCTCATTTCGTAGATATAATAATAGTTCAGCCTGCCCACCTGTCAATCCACCCGTATACTCATGTTTGCCTTCACTGACAACGCAGTACTGTATATGCAAAATGGTTCATATTTGTTGTCTGTACTTCCCATGTACCTCTCTATGTCTTTCTCATCCTCAATGCTGCCATATTGGTCACTCATATTTGGTACATTGCCCTTTTCTTCACCCAAATCACTGCTTATCTCTATCTATCTAACAGCGTTCCCTTCCCTCCCCTCCCAACCCTGGTAACCAACAAAGAAAATTTGCTTTTATAGATAAACCTTTCCTTAACTTTTACAATAATGGGCTAATACTATATTTGTCCTTTTTTTGATTGACTTATTTCACTCAGCACATTTAGGCACTTCCTATGAATTGAGAGACAGATCAAGGAAAACACTGACAAAATTGAGGAAAACACACAGAAAACCCTAGAACAATTTCAAAAGGCAATACAAGAACAAAATGACAAAATAAATGAAAAATTAGAAATGACACAAAATCTACACACAGAAATCCAGAAGATTAATACCAAATTTTCAGAAATAGATAACTCATTGAACAGGCAAATGAGTAGAATTGAATCAATGGAAGGCAGAATTAGTGAGATTGAAGCAAATACCTCAATACTTCTTTGGAAAGGGAACAATCAGAAAAAAGGTGAAAGCAAAGTGAAGAAAGCCTAAGGTTCATGTGGTATACCATTAAAAGGAATAACCTGCATGTCATTGGAATCCAAAACAGGAAGAGACAAATAAAACCACAGAAAAAAATGTCGAAGATTTGTTGGAAGAGAATTTTCCTGTTATGATGAAAGATGACCCCAAAATAAAATCACCAAGACATATCATCATCAAACTCACCCAAACCAAAGGTAAAGAAAGAATCCTAAAAGCAGCAAGGGAAAAACAAAAAGTTACCTACAAGGGGCAACCACTAAGAGTAAGCTCAGATTTCTTGGCAGAAACCATGCAGGTGAAAAGACAATGGGATGGTATATATAAAACCCTGAAAGAGAAAAATTTCCAATCAAGAATTATATATCTGGCAAAATTGTC
>NW_006921640.1:8849522-8851179 GCF_000298275.1 Orycteropus afer afer
ATATATATATATATATATATATATATGATATATCTTTTGTCTGTGTATTTTCTTTAGTGAGGCATCTATTCATATATTTTGCCTACTTTTTAATTGGGCTGTTAGTTCTCTTATTGTTGAATTTTAAGAGTTCTCTGTGTATTTTGTAAACAAGCCGTATATCAGATATGCATTTTGAAAATATTTTCTCCAGGTTTGTAGCTTGTCTTTTCAATCTCTTAACATTGTCTTTCACGGAGTAGATGTTTTTCATTTTAATGAAAACAAAATAGAACTATTCTTTGAAAGACTCAATCTGTCAAAATTCATACAAGGAGAAATAGATAATATGAAATTAAATAAATAATTATAAATAAATAAATAAATAAATAAATAAATAACATTCCAAAAAAAGGAGAAAGCATTAGACCTAGATGACTTCACTGGTAAACTCTATCAGATACTTAAGGAAGAAAGTATACATCACAACCAATTAGAATTAATTCAAGGTATGTAAGGCTGGTTCAACATTTGTAAATAAATTAATGAATCTCATCAACAGGCTAAAGAAGAAAAATTATATGATCATATTAATAGATTCAGAAAAAGCATTTGACAAAATCTAACAGTCATGGTAAAAACTGTCAGCAAACTAGGAATAGAGAGGAGCTTCTATAACTTGATGAAGAATATTTATAAAAATCCTACAGAAAACATCATGGTGAATGGTGAGAAACTAGATACTTTCCCTCTAAGATTAGGAACAAGGCAAAGATTCACTCATTCACCTCTTCTATTCAGTTGTTGTTGTTGTTAGGTGCCTTCGAGTCATGTCCAACTCAGCAACCCTAGCCACGGCAGAACGGAACACCTGGTCCCATGCCAGCTATATGATCCTTGCTATACTTGAGCCCATTGTCTCAGTCACTGTGTCAATACATCTCGTTGAGGGCCTTTCCCTCTTTCGTTGACCTCCACCTCACCAAGCATGACATCCTTCTTCAGGTAATGGTCCTTCTGACAACATGACTAAAGTAGGTGAGATGAAGTCTGACCATTCTCGCTTCCAAGGAGCATTCCGGCTGCACTTCCTCCAGGACAGATCTGTTAGTTCTTTTAGCAGTCCATGGTACTTTCAGCATTCTTCGCCAGCACCACAATTCAAAAGCATCAATTCTTCTTCGGTCTTCCTTATTCATTGTCCAGCTCTCACATGCATATGAGGCAATTGGAAATACCATGGCTTGTGTCAGGCGCACCTTAGTCCTCAAGGAGACATTCTTGCTTCTCAGCACTTGCAGCCAACTTGCCCATACGTCATCTATACATCATCTAATGTCCTGACTGCTGCTTCCATTGGCATCGATTGTAGAACCAAGCCATGTGAAGTCTTTGAAAACTTCAATCTTTTCTCCATTTATCATGATGCTGCTTATAGATCCAGTTGTGAAGATTTTTGTTTTCTTCTTATTGAGATATAATCCATATTGCGGACTGTATTCTTCAATCTTCGTCAGTAAGTGCTTCAAGTCATCTTCACTTTAAGCAAGCAAAGTTGTGTCATCAGCATATCACAGGTTGTTCATGATTCTTCCTCCAATCTTGATACCACGTTCTTCTTCATATAGTCCAGCTTCTCAGATTATTTGCTCACCATACAGATTGAATAAGCATGGGG
>NW_006921640.1:8851279-8855946 GCF_000298275.1 Orycteropus afer afer
GAACAACAGTCTCCTGGTCAATGTATAGGTTCCTCATGAGCATAATCAAGTATTCTGGAATTCCCATTCTTCTCAATGTCATCTACAATTTGTTATGATCTACACAATCAAATGCCTTTGCATAGTCAATAAAACACAAGTAAACATCTTTCTGGTATTCTCTGCTTTGAGCCAGGATCCATCTGACAGCAGCTGTGATATTCCTTGTTCCATGTTCTCTTCTGAATCCACCTTGCACCTCTGGAAGTTCTGTCAATATACTGCTGCAACTGTTTTTGAATTATCTTCAGCAAGCTCTTACTTGCCTGGGTTATTAATGATATTGCTTGATAATTTCCACGTTCTGTGGGATCCCTTTTCCTTGGAATGGGTACAAATATGGATCTCTTCCAGTCAGTTGGAAAGGTAGCTGTTTTCTAAATCTATTGGCATAAGCAAGTGAGTGCCTCCAGTGGAGCATCTGTTTGTTGAAACATCTCAATGGGTATTCTGTCAACTCTTGGAGCCTTGTTCTTCACCAATTCCTTCAGTTCAGCTTTGACTTCTTCCTTCAGTACCATTAGTTCTTGATCTTATGCCACCTCCTAAAATGGATGAAGATCTACCAGTTCTTTTTCATTCAGTAACTCTGTGTATTCCTTCCATCTTCTTTTGATGTTTTCTGCATCATTCAATATTTTGCCCATAGAATCCTTCAATATTGCAACTTGAGGCATAAATTTTTTCCTCAGTTCTTTCAGCTTGAGAAATGCTGAGCATATTCTTCTCTTTTGGTTTTCTAGCTCCAAGTTTTTGCACATTTCATTATAGTAATTGGCTTTGTCTGCTCAAGCTGCTCTTTGAAATCTTCTGTTCAGCTCTTATATCTTGTCATTTCTTCCATTTGTTTTAGCTACTCTCCACTCACGGGCAAGTTTCAGAGTCTCTTCTGTCATCCGTTTTGGTCTTTTCTTCTTTCCTCATCTTTTTAGTGATCTCTTGCTTTATTCATGCATGATGTTCTTGATGCCATCCCACAGTTCTTCTGGTTTTCAGTCATTGGTGTTCAATGCACCAAATTTATTCTTTAGATTGGTCTCTAAATTCAGGAGGGACATATTCAAGATCATATTTTGGATCTTATGGGCTTGATTTAACTGTCTTTAACTTCAAGTTGAACTTGCATATGAGCAGTTGATGGTCTGTTGCACAATCTGCTCCTGGCCTTGTTTTGGCTGAAGATACTGAGGTTTTCCATCACCTCTGACCACTGATGTAGTCAACCTGATTCCTGTGTATTCCATCTGGCAAAGTCCACATGTATAGCCACCGTTTGTATTGTTGAAAAAAGATATTTGCAATGAATAAGTCATTGGTCTTGCAAAGTTCTATCATGCGATTTCCACCATCATTTCTGTCACCAAGGCCAAATTTTCCAGCTACCAGTGATTCTTCTTTGTTCCCACTTTTGCATTCCAGTCACCAGTGATAATTAGCACATTCTGATTGCATGTTTGGTCAATTTCAGACTGCAGAAGCTGATAAAAATCTTCAATTTCCTCATCTTTGGCTTTGGAAGTTGGTGCATAAATTTGTATAATAGTCGTATTAACTGGTCTTCCTTGTAGGTGTGTGGCTATTATCCTATCACTGACAGCATTGTACTTCAGGACAGATCTTGAAATATCCATTGTGATGATGGATGCCATGCCATTCCTCTTCAAATTGTCATTCCCAGCATAGTAGATCACATGGTGGTCTGATTCAAAATGGCAAAAGATAGTCCATTTCTCCATTTCATTTTTGACAACTTCTAATTTTCCTAGATTCATACTTCATACATTCCATGTTCTGATTTTTAATGGATGTTTGCACCTGTTTCTCCTCAATTTGAGTCATGCCACATCAGCAAATGGAGGTCTCAAAAGCTTTACCTTATCCTTATCATTAAGGCTGGTCTTGCTCTGATGATGCAGCTCTTTCCTGGTCCTATTTTGAGAGCCTTCTGATCTAAGTGGGTTATCCTCCTGCACTATATCAGACAATGTTTCTGGGCTATTCATAAAATTGCACATTAATGTATCAGACAGTGTTTCTCTGCTATTCCCTGGCCAAGTCTTTGAGAAGTGGATGGCGTTCTCCTTCTTCCTAGTCTGTCTCAATCTGTAAGCTGTTGAAACCTGTGCACCATGTGCAACCCTACTGGGTTTGAGACACCGGGGGCACAGCCTCAAGCCTCACACAACACGCCATCACAGTAGGACAGACTGACAGACAAGTTTGTCTCCTTTACCTGTTCCAAACCTCTCCACCACCCCCCTTACATAGATCCCTGCCTCTTTCCCACCACTTGGGAGGGGCATGGCCTTGGACCCCAGCCTTACCTGGATCCCTGCCTCTGTTTCTTTGCTCTGTCCTGGTCCCCCCTCCCCCACCCTGGATTTTTCTCTGCTTTCCTCGGCTATCCCGCCCCTTGGGAGGGCTGTGACCTGGGTTATCGACTTCACCTGGGTCCCTGCATCTACTTCCTCACTCTGTCCTGGTCTCTCCCTGGCTTTTTCTCTGTTTCTCTGCTGCTTGGGAGGGGCATGGCCTGGGACCCTGGCCTTACTTGTATCCCTGCCTCTGCTTCCTTGCTCTGTCCTGGTCCCCCTCCTCTCCTGCCTTTTTCTCTGCTTTGTCCAGCTTTCCCACTGTTTGGGAGGGCCATGGCCTAGGACCCCAGCCTTACCTGGATCCCTGCCTCTGGTTCCTCACTCTATTCTAGTCGCGCCCCCCCCCCCGCCAGCTTTTTCTCTGGTTTCCTGCCACTTGGGAGGGTTGTGCCCTGGGACCCTGGCCTTACCTGGATCCCTGTCTCTGCTCCTATTCAGTATCACTGACTCCTATTCAGTATCACTGATTCCTATTCAGTATCACATGGAATTTCTACCTAGTAAAATAAGGCAAGAAAAGGCAATAAAAAGTATGTAGATTGAGAAGGAAAAAATAAAACCATTTTTGTTTGCAGATTATATGATTGTGTATGTAGAAAATTCCAAAGAATTGGCAGAGAAAGTCCTGGAACTAATAAGCAAGTATAGCCAGATTGAAGGATACAAAAGTCAGTTTTTTTCTTATATACCAGAAGGAACAATTGAAATTTCAAATTAAAGACACAACATAACTTACATTTACACCAAACACATAAAATACTTAGGTATAAAGCTAACAAAATATGTGCAAGATCTATATGAGGAAAACTCAGATGAAAGAAATCAAACAACATCTAAATGAATGGAGACCTATTCCATGTTTGTGGATAAGAAGATTCAGTATTGTTCTTCCCAACTTGATCTATAGATTCAAGAAATCCCATTCAAATTCCACAAAGTTATTTTGAAGATCTCAACAAACTAATTCTAGTAAATCTCAACAAACTGATTCTAGTAAATACACAATACAAAAGACCCAGAATAGCCAACACAGTATTGAAGAAAAAAGTCAGAGGACTGACACTACTGAAGTTCAAGACAGTATAAAGTTTCAGTGATCCAGGTAGCATGGTATTGGGGAAGGAGTAGAGAAATAGATACAGTGGTATAGAATACAGAGCCCAGAAATAGATCCACACAGATACAGTCAAGTGATCTATGACAACAGAGCAAAAAAAATTCAATGATAAATGATGGTCTTTTCAACAAACAATGCTGGAATAACTGATATCTGTATGCAAAACAATAAAGGTAGACGCTGACCTCAAACCTTTCACATAAATTAACTGAGAATGGATCATAAATGTAAATGTAAAATGCAAAACTGTAAATCTTCTAGAAGATAACAGGGGAAAGTCTAGATGATTTTGGACTTGGCAATGAGTTTTGAGATACAACACCGGAAGCATGATCTGTAAAAGACAAAATTAATAACTTGGACTTCATTAACAGGAAAAATTATGCACTGGTACACTATTTTAACTTGAAAGAGTGAATGATTAACAAATTATAGTTTTCAGATATTTTCTTGAAAATGAATAAATGTGAGACTGTCACGTCAAGTAAAACAATTGATTGTACTTGTTGACGATGATAAAATTCAAACCCTTAAGAGAAAATTAGACATTAGAAAATTATAATTTTGAAAAACTTGCATCAACCACTTACGGTTGATAGTTTCCAAATTGTAAAGCCATTTCTGATGAGATCATTCGTAATTTTAATATATTTTTTTTACTGTGATATTGAAATGTGTCAACATGTGGAAGATGTACATTACTAAGTGTATCAATATTTTCCAAACGACCAGTGCATAATGTTAGAAAATCAATAATGAGTAAGAGATTCATTCAAAATGCAAGATAGATCAATGGAATTTAGTTCGTATCATTAACAGCTTATTGACTCAATTTCAGATTTTACTTTGCATTAAGAAACTTGTTGAATTTTTGTGTAGTGTTTAGAAAACATATCCATAATTATCTGAGAAGGCTATTAAAACATTCCTTATTTTCTGACTAAATATGTGTATGAGGTGAGATTTTCTTCACAAACTTTAACCAGAACAATATACTACAACAGATTCAATATAGAGTAGATATGAGAACTCAGCTGTCTTCCAGGCAGATATTAGAGATTCACAAAAATGTAAAACAAAGCCACTGTTTTCATAATTTTTGTTTTAGAAACTCTAGTTATATTTTATAAAATATG
>NW_006921640.1:8856046-8860065 GCF_000298275.1 Orycteropus afer afer
ATCAACAAATACAGTCCACTTAAAAGCTTTTGACTTTCAATGCTTTCTAAGAGTATAAAGAGACCTGTGATCAAAAAGTTTGAGAACCACTGGTCTAGGCTACATAAGTTGCATGGGTCCAGTTTGCCAAGGCTGGGAGAAATCCTAGGGTTTGGGTCCAAAAACCCTAACTAGTAAGTAAGAAAGTATTTTTTTCCTCGTAATGTCCTCTGTACATGTAAGAATGTGTCTATACATGGTAATTTGGAGGCTCTAAAAATTTATATGATCTTTCAGGTCCTCAACTGACCTTAAATTTAGAAATCAGAGTGTCTACTGGTTACTGGGTAAAACAGGACCATCTCTGCCACAACCATGTAGAAGTTTAGCTGGTGCTCAATCACTTGCTCTTTTTGTAATCAGAATTTTTATCAATGCTTCCTTGGCTTCTGAACCAAGGAACCTAAAATGAAATTTGTTTTCATACTAAAGATTGTTCCTTCTGATGAGGAGCTAGAAGTAGGGCTGCTTTTGATATGTAAAATTGGATTGAAACATTTAATTCCTGCTTCTAATTGTTTTAACAGAAGAAAAACCTTTGTTGCTATGCAAGTGCCTTTAAAAAGTCAAATGGCAAGTTCCAAATTTAGACTTGACCCTCTATCTCGGCTTGACAATCTGTCAAGGGCTCATGAAATCCACTCACTCTATTCCAGAGGGCACTTAAACTTCCAAATCACAATATCCCCAGGCACTTACTGACATGCTTTTCTGTAGAGTCTCCCTTTTGGGGGTGAAGTTTGCAAAGAAATATTTTCAGTTTGTTTTGTTACTTGATAGCCCCCAAAGGGAAGCATAAGGTACCTTTAGAGGACTGGAAAAAAGCAGTCATCCTTGCCCTGTTATGCAATGGTAACCAGGGCGATTGGTGGAACATTTGAGGGTGGACTCCTTGGAAAGTAGCAAAATAGAGAGGAACTAACTGAAATTCTCAGGGGGCTCTTGGAGGGCTATAGAGTTTTCTGTTTAAACTTCCCATTTTGCTTGATGGTTTTTCTTTCCCATTTGCATCAGCTCTTTTGGTTGGAGTTGCTGAAGCTACCTTGAATACAAGGGTGATGAGATTCACTGGGTTTACATTGAGCACAAGAGGCTCTTGTGCCTCCAAGCTTATGTCTCAGGCAGAGACAAACTGTGGAGTTCTTCTGAGTCCTTCAGGTTCCCAAAAGACAGACTATTCAATTTATATCTTGGTCATTGCTGGATATCACAATGACCAATGACAATGAGGAACTGGGGGAATAAATTACCCAGCCACTGAATGATCCTATAATTTCTCAGATTGTACTCCTCTCCCACAATGCCTCAGTGTGAAGGTAAAATCATTCAGATCAAACCCTAGGTCATGGTGTAAGACAGAAAATATCATAGTAAGTAATGTTGTATCCTGACTTTTGCATTAACAGCTGTGTGATTTTGGGCAACTCACACAACCTCTCTGAGTTCACTCTTTTCATCTGAAAATGAGTAAAATGGGTGCACATCATTAAATTTCCTTATGGCTTGGGCATTCATGAAATTGTCTCCCAAACATAATTGGGAATGGTCTTGAAGAGAACAAAATAAACATAAAGAAATAACTCTGCTTTCCTCCAACAAGTCTAGTCCTAATATATGTTTTCTTGTGAAGAAAGAAATGAGATCACTCCCACAATGATCACTGCACAGGCAACAATAAGGACAAAGCGTTGGAATAAACTTGGAGAGCTGCTGGTAGCAGATTCTCTAGTTGGAATAACAGTGGCTTATTGAGTACTTCCTCTGTTTCTTTCTAAGTGCTTTTGGTGGCTAACTCATTTAAGTCTCACATGAAGCCTTATGTGAGTAATATGTGATAGTACTATGTCTATCATTCCCTCAAATGCCAACAGATGAGATAAATGAGGCACAGAAAGGTTAAGTAATGTATCCAAGCTTATGCAAAGGTTAAGAGGCAGAGCTCAAATACAAGCCCAGGCAATCTAACTTCGAAGTCTTAACCATTACTACCCAATTTCTTGTTTCTTAACCATCTCACCTAGTGTTTTGGTTACCTAGTGCTGCTCTGACAAGAAATATACCACAAATGGGATGATCTTAACAAATAGGAGTTTATTCTCTTACAGTTTGAAGGCTTTAAGTCTGAGTTCAAAGTGCCAGGTCTAGGGGGTGGGTGAAAGCCCCTCAGCCCTGGGCTTCAGCTCTGCCTCTTGCTCCTGGACCACTGGAGCTGGAGACTTTTCTTCACTCAGCTGCTGGCTGCTGAGGCTGACAAACCTAAGGTTGACAAATAAAAAGGCACAGTCCTCATGTTACCAAACCATACAGTAGGCCATTAATTCAAGTTCATTGAAAGTCCCAAGGTTGGCAGAGAATAGCAGGTTGCTGAACAATGACACAGCTACATGCAGGATTCAAGTGTGCCATAAGCTAGAGACCGTTCCCAAACGTGCTTATATATAGGAAGCAAACTGCACCCCTAAAGCAGCTACTCAGCTGCTTGTGGTAGATCCCATCATGGAGCTGATTACCAGTCTCATCATGGGAAATACTACATCCAGCTGCCCAGCCACTCAAGCAGGCCCAGCCAAGTTGACACACAAACTTAACTACCACACATAGTCATTATTGCATTGGCTTCATATTGCCTCCTTCTATGCCTAATCCTTATAAATGGGTGTGTTATTTGAATATCTTCCCAAGGTAGTCTCTCTGCCTTCCCTGCATCACAGCCCGCAGGAGAGAGGTGTCACCCACCCAACCACAAATTATGCATTTCTCAGGCCATTTTTCCTCTCCTCACCTGGCTCCCTGTGGCCGAATCCTCGATCTGTTCCTATCCCCTTTGCCTTTTCTGTCCTCTCCCTGCCTTCACGACTTGCTCCTTATGGGCTGTGTCCTGGGTTCCCTCTCTTCACTTGGGTCCCTGCGGCTGACTCCTTGATCTGCCTCGCTGCCACCCCCCATAAGCAGCGAGGCGGGAAGCCGGGAGAGGACAGAAAAGGCAAAGGGGACCAGAACAGATGGAGGAGTTAGCCGCAGGGATCCAGGTAAGGGTGTTTGGAGGGGTTTCCAACAGCTAAGGAGACGAACTTGTCTGTTGGTTTGTCCTACTGTGATGACGTGTTGCTGTGAGTCTTGAGGCTGTGCCACTGGTGTTTCAAACCCAGTGAGTTGCACCTGTTGCACAGGTATCAGCCTGGCTTGCAGACTGAGACAGACTAGGAAGAAGGAGGAGGCCATCCACTTCTCAAAGAATTGGCCAGGAAAAACTTTATGAATAGCAGAGAAACACTTTCTGATACATTACTACACAACTTTATGAATAGTCCAGAAACATTGTCCAATACAGAGGAGGAAGATGAGTCACTTAGCTTAGAAAGCTCTCAAAGTAGGACTGGGCAAGAGCTGCATTATGAGAGTAAAATCAGCCTTATTCATATGGATAAGGTAAAGCTTTTGAGACCTCCATTTGCTGATGTGGCACCACACAAATTGAGGAGAAACAGCTGCAAACATCCATTAATAATCAGAACATGGAATGTACTAACTATGAATCTAGGAAAATTGGAAGTTGTCAAAATTGAAATGGAACGCATAAAGATTGATATCCTAGGCATTAGTGAGCTGCAATGGACTGGTTTTGGCCATTTTGAATCACCATCATATGATCTATTATACCGAGAACGACAGTTTAAAGAGGAATGGCATGGCATTCATTATCACAAAGGACGTTTCAAGATCTGTCCTGAAGTATAATGCTGTCAGTGATAGGATAATATCCATATGCCTACAAGGAAGACCCATTAACACAGTTATTATTCAAATTTATGCACCAATCACCAAAGCCGAATATGAGAAAATTGAAGATTTTTATCAACTTCTGCAGTCTGAAATTGACCGAACATGCAATCAGGATGTGTTAATTATCACTGGTGACTGGAATGCAAAAGTTGGAAGCAAAGAAGAATCACCGGTAGTTGGAAAATTTGGCCTTGGTG
>NW_006921640.1:8861215-8873798 GCF_000298275.1 Orycteropus afer afer
GTGGAACAAGGGATATCATAGCTGCTGTTAGATGGATGTTGGCTCAAGGCAAAGAATACCAGAAAGATGTTTACTTGTGCTTTATTGACTATGCAAAGGCATTTGATTGTGTGGATCATGACAAATTATGGGTAACATCAAGAAGAATGGGAATTCCTTGAGACCTGATTGTACTCATGAAGAACCTGTACCTTGACCAAGAGGCTGTTGTTCGAACGGAACAAGGGGACACTGCATGGTTTAAAATCAAGAAGAGAGTGTGTCAGGATTGTATTCTTTCCCCATACTCATTCAATCTATATGCTGAGCAAATAATCTGAGAAGCTGGACTATATGAAGGAAAACATGGCATCAGGATTGGAGGAAGATCATTAACAGCCTCAGATATGCTGATGATACAACTTTGCTTTCTGAAAGTGAGGATGACTTGAGGCACTTACTGCTGAATATTGAGGAACACAGTCTGCAGAATGGATTACATCTAACTATAAAGAAGATAAAAATCCTCACAACTGGACCAACAAGCAGCATGACGCTAAATGGAGAAAAAATTGAGGTTGTCAAATAATTCACATTGCTTGGTTCTACAGTTGAGGCCAATGGAACCAGCAGTCAGGACATTAGATGACGTGTAGCACTGGGTAGGTCAGCTGCGAAGGAACTGTTTCAAGTGCTGAGGAGCAAGGATATCTCCTTGAGGACTAAGGTGCACCTGACACAGGCTATGATATTTCCAATTACCTCATATGCATGTGAGAACTGGACAAGGAATAAGGAAGACTGAAGAAGAGTTGATGCTTTTGAGTTGTGGTGCTGGTGAAGAATCCTGAAAGCACCATGGACTGCTAAAAGAAGTAACAGATCTGTCCTGGAAGAAGTTCAGCTGAGATGCTCCTTGGAAGTGAGGATGGCCAGGCTTCGTCTCACCTACTTTGGTCATGTTGTCAGAGGGGACCATTCCCTGGAGAAGGATGTCATGCTTGGTAAGGTGGAGGGTTGATGAAAGAGGGGAAGGCCTTCGACAAGATAGATTGACACTAGCTGTGACAATGGGCTCTACTATAGCAAGGGTCATGGAGCTGGCGGGAGATCGGGCGGTGTTTTGTTCTGCTGTGCCTGGGTCGCTATGAGTCAGAAGCGACTCGACAGCACCTAACAACAACAACAACAGACCTTTTTTCATTTGTGATGGAGAATTAACCATGGCCTACCTGCAGGGATAGCTCTGACTTTACCTGTACCCCAATTACAGCATTCAATGTTGGATGGAATGAGACTATCTCGTTAAGGTAAGACGTTTTGTTTGGTGATGAAAAACATAACTGCAAATCTCTAACAAGGTAATTGACTACCATACAAGAGGCCAATATTATAATGTAATCACACAAAACTCAGGTCATCCTGCTTTCAATATTTCATCAAATAATGTATTGGCTTTGCTTTTGTTATGCAACACTTCTTTTAAAAAAATTACATAAACATTGATGGCTGAGAATAGAGATTATGCCTTTTACGCTTATACGATCTCCCCTTTCCTTGACCAAGGAAGGGTTGCTATTAGTCAGAAAAGACTCGACTGCAGTGAATTTGGTTTTTTTGGTTTTCCTCTAGCCTTACACTTTTCAGTCAAATTCTTCTCTATGAGTCTCTTCTGTATTGAAGAATCTCATTGTGGTTTTGATTTGCATTTCCCTGATAGCTGATGTTACTGGACATATTTTCATGTGCTTTTCCAACATTTGTATATTTTAGTTGGAGAAATGTCTATTCAGATCTTTTGTCCATTTTAAATTGGCTTGTCATTTTAAAATCATTGAGTTGTAAGATATTGTGTAGTAAAATATTCTAGATTTGCAAAATTTATCCTATTCTGTAGGTTGTTTTTTTTTTCACTTTCTTGATAGTGTCCTTTGAAGCACGAATGTTTTTAATTTTGGTGATGTGAAGGCAGTCTTTGCACAGTGAATTATCCCATCCTGAATGCCAACAGCATGAGCACTGCCAAAGGTCAGGTGAAAGGGCAATTGGCGTATGTTGGTCTCAAAGCAATGGTCCTAGTGTTTACTGCAATCTTTAAATCTGCAAAAGCTTATTTTGCCTTTCATTTTCCTGAAATCTCACTAATATCCAGTATGTGACTTTTCTACCTAAAATATTTTGCTTGTACTCCTCAGCAGTGAATATAACTGAACTTCTTTTTTCTGCTCTTGCCTATTGTTATTATTATTTCTTACTAAACCTTAGATGTGGATTTGATGAGATCAATACCTGTTGCTAAGTCTCACATTATATCTTTACACTTTTAGAACATGGGTACCAGGGTATGTATGAATCAAATTAAATTGATGTATCTCCTCTTCTCTGATAGCTCCCCATGTGTCTTTCTCCTCCACTCTGATGGTGTTCTCCAAGCTTCACCTGTATCTCTTTGTTGTCTCTTGCTTTTTTAAAAATTATTCGTTATTCTGTTGTCTCTCCAATCTATCATTTTCTCTCGCCATTTTCCATTCCTCCATCACCTCACACTGTATTTTCTCTTCATGGTAATGTTTAAAGACAAAGATCTTGGAGATTAACTCCTTCAGAGTCAGCAAGGCTAACTCTAGAAAAATCCTTTATCTCATGTCCCAGGTTCTTCACCTGGGAGATGGGATGATTGATACTGATTCCTCAGGGAGTGTTTGCAACTATGAGAAAGAAATGATGTCAACAAAAGCCCAAATATAGTGAACAGTCAGTAGCTATCATTATCAACTCTGTTTCAGACACTTTCAGAAGACAAAGAATAAGCTGTAGTCTGTGTCCTTGCAGGAGTAGGGATGGTTCAGTGGTACAATTCTCACTTTCTTTGCAGAAGACCTGGGTTTGATTCTTTGCCAATGCACCTCATACGCAGCCACCACACATCTGTCAGTGAAAGCTTGTGTGTTGCTGTGATGCTGAACAGGTTCCAGTGGAGCTTCCAGACTGAAACAGAGTAGGAAGAAAGACCTACCAATCTACTTCGGAAAATCAGCCAGTGAAAATCCTAGGGATCACAACATTCTGATACTGTTGTGTTCAGGGTCACCAGCAGTTGAATTAGGAAGAGCTTTATCTAGAAAGAAGATGACTTTTAAACTGTTTCATGAACAGGAAATGAGAAAAACAAGACAGCTAGAAGGAGCAGCATGTGCAAAATTCCAGAATATGACAAAATACGGTATTTTCTGGGAATATCAAGACATCCAACATTGCTGAGCCCATTTGAATTGCTGTGGACAGACAGTAAAACTAAGGTCTAAACAGGGCAAGAGAGGAAGGACAAAGAAGAGAAAAGGGAAAAGGAATGGGAAGCAATGAGTGGGAATGGGTAAGAAAAGGGAAAAGGAGTGGGGAGAACAATGAAATGGAGTAGCAGAGAAGGAGAAAAGAGAGAAATACCTCTCAGGCATGATTACCTCTTGGACACCTTCTCCAATCCCCACCCTCTCTCTTCCTTCCCAGAGATAGGAAAAGATCTGTGGCCCTCAAAGTAAACCTTTATCCCAGCACACACCACCAGCAGCAGGCCCTTCACTGTGTACTGGAAGGTTCAGAGTGTGGCTTTTATTTCTGCCCTTAGTCCTAATATACAGGATGGTGCAGTACAGTAGACATAAGGCATTATATGTATGAGTGTTTCTGTAGTCCATGATTTGTAGTAATTAGTAATTCTGCTGAGGCAGGAATCTTGTATGAAGTGAAGCTTTCCTGTGAGTGTTTTATTTAGTGAGTGAGGTGAGCTGATCACCTAGAACTCATCTACATCCTGTTCATGGTTTGTTCTCTCCTTGTTATGTCTGTACTTAACATGGGAAATGATATGCTTGAGTGGAATTTTTTAAAATTGTAGTCTATTATATATTTTAAAGGGAAAAGAGAGATGTGAAAGTAGGAGACATATTCATCATTTTCTGGGGTATAACTTAAACATTCTGTGATAACAAGTATGATTTACAATTGAGTGCAATCATAACATGACTTAGCTATCTTTGGTTAACACAATGAACAAATGAAAAATTAAAGAAGAAAGAATGAGAGTAATTTATTGCCTCTTAACACCTTTACTTGTGTTTATTAATCTAACAGTCTAATAGTCATTCAACAATATTGAGTTAGTGGCACTGTTACAGGCCACCTGATACTCCTGGTAGGTTCATAAGTATTCCACGAGGCCTTCAAAGTCTTTCTTTAGACAGTTCCTATTATGAAATGATGATGTCAAAATAGACTTAGCAACCATAATCCCGCAGGAACAGATTCCTGGGAAAGATGCTGAAGTCTCAGTTTAAAAGAAACTAAGAATGTGGGAAGTCTATCCATGGAAATGTTCCCGCAAGAGATTAGTCATTGCATATGCATTTCTTATTTTGTAATTCATACTGATATTTCCTGTCAATAAAAAAAAAAAATAACTGCTTTTGGTTCTTGTTGTTGCTTTTAATTCAGTTTCCTACCAAATCAAAACCAAACTCACGTCATCAAGTCAATTCTGACTCATAGTGACCCTCATTGGGTTTCCAAGGCTGTAAATCTTTATGGAAGCAGACTGCCCATCTTCCTTCTGTGGAGCTGCTGGTAGATTTGAACCAACAACCTTTTGGTTAGCAGCCAAATACTTTAACTGCTACTCCACCAAAGCTTTTTTCATTTCCTACAATGGAGCCCAATTTAGATTTAGTTGGGCAAGGCATAAATGCATCTGTCAAGGTGGGCCAGTGTGGAGGCCAGTGAAGTAACAGCTTGGATGACTTTCAGTGAAATTTAATTACTTCCATTTAAATATTCACTGAATAAATCACCCATGTACCTTAGATATGAACTTGCCAACAATCATATGCTTAAATTCTCTTTCATTTAGACAGTGGAGAAGCTGTCATTATCCCTTACAGGATGGTCAATTACTGTTTGCTGATGTCCTTGCTTTATTGTGCTATTGATTGTAAGATTGGTGATCAGTGTTCCAAATCACAGCTCATTTGACAGAGCTACTTAGAAATCAATCAAGAACACATTTCCACTTTAATGACACCTGCCCTTGCCTGTTATGTAAGAAAAAAAGGTGGATTAGCTTCTTATTTATTTCTTCATTTTTTAAAATTATTTATTTTATTTTAAGAGCTTGTTTTACATTTAACGTTACGTGTACATTTAGTTTCACTCCTCATTCACCATTTCCAACCCTAACCCAGTCTCTTCCCCTCCCTACCTATAACCCACCCCCTGTGCCCCTCATATTTATGCACTCCTGTTTGTCCTGCATTTCCTCAATTTGAATGTTGGTCTTCTGGTGCCCTGTGGTCTATTGCTCTAAGGAATGTGTTACCATAGAGTATGTGGGTATGTCATCCTGGGTTGAGTGGTGTGTGTGTACATCTTGTTAACTATTGGGCAGAGAGCCAGCCCCTGGCGGTGCATTTTATTCCAGGTGCAGAATGTATTCCAGGGCCATAATATTGGAGGTCTCATCAGATTTCATCTGACCAGTAATTCTGGTCATTATTGAGGTTTTTGATTTTGTTCCATGTTTTTCCTCCCACTTTATCCAGGATCTCCAGATTTGACCCTTTCCTGAGTGGTTGGCATTGGTAGCCAGGCACCATCTAGTTCTTCTGGTCTCGAGGGCCATCGTGTCCTATGGCTGATTACTTTCAAGTGCCCTTGTTTTTTTTTGTATTCTCCTTTGCTTCCAATACTAGGAGACCATTAGCTGCATCTTAGATGGCCACTTGAAAGCTTTTAAGATCCCAGTCACTACTCACCAATGTAGGATGTGGAACAAGGCTTTTATGTATTTTGTTGTGCCAATTGAGTCTGGTGTCCCCCAGTACTATGGTCCTGAGATGGTAGATCTATTGGATCTCTCTCCCATAGTGTCTGGGTGTCTGTGAGGGATTACTCTGTGTCTGTCTTCTATTCTTTCTGTAAAGATTGCAGGTATTTTGTATCACTGGTGTCTGCGCAAGATTAGCCTCAGCTGAATCTATCCTTGGTCTAGAGGACACTGCTGTTCATTGACCCTCATCTGATCCTCTCAGATGTTGATGTGTTTATCTGTAGCCTGGTGTTTGGTGTTAATGGTAATGCAGTATTGTGGACACATTGGTTGGCATTAACATCTATCGTCTATCTCTTATGTGCACAATTTGGTGTCCTCCCATTTCCTAATGTTATCATGGTGGTCACGGATCCTTTCCATATATCCCTCCCCTTACCCACGTCAATGTGTGGGCCCCAACTAGCCTGAAATTAAGCCCTTCCCTTCCCTCCCCATCCCAGTAACCTACAAAGTGAGTTCCATTTCCCAAGCAAACCCTTCTTTGTCTTTTTACAGTAATGGACTCATACAGTACTTGTCTTTCTGCAATTGACTTATTTCACTAAGCATAATGTCCTCCAGGTTCATCTACATTGTGAGATGATTCACATATCCCTCATTGTTCTTTAATATAGCATAGTATTCCATTGTGTGCATGTACCACAATTTGGTTATCCACTCATCTGTTGAAGGGCATTTATGTTGTTTCCATCTCTTTGCTATAGTGAATTGTGCTGTGATGAACATAGGTGTACGTATGTCTGTTCATGTGCTATCTCTCACCTCTTTAGGATATATTCCTAGTAATGGAATTTCTGGGTCAAACAGTACTTCTATATTCAGTTTTTAAGGAAATGCTATATCATTTGCCACAATGGTTGTACCATTTTACAATCCCACTAGCAGTGAACAAGAGTTCCAATCTCTCTGTAACCTCGGCAGCATTTCTTATTTTCTGTCCTGTTGAACTTTGCTATTATTGCTGGGGTGAGATGATATCTCATTGCTGTTTTGATATGCATCTCTCTAATGATTAATGATTGCGAGCAATTTCTCATGTGTTTATTGGCTGCCTGTATATCTTCTTTGGTGAAGTGTCTGTTCAAGTCTTTTGCACATTTGTGAATTGGGTTCTTTGTCTTTTTGGTGTTGAGGTGTTGAAATTTTCTATAGATTTTGGAGATAAGTCCTTTATCAGGTATATCATAGGGAAATATTTTCTCCTAATCTGTAGGTTCTCTTTTTATCCTTTTGACGAAGTCTTTTGATGCTCATAAGAATTTGATTTTTAAAAGGTCCCAGTCATCTAGCTTCTCTTCTACCTCCTGCACATTCTAGATTATGCGTATTCCATTTTCTTAAGTAAAGAAAATGATGTCTGTATCACAGTATTAGGGGCTCTGGTGGCATAGTGCCTAAGGCATCTGATTGCTAACCAGAAGGCTGGTGGTTCCAATCCACCAGCTACTCCTCAGAAGAAAAGTTGGGTAATCTACTTCTGTAGTGATACCACCTCAGAAACCCAAGGAGGGGTCACTATGAGTCGGATCCTACTCAATAGCAGTGAGCGTTGATCACAGTATTACATATATATACACACATGTATATAATGCATAGTCTATATAATATATAATGTTATATATAATATATAACATATAATATGTAATATATTTATTACATTAGCTCCTTCCATAAGCCCATACAGTTTCATTCTTATTACAGTTAATGACTTTGTTTATTATTTATTAAGCCAAATGTAGGACAAAATATAATAGAGAGCTCATTCCAATCAGGGTTCCTGAATTAAAGGTATTTAACAAGTTCAGCCTTACAGCATATGGCAAATGTGGGCTTTGGAGTTTGTCAGTCTTAGATTAATGACTGAACTCTCTCTTAGATCCTCTACTGCCCCATCAATAAAAACATTTAATTATTGAAAGAACATAAATGTGATTGCACACATTTAAGATACCTAACACTAATGGATGTTTAAAAATTCTACTTCTATTTCATTTTTTTTTTGTGGGATTATCATGTTAAACTCTAAGTTTCTCCCTATCACTTGAAAAAAACGTTGGCAAAGTAGGAATTTCAGTGCCTTGACTAATTTGCCTAATTTATAGGCTTTTGTCTCAAGTCTTTTCCTCACTTCTCCATTAATGTGTTACAGTAAAATCACATCATATGCACCTTTAATTTATTAGAATTTAATTGTACACAGTACAGGTGTGTGTGAGGAAACAATATTAGAGGTTGTTCCAAATGTACTTCTCAATAAACTGATGCACCTCCCATTTCCCAAATGTGAAATGGAAGATGTGTCTCCTTTTCCTTACAGCCTCAGTTCTCATAGTTTTTTATGGTATTAATGTGGTTTTTCTGTTCAAACTAGGGCTTCAAACCAGTTCATTTCAGTTCAATCTTCTGCTGAGAATTTGTATTTCTACCTCAGAAATACTGAATTAGAATCCACATTTTAATTCTAATGTGGATCTATAAGAATTTAATAGATTTAATTCTGTGGATCTATAAGAATCACCTGGAGATCTTGTTAATATGTAGATTCTGATTCAGTGTACCTGAGGTGGAAATGCAAATTCTCAGCAGAGGGGTTCAATTGGAATGAAACTATTTGAAGCCCTGGTTCAAACATATTTTTTAATACAATTATAAAAAAAATCACCAAACTCAACACCGTCTAGTGGTATCGGACTCATAGTGACCCCTCCTTGGATTTCCCAGGTAGTATCTCTACAGAATTAGATAGCCCAGTCTTCCTTCTGAGGAGTGGCTGGTGGGTTTAAACCAAGAACCTTCTGGTTAGCAGTCAAATGCCTTAGGCACCAAGTCACCAGAGCTCCTTTTAATACAATATAACCTCTATATAGAAATCAAATACTTTGGTGCTCAGTTAAAGAAATGGTGATCTGCTCTAATGTTGGAGGGAAAACTGACTTTTTTGGGGGACTTATGGAAAGTTAGAATGTCAGTTCTCTATGTTGTTGTTGTTAGGTAGTCTTGAGTCATCCGATTCATGTGACCTTATGTACAGCAGAATGAAATACTGCCTGGTCCTGTGCCATCCTCACAATCATTGCTATGTTTGAGCCTGTTGTTCCAGCCACTATGTCAATCCAGCTCTTTGAGGGTTTCCTCTTTTTTGCTGACCCCCTACTTTATGATGTATAATGTCTTTCTCCAGGGACTGGTCCCTCCTGATAACATGTCCAAAGAATGTGAGACGAAATCTCACCACCCTTGCTCCTAAGGAGTTTTCTTGCTGTACTTCCAAGACAGATTTGTTCATTCTTCTGGCAGTCCATGATATATTCAGTATTCCTCACCAATACCATAATTCAAATGCATCAATTCTTCTTTAGCCTTCCTTATTCATTGTCCAGCTTTCACATGCCAATGAAATAATTGAAAATACCATGGCTTGGGTCAGGTGCACTTTAGTCCTCAAAGTGACGACTTTGCTCTCTAACACATTAAAGGGGTCTTTTGCAGCTTCTGTTACACTCCACTTTCAATTATGCCCACAAATTTATCAGACAATAATTATCTTTAGAATTTTTAAAAATTCTTTAGAAAAATATCAATCTTTCATGTTCTGTCTGAGCTTATCACAATCAAACTTATACATCAGTTTGTACAATTAGAATCATAGAGTTATAGAATGCCTAAGCTACAGGAAACTTAGACCCATTTCCAACTCCCATTGTAGAATAATTAGTCCAATGTCCAACAGCAAGGTAGAAATAGAACCATACGCTTTTTATTATTATTATTATTGGAATACTAATGATCTCTATTAAGATAAAAATATATTAAAAGTGAACCACATTCACCTTCAATGTGAACTAACTTAACTACCCAAGAGAGAATTTCTTGTGAAGGATGAGATAAAACAGAAAAGCTATGATGGGGCAGTAGAGTCCAGAGTAACAAAAATGCTCAGAGAGAGCAAGCCCAAGTGAAGGCCCACACGGAGGGACTGGAGCATCTATGGGTGCGGCATGGAACCAGGGTCTTCTCTAGAGGGCAGAGATACTGAACATGCAGGTCTATCTAGAACAAGGAAGCGTCTCAGGAGTAGGTGACAACTGGGAATAGATTAATCCTTACAAAGACTGAAGACATCCTTGTTGTTGTTGTTACAGGTCGTCGAGTTGGACCCTACTCATAGCGACCCCTCCTTGGGTTTCCAGGGCTGTATCACTATGGAAGTAGATTGCCCCATCTTCCTTCTGAGGAGTGGCTGGTGGGTTTGAACTATGCTACCAGAGCTCCCATCTTTAGAAATTCTAAATTCCTGATTTTGATCATCTTAATTACTTGGATTAAGTGATCTGTCCTTATCCTACAAGCTTGACAGAAGGAAAATAAAACCTCCTTGAAAGAAGATAATATTATTCAGCACCTCTAAAAATTTCATACATAATGCCAAGCACTCAATCGAAAAATTACTAGGCACTCCAGGACCCAAGAAAATATGTTTGAAAACCAGGTAAAAAAAAAAAATAGAAACAAGCTCATAGGTAATCCAGATATTGGAATAATCATACACGGATTTTACAGCAATCACAGTTAGTATATTCAAGAAAAGAATGACAGGATGAAAAATTTCACCAAAGAACTGGAACCTATAAAAAATAAAGCCTATAGACATGAAACAACCAGACTGCAATTAATGAGAATGCTGACAAAATGTAACTAATGTCACTGAATAATTTGTGTAGAAATTGTCAAATAGAACTCAATTTGCTGTGCAGTTGTTCACTGGAAACTAGATAAAATATTATTTTTTAAAAACGAAGTATCAGATGCAATAACATAAATTAAAGTCAATACAAATCTAGAACTTCAAAATACAATAAGTAGAATTAGAAAATCAATGGGTAGATTTAAAAGCAGATTAGACATATCCAAAAAGAGAATTAGAGAAATGAAATCTACATTAGTAGAAAATATAGATTGAAACCTGAAGAGAGACAAAATGATACAAAATGTAGAAAAGGGTGTGAAAGACATATTGGTATTGTTAAAAAGTCTAACATGCAATTGGAATGCCAGAGTGGAAGAGAGAGAATAGGGTGGCATAGTGACTAAGGCATCTGACTGCTAACTAGAAGGCTGGCAGTTCAAACCCACCAGCCACTCTGTGGAAGGAAGACTGGGTAATCTACTTTCATAAAGATTTACAGCTTCGGAAACCCGAAGGAATCGACTTGACAGCAGTGAGTTTGGTTTTGGGAGCTCTGGTAGCATAGTGCCTAAGGCACTTGACTGCTAACTAGAAGGCTGGCGGTTCAAACCCACCAGCCACTCCTCGGAAGGAAGGTTGGGCAATCTACTTCCATAGGGATACTGCCTCGGAAACCCAAGGAGGGGTTGCTATGAATTGCGGCCGACTTGACGGTGCATTGCAACAACAACAATATATGAAGATGTATTGACTGAGATTTTCCCAAAACTGAGGAAAGACTGAAGCCACAGGTTTGAGAAGTACAACAATCCCAAAGTAGAATGAATAAAAAAAAATCCGCACAAGCACCTCAAATAGTAAAACTTGAATCCCAAAGACAGAGGAAACCTTAAAAGTAGACCAAAATGATATATAAACTTCAAAGGAGCAGCTGAATTTTCAACAAAAAACAACTCTAGCCAGAATACAATGGAACATCATTTTTTTAAGTGCTGAAAGAAGTAACAGCCAAGATGGAATTGCATGCCCAATAAAAAGACCTTTTAAAAATTAAGAAAAATAAAGATAGTTTTTGGAAGGAAGGTTGGGCAATTTATTTCTGTAGTGATACCACCTCGGAAACCCAAGGAGGGGTCCCTATGAGTCGGGTCTGACTCGAAAGCACATAACAATAACAACAAAGATAGTTTTCATGTGATCAGAGACTGGAAGAATTTGTCACTGTCATAATTCCACTGAAAGAAAAAACTAAAGCTTTTTCTTTGTGCTTCCCAGAGAGGAAACACAGAACTTGAGGAAGAAATAAAGAACAACAAAAGGATAAATATGTAAGTACACCTAAATGGATATTTATGACATGAGACATGATGATGATGTTTTGTGGAGTTTAAACATATGTAAAATTAAAAACAAAAATATCAACAGCATAAAAGCTTGAGGTGGTCATAAATAGATTTAAGGAGATTTGTTGTTGTTGTTTTGTTCATTGCTGTCAAACCAACTCTAATCATAGTAACCTCATGTACGACAGAATAAAACATTGCCAGGTCCTGCACCATCTTCACAGTCATTGACATCCTTGAGTCCATTCTTGTGATCATAGTGTCACTCCATTTCACTAAGAGTTTTCCTCATTTTTGCTGACACTCTACCAAACATGTCCTTTTCTCATGACTGATCTTTCCTGATGACATATCCAAAATAAGTGAGCCCAAATCTTGCCATTCTCACTGATAAAGAATATTCTGGTTGTATTTCTTCTAAGACTGATTTGTTCATTCTTTTGGAAGTCCAAGATAGAGTTAACATTTTTTCACCAAAACTACAGATCAAATGCATGAATTCTTCTCTCTTCCTTTTTCACTGTCCATCTTTAGCATGCATATGAAGCAATCGAAGAGACTATGGCTTGAATCAGGCACACTTTAGTCATTAAAGTGACATCTTTGCTTTTTAAAACTTTAAAGAGACTTTTTTTTCACATCAGATTTGTCCAATGCAATACGTCATTTGATTTCTTTTCTTTTTTTTTTTTT
>NW_006921640.1:8887161-8891655 GCF_000298275.1 Orycteropus afer afer
GGAGGAAGTGGCTCTCGCTCAGTAAGTGAAGTTGCAGGAGGTGTGGGTGTAGTTGTGTCTTATGGGGACTGTTGTTGTCTCCCACTCAGACACAAATTGCAATTGAATAACCATCAGAAAACTAAAAGCCCATGGATGAAAAACACCCCATGTAATAATGCAGGAACAGTAATCAAAAAAAGAAAAAATGGAAAAAAAGAAGAAAAAACAAGACAACCTGCTTTATCTGGGGATAGGACACTAAGAAAAAAAAAGTAGGGAAGGAGAATAATAAATGAAGAAAAAAATGGGAAAAATGCAATAAGAAAAACAAGGAACAGGGTTAATCATGAGAAAAAATGGTGGAAAAGAAAAAAAAAAGCCTTAAATTTGGGAAAATAAAAAAAATTTCAACCAGGCACAGGGAAATGAAAAAATGCTGAAAACTAGAACCTGGGAGGGGAAGATTGAGAATAATAATAAAAAGGACAAAAGTATTAATAATATTAGTTGTTTGAAAACAGACAAATACAAGCAAACAGATCACCAGAAAAAGAATGTGAAAGAGAAAAAATAAAAATAAAAAAATAGAAAACAGAAAAAAATATTGGTGGAGAACAGGGCAGGGCACCTAGGCTCCGTCTGAGCACACAGACTGTGATGGAGTTCCTGTAGGTCCAGAAGATAGGTGTGAGTGGGGATGGCCACACCTGTGTTCACCAAGCAGGTGTAAGGTATAAGAGTAACAAGAAGAATGTTGTACCTTTTCAGTCTTGCAGGCTCTGAGTGTCCTTGGGTTTGCTCGAAAGCAGAACATGTTCTTAAGCCTCAGGAATCTGCAAGAGTGCTGTCTCTTTAAATATCCAAAGTAGCCAAGCTGCTTTTTAAACCTTTCAAATGGCAGCGCTGTCCGGACCGACAAAAGTCCACAGTTCAGCCCACCTTTCTGTTCACTTTCTCCGTTTGTTCCCCAGCCACCGTGCACAGTCCTCCGTGCAGTCCCTGGTTAGCAGGGTGATTTTTAGGTTAATTCTTATGTCCTACCACCACTCGGGAATCTCCAAGCTGTCTGTGCCCTCAGGATCATTCAGGATCACTGACAGATTGCAGCTCCATATAGCTCCTTTTTTGGTATTTTCATGCAAATTCTTCTCCTAGTTGGGGTTTAGTCCACTTCTATATCCTTCCCTTCAAGGCTCAGGGGTCCAAGATTATCTTCTGTGTCTGTGTTAATTGATTTCCCTTTTCTTCGTTGGAGAGGGTCTGTGCAGTCTTTCTGCCTAGTCCACCATCTTGCCTGGACTCCTCCATTTGATTTCTTAATTGCTGCTTCTATGGCGTAGATTTTTGATCCAAGTAGAATGAAATCATTTACAGCTTCAGTATTTTCTCCATAAAGTATTCTGTGATCCATCAGTTCAGAGACATAATAAAAGTATTAATTTTTATTAGAATCTACTAAGTCAAAGATACACACATTGTAATCTCTGGTGGCATAGTGTCAAAGGCATCTGACTGCTAACCAGAAGGTTGGTGGTTCAAACCCACCAGCCACTTTTCAGAAGGAAGATTGGGCAAGCTCCTTCTGTAGAGATACCACCTTGGAAACCCTAGGAGGGTTCATTATGAGTCAAATTGACTCGAAGGCAGTGAGGATTTTTTTTATTTTTTTGGTTTTAGGGTAGAAATGAAAAGAATAAGAATAGTAAGCTAATGGAGGGGAAAATAGAATAATAAAAACAATTCCTCCCCCCCCCCCCCCCGAAAAAAAAAGGTAGTAGGGAAAAAAAGGAATAAGAGAAAGATGATGTCTTGGATTGAATTGTGTCTCCCCAAAATAAATGTCAACTTGGCTGGGCTATGATGCTCAGTGATTTGGTAGTTATGTAATGTGACCATTTCCCATGATGTGATCTTATGTGATCAGCCAGTCAACTGTAAGGGCATTAGAGTAGGATGCAACACCCTTACTCAGGTCATACCTCAGATGGATGTAAGGGGAATTTCCCTGGGATGTAGCCTGTATCACTTTTTATGTGATGAGATATTAAAAGAGAGAAAAGTGAGCAGAGAAGGAGGGACCTCAATACTACCATGAAAGAAGAATCAGGAGTGGAACATGTCCTTTGGACCTAGGGTCCCTATGCTGAGAACCTCCTAGACCCAGGAGAAAGAAGATTGATGCCAAGACACATGGACACCTCAAGGGGTGCTGGGTCTCCAGAGTTTAAAGGAGACAAGGACCTTCCTCCAAATCCTATAGACAGAGAAAGACTTCCCCTAGAACTGGTGCCCTGAATTTGGGATTCTAGACTCCTAAACTGTGAGAGAATAAATTTCTGTTGCTAAAGCCATCTACTTGTGTTATTTCTGCTATAGCAGCACTAGAGAACTAAAACAGATGGGAACAAAATAAGATGGTATATTTTCTTCCACATATTCATACATTAAGTATAACAAACAAAATACTTTCATTATAGTCAATGATTGTCAGACTAGATTAAAAAACAAAACAAACAACAATAACAACAACTAAATGTTATTTACTAGAAGAATCTCTTTAAATGTAAAGACCTGGAAGGTAAGGAATTTCAAAACATTGATAAGGCTGATTCAAAAGATGGGTCATGGCATATGCACATGCATATTCATGCAACACTATTCACTATAGCAAAGAGATGGAAACAGCTTAATTGCCCATCAACAGAATAATGGGTAACCAAATTATGGTACATTTGCACAGTGGAATTCTTTGCAACATTAAGTAATAATGAAGAATCCGTGAATTACTTCATAGCATGGAACTTGTTCATAATATGAACTTGGAGAACATTATGCTGATTGAAATAAGTCAATCACAGAAAGATAAATATTGTATGAGTCAAGGAATGGTTTACTGAGGGAAGGAAATTTACTTTGTTGGTTACCAAGGATAGGAGGGAAGGGGAACAAAATTTCTGATTAGTTAAGAGTTATGCTGATTTGGGTGAAGGGAAAGGCAATATAATAAAATTGTGTGACCAGCAAAATAACAACAGGGAAAAGAAGGACAGAGAAAATGTTCATAAAAGATACAGACAACAGAGGCAAATACTATTGTATATGCAATACTGCATTACCAGTAACAGCAAACACTAGTCTATGGGTGGATGCATAGATAGGTGAGCTCAGGTGTGGGTAGGTGAATGGGAGTATACCCATAACCATAGATATATTTGGCTGGTGATATTCTTACATATGTATTTGTGCTATAAAAATATCCATATACATTATAGAATTAATAAGGGACAAGGTTGGAGGAGCTTCTCAATGACAACCAAACACCTTGAGGGAGAGAGTCACTGGGCCTGTGGGTTTAGGCCATGTTCTGGGGACATCAAGCTCAATTGGCACAACACATTACATAAAAATCTTGTTTTACATCCTACCTTGATGAGTAGCAACTGGGATCTTCAAGCTGTCATCTAAGATGCAACTATTGGTCTCCCTTCATCTGGAGCATAGAAGAGTAAAAAACTCAAAGTCATATGGAAACAATTAGTCCAAGGGTCTGACATGCCACAGGAACCTCAGCCTTCACAACCCTGAAACCAGAACTAGATGATGATAGGTTACCAATGCCAGCCAATCAGAAAGGGATCAAAATTGGAAATACTGGATAGAATGCGAGGGAAAATGTGGAACAAAATTCAAAAGCACAAAACTGACCAGAATTACTGGTTGGATAAAGACTGGTGAAACCCCAGAGATTATGTTGTTGTTGTTGTCAGGTGCTGTCGAGTTGCTTCCGACTCATAGCGATTCCATGCACAGCAGAACGAAACACTGCCCGATCCCGTGCCAGCTCCATGATCCTTGCTATACTTGAGTCCATTGTCGCAGGCACCGTGTCAATCCATTTCATCAAAGGCCTTCCCTTCTTTTGTCGACCCTCCATCTTACCAAGCATGACATCCTTCTCCAGGGAATGGTCCCCTCTGACAACATGACCAAAGTAGGTGAGACGAAGTCTGGCCATTCTCGCTTCCAAGGGGCATTTCAGGTGCACTTCCTCCAGGACAGACTTGTTAGTTCTTTTAGCAGTCCATGGTAATTTCAGCATTCTTTGCCAGCACCACAACTCAAGAGCATCAACTCTTCTTCAGTCTTCCTTATTCATTGTCCAGCTCTCACATGCATATGAAGCAATTGGAAATATCATGGCCTGTGTCAGGTGCAACTTAGTCCTCAAGGAGACATCCTTGCTCCTCAGCACTTGAAACAGTTCCTTCGTAGCTGACCTACCCATTGCTACACATCCTCTAATGTCCTGACTGGTGCTTTCATTGGCCTCGACTGTAGAACCAAGCAACGTGAATTCTTTGACAACCTCAATCTTTTCTCCATTTATCGTGATGTGGCTTATTGGTCCAGTTATGAAGATTTTTGTCTTCTTTATATTGAGATGTAATCCATAATTCAGACTGTGTTCCTCAATCTTCATCAGTAAGTGCCTCAAATCATCCTCACTTTCAG
>NW_006921640.1:8893123-8901220 GCF_000298275.1 Orycteropus afer afer
GAAGTCCATGTGTACAGCCACCATTTGTGTTGTTGAAAAAAAGGTGTTTGCAATGAACAAGGCTTTCAAAATTCTACCTTGCGAGTTCCATCATTATTTCTGTCACCAAGGCCAAAGTTTCCAACTACCAATGATTCTTCTTTGTTTCCAACTTTTGCATTCCAGTCACCAGTGATAATTAACACTTCTTGATTGCAAGTTTGGTAAATTTCAGACTGCAAAAGTTGATAAAAATCTTCAATTTCCTCATCTTTGGCTTTAGTGGTTGGTGCATAAATTTGAATAATAGCTGTATTAATGGGTTTTCCTCATAAGCATGTGGATATTATACTATCACTGACAGCATTGTACTTCAGGACAGATCTTGAAATATCCTTTGTGATGATGAATACTATGCCATTCCTCTTTAAACTGTCATTCACAGCATAGTAGATCATATGGTTGTCTGATTAAAAATGGCCAAAACCAGTCCATTTTAGCCCACTAATGCATAGGATATCAATCTTTATGCATTCCATTTCAATTTTGACAACTTCCAATTTTCCTAGATTCATACTTTGTACATTCCATGTTCTGATTATTAATGGATATTTGCCGCTGTTTCTACTCAATTTGAGTGGTGCCATGTCAGCCAATGGAGGTCTCGAAAGCTTTACCTTATCCATATGAATAAGGCTGATTTTACTTTCATTACGCAGGTCTTGTCCAGTCCTATTTTTGAGAGCTTTCTAAGCTAAGTGACTCATTTTCCTCCTCTGTATCGGACAATATTTCTGGACTATTCATAAAGTTGTGCAGTAATGTATCAGACAGTGTTTCTCTGCTATTCATAATGTTTTTCCTGGCCAATTCTTTGAGAAGTGGATGGCCTCCTCCTTCTTCCTAGTTTGTCTCAGTCTGCAAGCCGGGCTGATACCTGTGCAAAAGGTGCACCTCACCGGGGTTGAAACACCAGTGGCACAGCCTCAAGACTCACAGCAACACGTCACCACAGTAGGACAAACTGACAGACAAGTTTGTCTCCCTTAGCTGTTGCAAACCCCTCCAACCACCCTTACCTGAATCCCTGTCACTAACTCCTCAATCTGTTCCAGTCCCCTTTGCCTTTTCTATCCTCTCCCTGCCTTCCCACCTCGCTTCTTGTGGGGCATTGCCTGGGTTCCCTCTCTTCACCTGGGTCCCTGCAGCTGACTCCTTATCTGTTCTGGTCCCCTTTGCCTTTTTTGTCCTCTCCCTGCTTCCTGCCTCGCTGTCTGTTCTTAGGTCCCTGGAATCTGAATGAGAATGCTATCACTATAAAATCCAAAATGGTTGCCACTTGTAAACATTCAAAATGTCTGTGTCCTCAGTCACTTTAAATATCCAAAATGGCCACCACTTATAAACAGAGATTATGGCCCTGGCTTATCCTTTTGGCCTGGAACTGGACTCACCCTGTGAATTAGTTCTCAGCCAAACTGTAGAATGGAAGAAAGGCATACAAACAGAGTACGTACCCCCAGGGAGATGCACCCACCTACTGTAGGGAAAGACATCCTTTAGATCAATCAACCATGAGAGATCAGAAAAGCAGCATTTGCACAGAGGGAAAGTTGGACAGATAGGAATGCATAGATAAGGACACAGAGAAGGAGTAGTTACAAGGAGGAGATGGGACGAGAGCCGTTTACTGTTGGGATTGTAATTGGTGCTGTGAAACCAAATGTGCATGAATGGTTGAGAGTAAATGACTCTGCTTTGTAAATTTGCACCTAAATCACAATAAAAAAAAATTAAAGAAAAAGAAAAAAGATAGGTCATGGAATGTAAGTAGAATAAAGAAACAAATAAACACATAAGAAGGCCAATGATTAGGAAAGGAGTAGACCAGTTGTTTTCTATTTTAGCAACATATTAAAATCACCCAAGGGAGGTTTTTTTCCCCTAATTAAACTTATTTTTAGATAATTATAGATTCACATGTAGTTAGTTGTTAAACATAAAACAGAGAGATCCTCTGTGTTCTTTGCCCAATTTTCTCAATGGTAACATCTTGCAAAACTAATACAATATATTGACATTGATGCAGTAAAATCATAAAACAGTTTTTCATCACTACAATGATTCCTCAAATTTCCTTTTTGTAGTCATATCTACTTCCCTTTTCCCCCCCTCACCTCCCAGAAACCACTAATTTGATCTCTATTTCTATAGTTCTGTCATTTCAAGGATGTTATTTAAACTGAATCAGACAATATATAACTTTGGGGATTGGATTTTTTTCACTTTGCATATTTCTCTGAAAATTCCTCCAGGTCATTGAGTATACCAATGAATAGATTGTTTCTTTTTATTGCCCAGTAGTATTTCATGGCATGTAAGACCACAGTCTTTTTAAACCATCCACCTGTTGAAGGATCTGGGTTGCCTCCAGTTTGGGGTGGCTAAAGCACTTGACTGCTAACCAGAAGGCTGGCGGTTCAAACCCACCAGCCACTCCTTGGAAGGAAGGTTGGGAAATCCTACTTCCGTAGTGATACTGCCTCGGAAACCCAAGGAGGGGTCGCTATGAGTCAAGGTCGACTCGATGGCACATAATAACAACAACAACAACAATGACTAAATCAGCAATAACATTGATAAGCAGGTTTTTATATGTACTTAAGTTTTCATTTCTCTGGGATAAATGCCCAGGTGTACAATTATTGGGTCATATGATAATTGCATGTTTAATTTCTAAAGAAACTCCTAAATTGTTTCCAGAGTTGCAATATAATATTACGTTCTGTGAACAATGCAAGAGTGGCTCAGTTTCTCCACATCCTAGGTATTGGTCTACAAACAAACAAACAGACAGACAGACAGACAGACAGACAGACAAAGAAAAAGGGTTATGCCAATGAGGAAGTGAGTAAGTAAAATATAATACTGACCTTGAATCCTTATGGAGCTAACACTAAACCTAAACTGGAGAAGTGGTAGTACAGACCCTATAAAATGGACACTGGGAGAAAGTCAAAGACCTCAGAATGGGGAAGATTTCCATTTGTTGATTGATAATAATGTTCTTAGTAGTGTTTGTTTGGTATGGCAAAACCTGTAATGTAAGAATGTGTAAGGTATGTGTAGTGGGAGGAAATTTTCGAATTACATACTTGGTTGTGTTTAACTTCATTTTCCTATAACTCAACTCAATCTATATTTCAAGCTTCCTTTTGACTAAGAGTAGAAAATGTAATTATAGTCAGTTTAGTAAAGTTGGCCAATTCAAGTCTTTGGTCAATTTTACAATTTTTTCACATTATCCCCAGGTGGTTTGTCTGGCTATTAGACATTAATATCTTTCAACAAAAATGTCTATAAGCGCACCAGAAAACATGTCTAAGGATATTCATAACAGATTTATTTGTGAAAGTAAAAAGCTGGAAACAAGCCAAAAGTCCTTCAACAGTTGAATGACAGACTACTGCATATTAGGCAATAATATATACTGCACCACAGTGAAAATAAATTAACTCCTGATTTAGCAATAACCTTGATGAACTGACAAACAAGCCTGAACAAAAACATCACACACAAAAAACACAGACTGTATGACTCCACCTAAAAAAAAAAAAAAAAAAGAACCAGGCAAAATTATTCTATGAAATTGGAATACTGGTTACCTTTGAAGTAGATGATATAACTGCAAATCTCAAGGGGGACTTCTGAGCTCTGATAATTCCACATTCTATCTGGGTGGTAATTATACAGATATGTGTATTTTGCATTAATTCATAGTGCTGTATACACATGACTGTGTCCTTTTCTCTACGTATGCTTCTTGTTATTATGTGCTGCCACTTCAGACCCGACTCATAGCGACCCCTCTTGGGTTTCCGAGGCAGTATCACTACGGAAGTAGATTGCCCCATCGTATGCTAAATCCCAATAAAACTTTACCAAGTGCTTAAAAGGAGCTCTGATGGCATAGTGTCTAAGGCATCTGGCTGCTAACCAGAAGGCTGGCAGTTCAAACCCAACAGCCACTCTTCAGAAGGAAGACTGGGTAATCTACTTCCATAGAGGTACCACCTGAGAAACCCAAGGAGAAGTCACTATGAGTCAGAACCGGCTTGATGTCATTGAGTTTTTTGGTTAAATGCTTAATTATATTAATTAAAGCTTAATTACTTAAAAGCTTAATTACATCAATATGGTGTGAGCCCAGATTTTGGTACATTATTCTTTCTGGTTTTCTGTGTGCTCAAACTATTTCATAATAAAATATATCAGAAAACAGAACATTCTTAAAATGAGTAGTAGAAAGACTGCTTATAAGCTCTATGCACTATCTAAATGTTGTTGTTAGCTGCTGCTGAGTTGGCCCCCAATTCATGATGACCTTATGCACAACAGAACAAAATGTTGCCCAATCCTGTGTCATCCCACAATGATTGGTTGTGAATTGACCATTGTCATCCATAAGGTTTTCACTGGCTGATTTTCAGAACAAGTTTTCCTAGTCTGTCATAGTCTGGAAGCTCTGCTGAAATCTGCTCAGCATTGTAGCAACACACAAGACCTCACTGACAGAAAGGTAGTAGCTCTGCATGAGATGCGTTGGGCAGTAGTCAAACCCAGGTTGTCCATATGGAAGGAGAGAATTCTATCACTCCAGCACCAATGACTCTAAAGTCTTTTAAACAACTCCAATTTTCAGCCCCATATTTCTGTTGCATAGTCCCTGTCAACTATCTTCTCCAGGGACTAAGTCTTGTGGGAGTTTGGTCAGCATTTCTATCTTGTGTGGCACCCCCTCTCTGTGGATCTTCTTGTAAAGCTCTCTGATGTGTTTTGCCATTCAACTCTTTCATTTCTTCTGTCCTTTCTTCTAGGGTCTGTCAAACTTTCTTGCTTTCTAATGCCCTTCCCCCACCTACTCTTTTTTTATGTTATGAGATTATACCTTTTAAAATTCCTTTGCTATGCTGAAACCCTGCAAAGCCCACCAGGGACATCTGTTGATATTTAAGCACTGGGCTTAATAAACTTTTTGACCAAGAGAGAGACCACCTTGTACAGTCTCATAGTATTGCAAAAAGAGTGAGTTAGAGAAAGGTCTTTTTTTTAATTTTTTAACATTATAAGGTCTTGGGGTAGTTATAAGGAGGCCTGGGCAGGGGTTAGTTAGAACATAAAAACTAGGTGAGTTGCTGGAATGGTTGGTAATCTTGTTTTTGCAACACATGAATCCATGAGGAGTTATAGCAAAAGACCATTTGTCTATGATCCTATATTGGAACATTAGATGTGAATGAGCATCTGAGGTTAGATAACCCATATTGCACATTATGATTTGCTACAGTTTATCTGTTTTCTGATATATATAGTAGTCTTGCAAATTGTAATTTCTGTTTAACTTCTCAATATCATTTTAATGGTGTTTTGGTGGGAACAGCTGATAAATTCATGTACTCACTTCACCATCTTGAAAAGTCAAGATATACAAGTATGTGTAGCTTAATGTCCATGATACAGTCTGTGAAATAGGATGTTATATGATTTTCACATTGTAAGAACACCATCTCACCAGCCACTCCTTGGAAGGAAGATTGGGCGATCTACTTCTGTAGTGATACTGCCTTGGAAACCCAAGGAGGGGTCACTATGAGTCGGGTCCGACTTGATGACAAATAACAACAACAACGTAACGACAACAGGAACACCATATTATAAATAATACATATGTTTGTATGTATTTGATACACATATATCAAAGTAACTTCTTTTCCAACTACTCTGGCCCTGTTAGGGTCCACAGCTTCAAGGATTGCAAACTTGCACCTGCAATTGGCTACTTTTGGGCATATGACTGAGCAGACCCCGGGGGAGCCTGTTTGGAATTGGAAGCTATCAGGGATGGAGCAGAGCAGCCACAATCCAGTGTCTCCCTTCAGTTCTCTACCCACAGGGTGGGAGGAAGGGCATGCACAAGCCACCATGGCTCAAGGTCTGCAAACTGCACCTTGGCTTGAGGGCTGCAGCCCAGCCAGGACAACCACAATAGCTGAGCCATGTGGTGCCACCTCCTGGCATCTTTTGAAGCAAGTTTCTCCTCCCTGCCCCATGGACATATGTGTGGTCAGTCATGCATTTAGAAAGTAAAATGGACAGTACTGGATAAGAAATTGAATGTGAGGGGTGAAGGAGAAAGAAGAGTTAAGAATAACACCTAGGATTTTGACTTTGGAAGTAGGATCATAATAAGTCCATCTCAATCATTCTGGAACTCCTCCTCCATCCTTATGGAAGCACAAAAATTCAGAGGAGCTTACATGTTCAGAAACCACAGGAGCTAGGCTTCAGGGAAGGGTCCAGTCCTTTTTGGATGCAGTGCATTGCCCAGGCCCACGCAGTGCACTGAAACAGGCCTTTCCATTTGTATGCTAAATATCAGCACTTTGCTGAGGTTGGAAGTATTAATGCTGGGTATGTATCTACTGTTTTCACTGGGATGCTGTTCCCACTATTTACAGAACTCTCATACCCACCAAAAAGTTCAAGATGTAGGCACAAGTGATGGAAACTCAACTCTAAGGATAAGCAGAAAAGATTGTCCAATGAAATTGTGCTCACATATATTATCTGGAAGTGATCTTCTCTACTTCTTGACTTTATTTGCCTCTATTTTGGGTTTATGTCCTGCCAGCCATATATATCCTGTCAGTTTAACATTCCAAGAGGGTGCCTCTTTCTTAACATCTAGCAAAAGTAAGGGGGAGGGCTCTCATTAGTCCACCTTTGAACTAATTACTATGGCCAGACAGATGGGTGCTTTGGCCACTTCTGGGTATTTGTACTTCTGGAAAGCAGAAGTTCAGTTCCACCCCAGCCACATGATGGAAGTATAACTCCCCAAAGGATATGAGGAGGCTATTACGAAAAGAGCCATGAAAGCCAACATTTGATCACTTATTAGGTACCAGGCAGTATTCTAAGTATTTACATATATTGGCCCATTTAATGCTGTCAACAATGCAGATACTATTGCCCTCTTTTACAGGTAAAGCACTTGAGGACCCAAGAATGAATAACTTGCCTAAAGTCACAGAGCTAGTAAAGTGGAGAACCAAGATTTCAAATCGGCTAGCTCACTTCCAGAATCTGTGCTCTTATCCACAACACCATGCTTCCGCCGAAAGGGGGAATGGTGGCTAAGACAGGAAAAGTTAATAGATGCTCAGGAGACTTTACCTGTCTTGGGAATTTTCCTTCTCCCCCAAATCAAACCAAACTCACTGCCATTGAGTCGATTCCAACTCATAGCGACTCTTATGGGTTTCCAATGCTGTCAATCTTTACAGAAGCAGACTGTCTCATTTTTTCTTCCACTGAGTGGCTGGTGGGTTCAAACCCTTGATGTTTTGGCTAGCAGCCAAATGCCTTAACCAGTGCACCACCACAGCTCCTTCCTTGGGTCAGCTATTTTCACTCTCCCTCTAAACATTTCCATCTGAATACTTAATGTACTTCCACACACTTTTACTCCTCCATGGATTTCACATAATCTCTCCTTCATTCTTTAGAAAAGTCTCTGGGTGGCACAAAAGACTAAGATCTCAACTGCTAGCCTGAAGATTGGTGGTTTGAACCCACTCAGGGGCTCCTCAGAAGACAGTCCTGACAATCTGCTTCCGAAAGGTCCTAGCCTTTGAAAGCCATCTGAAGCAATTCTATTCTACACACATGGGATGGCCATGAGTTGGAATTAATTTGACAATAACCAATAACTTTAAGTTTTTCAAAGTTGCCCTCACACCTCTAGATGTGGGATGGGAAAGGATGTGCTGACACATGACAGTTTTTTTTTTCTTTACTAACACACTCCTCGGAAGGACGATGGAGCAATCTACTTCCGTAGTGATACTGCCTCAGAAACCCAAGAAGGGTTGCTATGAGTCGGGTCTGACTCGACGGCACATAACAACAACAACAACACACTTTTACAGACTAAAAGAAAAACAACAAAACACCCCAAATAAGAAGACAGGTTCTCCAATCTCCCTGGATTTATGTAGTTTCTCAGATTTCAGAGAGGAAGATTTTTCTTCTCCAATGGGAAAGCACCTATCTTAT
>NW_006921640.1:8901525-8904844 GCF_000298275.1 Orycteropus afer afer
GGTTGACTTTGAGGTGACCCATACAAAGTACATTGTCAACTGCTCTTGAAACATTTGTGCAAGCTTTCTTCTTTTGCCCCACTGAGTTTGCTGAGGTTGGGAGCCAGAACAATTCAATTTCAAAAACAGTAGTGAACATTTGCTAAGCATTGCCTGGGGGTTAATGGTTTGATTTTTTTTTTTTTTTTTTTTTTTAGAAAGCTATAAGGATTTTCACCTTCAGGTAAGCTTATGAATTTTTCCTTCTAGAAGTAATAGGGTGGAGTTGGGGTGTGTGTGGTAGGATTAGGAAAGAAAAGGAAGGGGTCCAGAATAACCTATGGTTTTCTAGAGCTCCTTTGTTGGAAGATTGTCAATTGGAGCTGGAAGCAGGTGTGGGGAAAGGAGAGGAAGAAGTTGTCCTACAAGAGAAGAAAGGGGATGAACAGACAAGGGAAAGAATAATAAAGGGGAGAATATGAGCAAGGCATTGCCAGCTGAAAAGCTATAGTAAAGCCCAGCTAATTCCCTTTTTTTGGTCCTCTCTCACTGCCATGAGCTAATCATTGTCATGTTTTCTGAACCGACAACGTGGACATAGCCAAACCCATAGTTTGGCAGTAGAAAGAATTATTGTAGCTTGGGACTGTTTTGGAAATAGGGGACCTAGGGTTGTCAAAAGGAGCCCTGTTGGGTCAGTAGTTAGAGGCTTGACTGCCAAGGTTGGCTGTTTAAACTCATCCATTGACTCCATGGGAGAAAGACCTGGACATCTGCTTCCATCAAGATCACAACTTGCAAAATCCTATGGTGCAGTTCTACTCTGTCACATGAGGTTGTTATGAGTGAGTCACAATCAATGTGATGACACCAAACGACAACAACCAAAGACTTGCCAAGCACATGGCCTTCCTTCTCAAGCATCCTTCCCTCTCTTTGAGGAATGAAATGTTTGTAAATTATGAATGGTTTTCTCTACAAATAAGGTTTTGGCATGAGCTAAAATGTGCCCACTGGAGAGATTTTTGTAGAAAGGGGGCTTCCACGCATCAAATTATAGGTTGAAACAAACGTTCCATTGTTGTATCACAGATCTCCTTGTTTTTCTATAGTACACTCTGAACCTTTATTTCACTGACCAGAATGTTGTTGTTGTTTTTAGGTGCTGTCCAGTTGTCTTCAACTCATAGTGACCCTGTGGACAGCAGAACAAAACACTGCCTGGTCCTGCGCCAGCTCCATTATGCTTGCTATACTTGAGCCCAATGCTGCAGCCACTGTATCAATCCATCTCGTTAAGGGCCTTCTCCTCTTTCGATGACCCTCCACTTTACCAAGCATGTCATCCTTCTCCAGGAATGGTCCCTTCTGACAGCATGACCAAAATAGGTGAGATGAGGTCTGACCATTCTCAGTTCCAAGGAGCATTCTGGTTGCACTTCCTCTAGGACAGATTTGTTAGTTCAGCAGTCCATGGTACTTTCAGCATTCTTTGCCAGCACCACCGCTCAAAAGCAACAGCTCTTCTTTGGTCTTCCTTATTCATTGTCCAGCTCTCACATGCATATGAGGCTTGAAATTCATGATCATTATATTCCAGTCTCATCTTAAATGATTCCGGCCAACATTCAGAAAATTGTCTCCATTTATTCTCTTGACGGTATTTTTTTTAAGGGGGGGGTACCTTCAAAGAATTATTTGACTCTGCAAAGAGCATTGTTAGGACATAATGATTTTCACCCCCTAGAATCAAGTTAAATTCATTCTTGTCTTAAACATAAGCCATTAAAAAGGTATGACCCAACTAGGCTGAGAGTTAGAAATGCATGATATAAGCAGATATAGGCAGACTATATTTTGTTGTTTCCTTTTTAAAAATTTATTTATTCTTACCAAAGTAGTATATGTATATATTTTAAAAATATTAGCATAATGTTTACATTGAAAATTAACATTAGATACCTACATCCTAGAAATAATGAGTTTAAATTTTTCTTTTGTTATTTTTCTAAATATATTTTTAAGTTGATATTTCTTGGCTTTTCAATTTTATATATTATCTGTATTATGTTGCCTTATGAGGGAAACAGAGGATCGAGCATTTTTCATCATCTCTCTCACTCCTATAAGCTCATAGTAGAATTCTAATACCTTTTTGGTTAGATTCTTATTCAATGTGTGCAATATTGTGACTGTAACATAATAACACTACACCGTGTTTTTTCTCATGTTGTTCATCAGTTCTCCAAATAATTAATTGTTTCACATTTTTCTTATCAACTTTTTATTTCCTGGAGTAAGTTTTCTCAGATTTTTTCCCCCTTGGCTTTCTCAGAATTCCTTACTATTTGCATATCCTCAACCAACTCTGAAAAATCCTTCTTAATATGATTTCTAAACAATCAAACCCGTCAGATAATCACCCAGTCACCACCCTCACCCTCCTTCTCCTTTTTTTTCCTTTGTTTGCTGCCATCCCTCCTAGAGCCCCACATGTGCATTTCTAATCTGACCTGTTTACTCTTTTGGTCACCTGTCCCAATGCAATCCTAGGACCTCCCTTTGCAATTCCTATGGCATTCCCTTTTGTCTCTCCCTTGTGTTGGATCGCCTATGTTCTGTATCTGGTGGTAAATAATTTAAGATTTGTCAGCTGTTATATAAACATATTTCAAACATACTTCTATTGGTTTAATACAACAGAAGGTTGTTTCATGTAAATAGCCCATTGCAGGTGCTCAGTGAGTTATCTTCTACCTGGTGATTGAGGGACACTGACTTTCCTCATCTTGCAACTCTATTGTTCTTCAGGCTCTTGACATATTTAGCTTCTAGCCTGTAGGCCAAGGAGAGAATTGTATGTGGGAGGTTGTTATTCCATTGACTAAAACTCAAACACACTGCAGCACCTAACTGAAAGGGAGGCTGACAAATGCAGTCTTTGTGCCCAGGAAGAAGTGGTGGTGAAGAAGCAATATCTGAGGTTATATTAGCTGAGAATTTTCCAGAATTGAAGAAAGACATGAATAATCAGATTGAAAATGTCATTTGCGATACTGAATCCTATGCAAGATAAACCAAAATAAACACACACTTAGACTCGTTATAGTGAAAATGAAGGCAATTGTACTGGACTTATTACTTGCAGTCTACCTCCTTTTCCATACTTGATACTTGATTTTGATTCATGACTGAGTTATAATACATCCTTATGTAATTTTTTTCCCTTAAAGAGTGGTGTAGAGGCGGGGCAAGATGGCGGACTAGGCAGAAGGATTGCACAGACCCTCTTCAACAAAGAAAAGGGAAACCAATTAACACAGACACAGAAGATAATCTT
>NW_006921640.1:8909262-8910758 GCF_000298275.1 Orycteropus afer afer
TCTTCCTCAGGGATGTGTTCTGGGTCTGTATCCTGTTCCCTTGTTACTACTACTTTATCCTGCTTCTTTTTATGGACTGTGATGGTCTGTTGTCTCCAAGGCATCATGGCTTTGTTGTATTTAGATCTCTGTTGACTGTTTGTGAAGAGCAGCCAAGGGTGATTCAGGCTTTTCTTGGTGCTTTTTTATTGTTGGCCCATTGGTGGAGAAGGAGGTAGTGTCTCTCGCTCAGTAAGTGAAGATGCAGGAGGTGTGGGTGTAGTTGTGTCTTACAGGGACTGTTGTTGTCTCCCACTCCGTTAGACAAAAATTACAATTGAATAACCATCAAAAAACTAAAGCATATGGACAAAAAGCACCCCATGTAATCACACCGGAACAGTAAACAAAAAAAGAAAAAAGAGAAAAAGAAGAAGAAAAAACAAGAAAACCTGCAATATCTGGAGATAGAACACTAAGAGAAAAAAGGTACAGAAGGAGAATAATGAAGAAAAAAATGGGTAAAACGCAAAAAGGAAAACAAGGAATGAGGTTAACCATGAGAAAAAAAAAAGCGGAAAAGAAACCTTAAATTTAAAAAAAAAATTCAAAAGTTAAAAAAAAAAAAATTTCCAAGCAGTTACAGGGAAAAGAAAAAATGATGAAAACTAGGACCTAGGAAGGGGAGATTAAGAATAATAGTAAAAAGGACAAAAGTATTAATAATAATAGTTGTTCTAAAACAGACAAATACAAGCAAAGTAATCACCAGAAAAATGAATGTGAAAAATAAAAAAAAATAAAAATAAAAATAAAAAAAGAGAAAAAAAAAATCGATGGAGGACAGGGCAGGGCACCCAGGCTCCGTCTGAGCACACAGACTCTGGTGGAGTTCCTGTGGGCCCAGAAGGCCCATGGGAGTGGAGGATGGCCCTTCACTGAGCGGGTGTGGGGTATAAGAGTAACAAGAGAAATGTCGCACCTTGTCAGTCTTGTAGGTCCGGAGTGCCCTTGGGGTTGCTGGAAATTAGAATGTATTCTTAAGCCCCAGGAATCTGTGAGAGCACTGTCTCTTTAAATATCCAAGATAGTCAAGCTGCTTTTAAACATTCAAAATGGCAACAACCTCCTGATCGGCAAAAGTCCACAGCTCAGCCCGCCTTTCTCTTCACCTTCTCCATTTATTCCCCAGCAACCAAAGCAGTCCTCCGTGCAGTCCCTGGCTATCAGGGCTGATTTTTAGGTTAATTCTTAGGTCCTACCACCACTTGGCACTCTCAAAGCTGTCTGTGCAGTGCCATCAGGATTGCTCAGGTTCACTGCCAGACCGCAGCTTTGTCTGTCTCCTTTTTTGGTATTTTCATGCAAATTCTTCTGCTAGTTGGGGTTTAGTCCACTTCTATATCCTTCCCTTCAAGGATCAGGGGTCCAGGATTATCTTCTGTGTCTGTGTTAATTGGTTTCCCTTTTCTTTGTTGAAGAGGGTCTGTGCAGTCTTTCTGCCTAGTCTGCCATCT
>NW_006921640.1:8910858-8930265 GCF_000298275.1 Orycteropus afer afer
CTGCTAACCAGACGGCTGGCGGTTCAAATCCGCCAGCCACTCCTCGGAAGGAAGGTTGGGCAATCCTACTTCCGTAGTGATACTGCCTCGGAAACCCAAGAAGGGGTTGCTATGAGTCGGGGCTGACTCGACGGCACATAACAACAACAACAACATGCCTGCACTATGTGACCATTCTTTTCTGAGTGAATCTCTGAACTTGGGTCAATTTTCCACAACTTTTGATTGATTTTGTTCAGGCTTTTTCGTCTCTCTGTTAGCACTGCATGCTGAGGCTTCAGCACACTTTGCTAAAGTACATAATAAGTAGAAAATCAACACAAATAGAAAAGGACACATTGTCAGAAAGCATATGATAAAGTTGGTGATTCTACTCATGTGTGCAGTTCAGAGTAATTTCAAGTTAATGTGGGGAGGTTTTGTAATGAGAACTGACCTAGAAATGAGGTAAATAAGTATTTAAGACAAGGAAATTAAGGGACTAACTAGAGTTAAAGACTCACAAACTGTCTATCACACTTTGCTAATTTGCACCACTCAACCCTGGGACCAGATTTACTGATCCTTCTCCCCTGTAGGAATTCTGGTGGCACTGTGCCTAAGGCATTGGAATGTTAAGCAGAATGCTGGTGGTTCAAACCCACCAGTCACTCCTTGGGAGGAAGATTGGGCAATCTACTTCTGTAGTGATACCTCCTTGGAAACCCAAGGAGGGGTCACTCTGGGTCAGATCCCACTTGATGGCAGTGAGTTTGGGTTTGTTTTTTTTTTTTTTGCTTCTATCCTCCACCTGGGTAGCAGGAGCCATTTCCAGAGAAGACCTCTGAAGAGGGTAAGACTCAAGAAGGGGTAAAGTTAAATAATTCATTTATAAATAATATAAATGAATTATTATAAATAATATAGATGAATTTATAAATAATATAATTATTTATTTATAAATAAATAATTCATTTATTTGCATCTATAAATATAAGTGAGATTTTTGTACAATTTATTTTTATATCATTGTCTAGGGAGCTCTGATGGTGTAGTGCCTAAGGCAATTGACTGCTAACCAGAAGGTTGGTGGTTCAAACCCACTAGCCACTCCTTAGAAGGAAGATGGGGCAATATACTTCCATAATGTTACTGCCTCAGAAACCCAAGGAGGGGTCGCTATGAGTTGGAGATGACACGACAGCCCATAACAACAACAACATCATTGCCTAGTTTTGTTATAGAACTAGTCCTATATCTCATATAATTAATTTCATAGAGGGTCATCTTCTCTCATCACAAAACACTTCAGTAAGAGATGGGTTATTTATCTGCTCCTTGAAAGTTCAGAAAATATTATTTATAAAGCCATTTGGACCTGATATCTTCTTGGTGTATGGGTATGGGGAAAATTTTGAGCACTGATTGAATTTTCAAGTGTTTACTTGTCCATGTTTTATGTCCATCACTGAGTCAATTTTAGTTTAAACAAAAATCCATTCCATCTAAACTTTAAAATTTCTTGGTATAGATTTGTCTGTCAGTTTGTTGTACTGTGATCATTTGTGTATTGCTGTGATGCTGGAAGCTATGGCACTGGTATTTCAAACACCAGTTGGGTTTCCCATGCTAGACAGGTTTCAGTGGAGCCTCCAAACTCAGTCAGACTAGGAAGAAGGACCTGGCGATCTACCTCTGAGAAAACTGGCCAGTGAAAACATGAATAGTAGCAGAACAATTTCTGCTATAGTGCCCGAAGTAGAGTCCTTCAGTTTGGAGGGCACTCAAAATACAAGTGGGGAAGAACTCACTCCTCAAGGCAGAGTTGACCTTCATGATGTGGGTGGAGTAAAACTTTCAGGGCATTCATTTGCTAATGTGGCATGGCTCAAAATGAGAAGAAACAGCTGCAAGCATCCATTAATAACCAGAACGTGGAATATACAAACTACGAATCTAGGAAAATTAGAAGTCATCAAAAATGAAATAGAACAAATAAAGATCCTAGGTGTAAGTTAGCTGAAAGGGACTGCTATTGGTCATTTAGAATCAGATAATCATGTGGTATACTATGCCAGATTTTGAAGAGGAGCTTTGTCATGTTTGTTGTCAAAAAGGACATTTCAAGGTCTATCCTGAATGGCATTGAGGTAGAGAAAGACATAGAGAGGTACATGAGAGGTACAGACAACAAAGATGAACCCTTTTGCACATACAGTACTGTGTTATCAGTGAAGGCAAACATGGGTATACAGGTGGATAGATGGGTGGACAGGCTGAACTAGTAGGTATGTTTATGAAGCAGGGAGTGTATCAAAGACCATGTACAGGATTGGCAGATAGTGGTCCTATAAGTTTATTTGTATGATTTGAGTTCCCTGGTGTATAGTAGAGCTGAAAAGGGACAAGGTTGTAGTCACTTCTTGGTCACAGCCAGTTACCCAGAGGGACCAAGTAGTTGAACCTGTGGGCTCGGAACCATAGTCACAGGGGACATCAAGCTCAATGGGAAAAACATACTACACAGAACATTGTTCTACCTCCTACTTTGGCGAGTAGCAACTGGGATCTTAAAAGCTTGCAAGCAGCCATCTAGATGCAATGATGGGTCTTTCCTCATCTAGAGCAAAGAAGAATGAAGAAAACCAAAAATTCATGGAAACAATTAGTCCTAATGACAGATACACCATGCGGTCCTCAGCCTATATGACTATGAGACCAAAAGAACTAAATGGTACCCAGCTACCACTGTCAGCCACTTGGAGTGGGATCTATGTAGGAGATGCTGGAGAGAAAGGAAGAACAACGTGGAACAAAACTCAAAATCATTTTGAGATTAAAAAAAAGGGGGGACCAGTTTTGCTGGTCTGATAGAGCCTGGTAGAACCACTGAGACTATGGTCCCTATCTACCCTTCAGGTCTGGAATTGAACCCACACCTATGGCTTCCAGCCAAACAAAGGACAGGCATATGACTTGAACATTTACCTGAGGTAGATACATTCCTTGGAGAGAGCAATCATAGGAAAAAGAAGGGCTGCTTATGCACAGGGGACAGCTCAGGGGCAGGAGTAAATGGAGAGATGGACACAGGGAAGAGGTAACAATCAAGAGGAAGTGGAAGTGGTAAATTATAGTCAGTCTCATGAGACAAAGAGTATGTGAACTGCTGTATGGAAAGTGAATTTTCTCTGTAAATTTTCACCCAAATCACACACACACACACACACAAAGATCTATCCTGAAGTATAACATTGTCATACTGTCAGTAATAGGATAATATATCTATATAATGACAAGGAAGACCAGTTAAAATGACTATCACTCAAATTTATACACCAACCATTAATAGCAAAGCTGAAGAAATTAAAGATATTTACCAACTTTTGCAGTCTGACATTGATCAAACATGCAATCAAGATGCAATAGTAATTACTGGTAATTGGAATAAGAAAATTGGAAACAGAGAAAGATTGGTAGTTGGAAAATATTACCTTGATGATAGAAATGATGCCAGATATTGCCTGATAGAATTTTGCAAGACCAATGACTTATTTGTTGCAAAAACCTTTGTTCAACAACATACTTGTGGATCTCACTGGACTGAATACACAGAAATCAAATTGACTACATCCATGGAAAGAGACAATGGAGAAGCTCAATGTCATTAGTCATAAAAAGACCAGGGTCCGACTGTGAAACAGACCATCAAGTGCTCATATACAAGTTCAAGTTGAAGCGGAATAAAATTAAAACAAGTCCACAAGAGCCAAGATACAACCTTGACTATATCCCACCTAGAGACCATCGCAAGAATAGATTTTGCACAATGAACACAAATGACAGAAGACCAGCAAGTTGTGGGATGATATCAAGAACATCATACGTGAAGAAAGCAAAAGGTCATTAAAAAGACAGAAGAGAAAGAAAAGGCCAAAATGGATGTCAGAAGAGACTTTGAAACTTGCTCTTGAATGGAGTGTAGCTAAAGTGGCATAGTGCCTATGGCATTTGACTGCTACCCAGAAGGCTGGCAGTTCAAACCCACCAGTCACTCCCAGAAGGAAGATTGAGCAATCTACTTCCATAGAGATATCACCTTGGAAACCCAAGAAGGCGTAACTATGAGTTGAATTCAACGCGACAGCAGTGAGTTATTTTGAAAGTGAATGGAAGAAATAATAAAGTAAAAGAGCTGAACAGATTTCAAAGGGCAGCTTGATGAGACAAAGTAAAGCATTATGGTGAATTGTGAAGTGATTTGGAATTAGAAAACCAAAGGGAAAAACATGTTTGGCATTTCTCAAGCTGAAAGAACTGAAGAAAAAAATTCAGGCCTAGAGTTACAATATTGAAGGATCCTATGGCAACGTTTTGAATGACACAGGAAGCAGCAAAAGATGATGGAAGGAATACACAGACTCATTATACTAAGAAGAATCAGTTGGTGTCCCACCGTTTCAGAAGATAGCATATGATGAAGAATTGATGGTATTGGAAGAAGTCCAAGCTGTACTGAAAGCATTGTTATTGTTGTTATGTGCCATCGAGTCAGACCTGACTCATAGCAACCCCTCCTTGGGTTTCTGAGGCAGTATCACTATGGAAGTAGATTACTCCATCTTCCTTCCGAAGAGTGGCTGGTGGGTTTGAACTGCCAGCCTTCTGGTTAGCAGTGAAGTGCCTTAGCCACTATGCTACCAGAGCTCCTACTGAAAGCATTAGTGAAAAACAAGTCTCCAGGAATTGATGGACTACCAATTTAGATGTTTCAACAAACAAATGCAACCCTGGAAGCCCTCACTCATATATACCAAGAAATTTGGAAGACAGCTACCTGGCCAACTGATTGGAAGAAATCCATATTTGTGCCCATTCCAAAAAAAGGTGATCCAACAGAATGTGGAAATGATCACACAATATCGTTAATATCATATGCAAATAAAATTTTGCTGAACATAAGTCAAAAACAATTGCAGAAGTACATTGACAGGACACTTCCAAAAATTCAAGTTGAATTCAGAAGACGATGTAGAATGCGGGATATCATTGCTGAAATCAGATGGATCTTGACTGAAAGCAGAGACTATCTGAAAGATGGTTTCTTGTGTTTTATTGGCTAGGCAAAGACATTCATCTATACAGGACATAAGAATTTAGGGATAACACTTCAAAGAATGGGAATTCCAGAAAACTTAATTGTGCTCCTGAGGAACCTGTACATAGACCAAGAAGCAGTCATTCAAAGAACAAGGGGATATTGCATGGTTTAAAATCAGGAAAGTTGTGTGTTTGGGTTATATCCTTTCACCATATTTATTCAATCTGAATGCTGAGCAAATAATACAGAAATGGGTAGCACATAAAATGAATGTGGCATCAGGATTGTAGGAAGACTCATTAACAACCTGCAATATGCAGATGACACAACCTTGCTTGCTGAAAGTGAAGATGACTTAAAGCCCTTAGTGATGAAGATCAAAGACTATAACCTTCAGTGTAGATTACAACTCAACATGAAGAAAACAAAAATCCTCACAACTGGACCAATAAGCAACATCATGATAAATGGAGAAAATATTGTAGTTGTCAAGGATTTCATTTCATTTGGTAATGAACACCTATGGAAGCAGCAGCCAAGAAATCAAATGATGTATTACATTGGACAAATCTCCTACAAAAGACCTCTTAAAAATATTAAAAAGCAAAGATGTCATTGTGAGGACTAAGGCACCTGACCCAAGTGATGAGTCAATCACCTCATATGCATGGGATAGCTGGACAATGAATAGGGAAGGCTGAAGAAGAATTGATACCTTTGGTTATGGCTTTGGGGAAGAATATTAAATATACCATGGACTGGCAGAAGAACAAACAAATCTGCTTGGAAGAAGTATAGCTAGAACATTCCTTGGAAGTGAGGATGGTGAGACTAGGGCTCATAGCTTTGGACATGTTATCAGGAGGAACAAGATGCTGGAGAAGGACATCATGCTTGGAAAAGTACAAGGTCAGCAAATAGAGGAAGACCCTCAGTGAGATAGATTGGCACAATGGCTACAACAGTTTACTCAAATATGGCAATGAGTGTGAGGATGGCACAGGAGTGGGCAGTGTTTTGTTCTGTTGTACGTAAGATCTCTATTAGTTGGAGCTGACTCAGAGGCACCTAACAACAATAATGACATCTGCAACTTACGGTTCTTTTTTTTCAATTTTTATATATTTTTGTGTGACTTTTGTCTGTTTTGTTTACTAATATTATCTATTTTTTATTTTTTAAGTACCAGCTTTTGGTTTTGGAGAACGTCAGGCAAGGTGATTCCCTTCTAGGTTACCAACTCTCTGGACAGTTGGGATGAATTGCATGGCACTAAGACACTTGCCTGCTAACCAGACGGCTGGCAGTTCTAACCCACCAGCCACTCCTTGGAAGGAAGGTTGGGCAATCTTACTTCCATAGTGATACTGCCTCAGAAACCCAAGGAGGGGTCGCTATGAGTCAGGTTTGACTCAACGGCACATAACAACAACAACAACAACACTAGAAGACATGAGTTCAGGAATAGGTTTCACCAGGAAAACTTATGAGGTTAAGCAAGAGAGGAAAAGACAGGAGTACTATCCCACAAACCCTGATCTTTCCATCACCCACAGAGGCCTCCTGGGCCAAGGTGCTGCTGGCCTCCAACAAAGGTCTTTCTTTGTAGTGGTGAGATTTCTTCCAGGGGTAGTCTCCCCTTTCATAGGGTGAGAGTGGAAAGTAAATAGCTTGTCAATAGTGAAATAAATAGTATGCCTGATATTTGCCTGTCTGGTTTTAGGGACTAGGTGTTTCTAGAGTTGTCTGGAAATATTACTTGTCTGCTACCTGGAGATTTTGTTATTTACCACCATCATCAGGAGCTAGGAGGAAGCCATTCATTTCCAGTGTGAAGTTGGAAGACAAGTTAGGATGTTTTTTAAAGTAATCTGGGCTTGCAATAAAGGTGGTTTGTATCAACATGAAGTGTTGGTAAGAAATGGTTAGATTCTGGATATAATTTGGAGGTAGAGCCAAAGATTTGCTGGTGGATTGAATATGAAATGTGAGAAAAAATAGGAAGCAAGGGTAACTCCAATTTTTTTTGGGCCTGAACCATTAGAAGGGTGCAGTTACAATTTACCAAGACAGGGAAAAGTGGTGAGATAGCAGGTTTCAGGGAGAAGATTAGACTCTTAATTTTGCACAGGTTGAGTTGAGATGCTTATTAAGGAAGCAAGTAGAGAGTTGAAGAAGAAGTTGGATATACAATGGAATTTAAGGAATTAATCTGGGCTTGAGGATATATATTTTGGAGTTGTCAGCATATATGTGGTATTTCAAGTCATGAGACTGGATGAAATCTTGAAAATAATGAATATAGAAAGAAAAGCACCAAAGACTGAACCCTAGAGCTTAAACATTAAGAGGTCAGGAAGATGAGAATTTCCCAGAAAATAGGCTGAGAAGGCATGACTATTGAAGTAGGGGGACAACCAGGCAATGTGTTGTTTTTGAAAAGAAAATGCTTGAAGAGGTTAGGATTGATTAACCCAATCAAATAAGGTGCAGATTGAGAATTGATCACTGTAGCAACATGAAGGTCATTGGTGACCTTGACAAAAGCAATTTTAATAGAGTTGCAGAGTATGTGCAAAAATCTAATTGTTATAGTTTTATGAAAATTGAAAGACAGGAATTGGAGACAGCACTTTCACAGGAGGAGATGTGATGACTTTAAAGCAAGGAGATAAATGGTACCAAAGGATAATGTAAGGTCAAAGGTTTTTAAGACAAGAGAACAAACAGTAAGTTTGGAGAAGATCCAATAGAGCAGGAAAGACTCAGCTGAGGGGAAAATGGTGATGGAGAACAGAGAGGGAATAACTGCTGGAGAGAGATTCTTGGGTAGGCAAGTGGAATGGTCTTAGTTTGGTCCTAGCTAGGAGTTAGGTCCTAGAACCACAAGGTTGGTTGTAGCTAGAAGTAGAGAAATCCTTCTCATTTTGATCTCATCTGCTTCAAAGAACCACAACATTAAGACAGAAATCTTTTTCTTTAAATTGTGGTAAAAATATACATGACAAATATTTGCTACACCAACAATATTTACACGCACTATTTAGTGACATTGATTATGTTCATCATGTTGTATAACAATTACCACTATCTTTTACTAAATTATTTCACCACCGTTAACAAAACTCAGTGCCTCTTAAGCATTGACTCCTCCTTTTCCCTCCCTCTCTCCTACCCAGGGAACTGCTAACAACCTTTGGTTTCTATGTTGTTGTTGTCAGGTGCCTTCAAGTAATCTTCAATTCATATCCACCCTGTGTACAACAGGATAAAACACTGCCCAGTCCTGAGCCAGCCTCACAATCCTTGCTGTACCTGAGCCTATTGTTGTAGCCACTGGGTCAATCCATCTCGTTGAGGGCCTTCCCCTTTTTCACTGAACCTCCACTTTACCAAGCATGATATCTTTCTTCAGAATATGGTCCCTTCTGACAACATGACTAAAGTAGGTGAAATGAAGTCCGGCCATTCTTGCTTCCAAGGAGAATTCTGGCTGACTTCTTCCAGGACATATGTGTTAGGTCTTCTGGCAGTCCATGGTATTTTTAGTATTCTTTGCCAACACCACAATTCAAAAGCATCAACCTTTCTTCAGTCTTCCTTATTTATTGTCCAGCTCTCACATGCATATGCAGCAATTGAAAGCACCATGGCTTGAGTTAGGCACACCTTAGTCTTCGAAGAGACATCTTTGCTATTCAGTACTTTATAGAGGTCTTTTGTAGTAGATTTGCCCAGTACGATACATCATATAATTTCTTAATTGCTACTTCCATTGGTGTTTGTGGAACCAAGTAATATGAAATCTTTGACAACTTCAATCTTTTCCTATTTATCATGATGCTGCTTATTGCTCCAATTGTGAGGATTTTTGTTATCTTTATGTTCACATGTAATCCATACATTTGCCTATTCCATAGAAGTGGGATTATACAAATCCTTTGTGAATGACTTGTTTCACTCAACATAATGTTTTCAAAGGTATTCATGTTGTGGTATGAATCAGGACTTCATTTCTCTTTAAAAACCAAAAAACCAAACTCACTGCCATCAAGTCATTTCTGACTCATAGCGACCTCTCTTTGGGTTTCCGAGGTGGTAACTCCATGGAAGTAGATTACCCAGTCTTCCTGCCAAGGAGTGGCTGGTGGATTTGAACCACCAGACTTCTGGTTAGCCATCAAATGCCTTATTCTATTGTATGTATGTACCATAATTTGTTTATCCATTTGCCTGTTGATGGGCCTTTGTATTATTTTTACATTTTAGCTAGTATGAAAAGTGTTGCAATGAGCATTGGTATACAGGTTTCTGTTTGTGCTCCTGCTTTCATTTCTTCTAGATATAAACCTAGGACTGAGATTGCTGGGACATATGGTAATTCCGTGTTTAACTTTTTGAGGAGCCACCACACTGTTTTGCACAGCAGCTATACTATTTTGCATTCTCATTTGTAACATACAAAAGTTCTAATTTCTCTACCACCTCACTAAAAGTTATTAAAACCAAAAGCTATTATTTAATTTTTTTTTTTTTTTCTTTTGATCATGGCCATCCCAGTGAAGATGAAGTGGTATCTCATTGTTGTTTTGATTTGTCTCTCTTAGCATAGTAGCTAAGGCACTTGACTGCTAACCAGAAGGCTGGCGGTTCAAACCCACCAGCTACTCCTCGGAAGGAAGGTTGGGCATTCCTACTTCCGTAGTGATACTGCCTCGGAAACCCAAGGAGGGGTCTCTAGGAGTCGGGGCCGACTCGATGGCAAACAACAACAACAAAGGACTAATGAAGGAGCTCTGGTGGCTCAGTGCCTAAGGCATTTGAGTGCTAACCAGAAGGTTGGCAGTTCAAACCCCTTAGCCACTCCATGGAAGGAAGACTGGGCAATCTGCATCTGTAATGATTTACTGCCTCAAAAACCTAAAGGGGGTTGCTACGAGATGGAATAGACTCAGTGGCAGTGAGTTTGGTTTTTTGGTTTTAAGGACTAATGAAGCATCCCTGGCAGCACAGTGTTAAGCACTTGGCTGCTAACCATAAGTTCTGTGATTCGAACCTACCAGCCATTCTATGGGAGAAAGATGCAGCGGTGTGCATCCATAAAGATTTATAGTCTCAGAAACTCTGTGAGGCGGTTCTACTTTGGCCTACAGGGTCATTGTGAGTTGGAATTGATTTGAAGGCAGTTGGCTTGTTTTGGAAGGACTGACGACATTGAGCATCTTTTCATTTGCTTGTTGGCCATTGGGAAATTCTCTCTGGGGAAATGTCTATCATGTCCTTTGCCATTTTTTGATTGGGTATTTCTTTTGTCTTCTCATTTGAATTTTAAGACAGCAATCTTTTACTCACAGTAAGTCCAGAGGCTTAGTTTAAAAACTTGAACATAGAGAAATTAAATGACTTGCTTACATCTGACCCATGATTTTTTATGGCTTCATTTTTTTTTCTGTGATTTTGTCTTTTAATTTTTAATAGCATGTATAAAAAGGTTTATAGAAAAATAGATTTGAGAAACAACAATTAGAACAATTAGAAGACTAGTTTCTTATACCCAGGAATTTTAGTGTTGTTGTTGTTGTTATGTGCTGTCGAGTCAGCCCTGACTCATAGCAACCCCTCCTTGGGTTTCCGAGGCAGTATCACTACGGAAGTAGGATTGCCCAACCTTCCTTCCGAGCAGTGGCTGATGGGTTTGAACCGCCAGCCATCTGGTGAGCAGTCAAGTGCCTTAGCCACTATGCTACCAGAGCTCCAAGGAATTTTACTAGGGAAATGAAAAAAATCTTCATATTGTCCCCATTCTGTCATTGAGGGAATGTAATTGTTTTCCCCAAATTTGTGAGTTGCATTTCACTGAAAATATTTAGAAAGGCTCTTTTTTTTTTAAGTAAAGTTCTCCAGAAAGGAAAATCAAATGAATACTGGAAAGCTATAAAAATTCCTATAAGAACAAATAATTTTCAGAGCCTCCTTGGTTTCAACTAGCAACAACATACAGTTCTATTCCTTTTATACTCCATGAGATAATCTCTTATTTGTACTAAAAGTGGTGGTGAGACAGATATTTCTTGGGATTAATTAAGTAGGACATTGAAGGGATTCCTATTCTATGCTGGCAGTACACTCAAACCTTGAGAGACCTCAAGGCTTCTCTCTCAGCCCTTGATTTCATTTTAATAGATGTTGGGCCTTGTGTAAAGTCAAGAAAAACTCTGTCAACTTAGATACACCAAATCAGGCTGTAATTGGAAAAGCCTGTTTTCTTAGTAGGTTAGCATAACAGTGAAAACCAAAATAAAACAAAGCATAAAACAACAGCAACAACAAAGCAGTTGCTGTCAAGTGAATTCAGACTCTTGGAGACCACATGTTATCAGAATATAACTGTGCTCCATAGGTTTTCAATGGTTGATTTTTTGGAATTATATCACCAGGCCTTTCTTCCAACCTATCTCTGCATCAACTCAAACTGCAACCATGCATTTAACAGACTACAATTAGAGAAAGAGGACTATAAGTGTAAATGGGAACAGGTGTCTTCATTTTTTTAAGACAGATCATTCTTTTTCCTCACTCAGGACTGATGTTCATGTGGGTGGTAAGATAGGCCTTGGAGTCTCTTGTTGGTGGCACTCAACACCTTTGGGGCACCATCCCAAGCCCACTGAAGAACCCAGGGGAGAGGAAACATGGAGTTGGATACTTGGCTTAGTTCTGCTAAAGGCTTTTTAAGAAGGTGGAGTATTTCTTTCTTCTTTCCTTCCCTAACCGAGTGTTCTCATCTGGATGGTATGTATACCTAGGGGAAGGCATTTAATGTGCTTCTATTACAATCTTAAGCAAAAGATATCAAGGGAGCATCTAAGGAACACACGTGGCCTAATCCAGTTCACAAGGTGGAGAAACCCATATTTATTTATTTAGGAACCTATAGTGAATGCCTGAGTGGCACAAATGGTTAAGTGCTCAACTGCTAGCCAAAAAGTTGGCAGTTCAAACCAACCCAGAGGTGCCTTGGAAGACAGGCCTTGTGAACTACTTCCTTTGAAAACCCTATGGGGCAGTTTTGCTCTGCACACATGAGGTCTCCATTGTTGTTGAATCAACTCAACAGCAGCCAACAACAACAACAACACAGAGAATACCACTTGTTTTATCTGCTAAGCCCTTACTTTCTTCTGGAACAAAAGTATTCTTTGTGGTTGTTGTTATGTGCCGTCAAGTCAGACCCGACTCATAGCGACTTCTCCTTGGGTTTCCGAGGCAGTATCACTACGGAAGTAAACTATTCTTTAGAGAACTGCATTTCCTTTCTCTTCCATCTTCTACTTTTCTCCTCCCTCTCTTAGTTCTTTAGTGCTGCTATAACAGAAATACTACAAGTGGATACCTATCTCTTGCTGTAAGACTTGGTTTTGCTGGTATCTTGTTGGACACCTCTCCTTCAAGCCTCAACCTAAGTGGAACCCCATCAAAAGGGCCTTCTAACAGCCCATCTGTAATCAACACCACCCCGTTTAGTTTCTCTCTGTTTCTCAATCATACATATTTCCTTCATGTCTCTTATTACAACCTATACTTATTTGTACCCATTCGAAAGAAAGGTGATCCCACAGAATGTGGAAATTATTGAACAATACCCTTAGTATCACACACAAGTAAAATTTTGCTGAGGATAATTCAAATATGTTTGCAATGTTATCTCAATAGGTAACTTACAGAAATGCAAGCTGGATTCAGAAGAGGATGTGGAATGAGGGATATCATTGCAGATGTCAGATGGATCTTGGCTAAAAGGAAAGAATACCAGAAAGATGTTTATTTGTACTTTATTGACTATGCAAAAGCATTCGATTGTGTAGATTATAACAAATTATGATAACATTGAGAAGAATGGCAGTTCCAGAACACTTAATTGTGCTCATGAAGAACCTGTACATAGACTGGGAGGTTGTCATTCATTTTAACAGAACAAGGTTTCAAATCAGGTTGAAAATCTGCATGTTTAAAATCAGAAGGGGAATGCATTAGGGTTGTATCTTTTCACCATACTTATTCAGTCTCTGTGGTGAGCAACTAATCTGAGAAGGTGGACTATAAGAAGAAGAAAGTGACATCAGGATTGGAGGAAGACTCATTAACAACCTGCAATATGCAGATGACACAACCTTGCTTGCTGAATGTGAAGGTGACTTGAAGCACTTACTGATGAAGATTAAAGACTGCAGTCTGCAGTAAGGATTACACCCCAATGTAAAGAAAGTGCAAACTCTCACAACTTGACCAATAATCAGCATCATGAAAAATGGAGAGAAGATTGAAGTTGTCAAAGATTTCATATCAATACCAACCAACACCAATGGAAGCAGCAGTCAAGAAATCAGAAAACACATTGCACTGAGCAAATCTGCTGCAAAAAAAAAAAAAAAAAAAAAGCAAACTAAAAACCCCTTAAAGTGCTGAAGAGCAAAGATGTCTCTTTAAAGGTAAGTGTTTCTAACCCAAGCCATGATGTTTTCATTTACCTCATATGCATGTGAAAGCTGGACAATGAATAAGGAAAACAGAAGAAGAGTTGATGTTTTCAGCTGTGGTGTTGCTGAAGAATTCTGAAAGTACCATGGACTCCCAGAAGAACTAACAAATCTGTCCTTAAGGAACACCAAAAAAAAAAAAAAAAAAACCCAAACTCACTGCCATCATGTAGGTTCTGACTCACAGCTATCCTCACTGGGTTTCTGTAAGTCTTTACAGAAGTTGATTGCCTCATCTTCCTTCCACAGAGGGGCTGGTGGGTTTGAACAGCTGACCTTCTGGTGAGCAGCCAAATGCATTATCCACCACACCACCAGAGCTCCTGTCCTTGAGGGAGTGAAACCAGAATGCTCATTGGAGAGAGAATGACTTCATCTCATCTACTTTGGTCATGTTGTCAGAGGGAACCATTCCATGGAGAAGGGTATCATGCTTGGTAAAGTAGAGGGTCAGTGAAAAAGGGGAAGACCCTCAAAGAGATGGATTGACACAGTGGCTGCAACAATGGACTCAGGTATAACAAGGATTATGAGGTTGGTGCAGGACTGGGCATTGTTTTGCTCTGTTATACACAGGGTCACTATCAGTCCAAGCCGACTTGACAGTACCTAACAACAACTACTGGAGCTTAGGTGATGGGATCCTATTATTGGACACTTTTAATCTTAGTTCAATTTACATTCACTGATACTCCCTGAACATCTGCTGGCTACAATGCACTGGGAATTCTGAAAGAAATAAAGATCCATAGCCCATGGTTCTTCCCTCAAAGAGCTTACAGTTTTAATGAAGAAACAAACACACACTTAAGATAAAGCATAATTTGTCCACAGAGGAATAGTTAAATTGTTTTAGGATTATGAAGAGGATTTAACTTTCCACAGTATTTAAACTAGTTTTTAAAATTTTATATTATTTTATTCTCAAAATACTACCATTAAAGCAAAAAAGAGAGGTGATTGGTTGGAAGTGGAGAAGAAAACTAACACTAAGTGTCTACTTGGGTGCTTTGGTGGCATAGTTACTAAGTCATTTGACTGCTAACCAGAAGGCTAACGGTTCAAACCTACCAGCCACTCCTCGGAAGGAAGATTGGGCAATCTACTTCTGTAGAGATACTGCCTCAGAAACGCAAGGGGTTGCTATGAGTAGAAATCTTTCATGCCATGCACTATGCTAGGAGTTTTAATGGAACCATATATTATTTAATACACTGAAACATTTCTATCAGAAATTCATATTTTTCCCAAATTAGTTTATTTATTTCAGCTTTGCAAATGAAGAAATTGTGGCTTGAATAATTACATAATTTGTTAAAGTCACATAGTGGTGGGACTAAGGTTTAGAATAAAGATGATCTGACTCTAAATTTCATGCCCTTTAATAAGTGGTGAATAAATAATTATACTATCTGGCAACTGAAGAAATTGGAAAACAGAGGAGCTAAGCAGTTTGCCTCGCATTACTACCTCTGTCAACTGTTCTCCAATTGTTAAAATATGGGATAATTTCTTTTTCTCCTAGGGTTCCTAAAATGATATTGCAGTATTTTCCCTGTTTAACATGTTTCTCTCCTCTCAAGCTTTTTGAGGGTAGCAATAATAATTTTTACAATTCTAGATCTTTGTTCAGTTCCTGGCATATATTGGATAAGTTAGATAAGTTGTTGTTGTTGTTATGTGCCGTCGAGTCAGCCCCGACTCATAGCGACCCCTCCTTGGGTTTCCAAGGCAGTATCACTACGGAAGTAGGATTGCCCAACCTTCCTTCCGAGGAGTGGCTGGTGGGTTTGAACCACCAGCCTTCTGGTTAGCAGTCAAGTGCTTTAGCCACTATGCTACCAGAGCTCCTAGTTAGATAAGTAGTTAATGTTAAATAAATGAATAGGGGAGTGTTAAGTTATATGTAGGAATAGATGGATGATGAATGGGTTGATGGATGATGGATGAAGTCACACAGCTAGTTTGTGACAAAACTGGGGTTACAAGTCAGATTTGCTTAATCCAAGCCCAGAATCCTTGACTTAGATATGCAAGACTGGATGGCTTATAAAATGAAAATACCTAGGAAGATTCCTAAAATTGCAAGGTGGTTAGGAGTGTTAAAACAACAACCAACCACAAAAAGAAAAAGGCACCTTACATGCAGACTATCTGGTAAATACATCTTTGCTATGAATTTTTCTTGAGGTAATCCAAATGTAAATTTTTGTGTGTCCTTATACTAGCAAATGCTTTGGAATTTCATTTTATTTTTATGTTTAAATTACAACTTTCTGTTTGCCTCTTCCACTGGTAAACTAAAATAGTAATTAAAAAAGCTAACCACATGCTATATTCTTTAGTGTTGAATATACAGTCAACATACCCATTGCCCTCAGATAAAGTCTAAACGTATAGATAAGATGTAAAGGACAGTCACATAAGTACACAGAAATGCAACAAAACCTGTGTTTTAAGGGAGCTCTGGTGGCATAGTGCCTAAGGCATTTGATTGCTAACCAGAAGACTGGAGGTTCAAACCCACCAGCCACTCCTCGGAGGGAAGATGGGGCAATCTACTTCCGTAGAGATACCACCTTGGGAACCCCAGGAGAGGTCACTATGAGTTGGAATTGACTCGACGGCAGTGAGTTGTTTTTTTTTTTTGGTGTAAGAGTAAGAGCAGATGGCGCAACCTATGGACAGGAATCTTGTTTGTCTTGATATCAATGTATACTCAGGATCCAGCATAATACCAGGCAAGTAGAAGTCAGTATATTAGTATTTGTTGAGTTAAAAAAAAGTAATTTCTTTGAATATGGCTACATTATCATTGTGAGAGGTGGCGTTGAATGACAGAAATCGATCTGACTTGGGGAAAGGCATGTGTGCTGAATCCCACCCCCATCCCTGCCCATGACACACACACTAGCCAGACCTGCTCTCATCTTCTGCACCTTGCCCTACATTGAAGAACTCTCTTGCTTTTGACTTTCAGATGTGTCTGGCCAATAGGGAACAATGGCAAAAGTTCATAAGGGGAGGCTGGATGAGAATGAGGCCAGAGTTTTAAACCCCTGATGCCCTCCCTGTGGCTTTTCCAGGGCTGCCTGTCTCTCAGTCAAAGGTCACATCTCCTGTCATGTTGCCATCTCCACCCATCTCTCTTCTCTCACCATTTCAGGCCTAGGGATGGTCAAGTTGTTACTACCTTCAAGGTATTGCACTATTCCTTGTGGTTTTCCTATGGCCTACTCACACATTTGTGAATAACTCCTTTATGAAATCCTTCTCAAATTACCCAATTTAGACATTGTGACTTTTTCCTACATGGATGTGGGCAGTTGCACTTGTCATCAGGGACCATTTGCCTCTGTGTAATGGAAACCCATTCAAATGCTTTTAAGGAAAAAGTAATAATAACAAAGGCCTGGGGGTGAAACATTATAAGGCTGTTATGTAACTCTTGGGGTCCAAGGGCAAGAAGGTTAGCAAGAAGGTGTCTGAGTAGGACCTTTTTTTTTTTTGTAAATTTGATTGTGGTGAAAACATACACAACAAAACTTTCGGCAAGCTAACCTCCACATTTACAGCTCAGGGACATTGATGACATTTTTCATGTTGTGGCACCATTATTGCTATCTGTTTCCAAAATATTCCACGACCATTATCATAAACTCATGCCCCGCAAACAAAAGCATCCCCTTTCCCCTTCCTCCTACTCCTGGTAATCACTAATAATCTTTAACATTTGGGATAGATAGATAGATAGATAGATAGATAGATAGATCCCTCCCCCCCGCAACCTTTCTAGGAATTTCCCCTCCCCTCGCCTCCCCTCTTTGGTAACCAACAAGGAAAGTTCCCTCTCATGTGTAAACTTTTCCTTCACTTTTTACAATAGTGGACTATTACAATATTTGTCCTTCTGTGCTTGACTTATTTCACTCATTATAATGTCCTCCAAGTTCATCCAAGTTATGCAGTGTTTTGCAGATTCTTCATTATTCTTTAGGGTTGCATGGTATTTCATTGTGTGTATGTACCAGAGTTCGGTTATCCATTCCTCTATGGATGGGCACTCGGGTTGTTTCCATCTCTTTGCTATTGTGAATAGTGCTGCGATGAACATGGGTGTGCATATAATTATTTGTGTCCTGGCTCTCATTTCTTTAGGATATATATCTAGTAATGCGATTACTGGATCAAATGATATTTCTATTTCCAACTTTTTAAGGAATCATCATACTGATTTCTACTGTGGTTGTATCCTTTTACAGTCCTACCAGCAGTGTATGAGAGTCCCAATCTTTCCACAACCTTGCCAGCATTTGTAATTTTCTGTCTTGTTGAGCTTTACTGTTAATGCTGTATTTAGATGGTATCTCACTGTAATTTTGATTTGCATCTCTGTTGGCATAGTGCCTAAGGTACTTCTGCTAACCAGAAGGCTGGCGGTTCAAACCCACCAGCCACTCTCAGAAGGAAGATTGGGCAATCTACTGACATAGAGATACTGCCTCAGAAACCTAAGGATGGGTCACTATGAGTTAGAATTGACTCGACAGTAGTGAGTTTAAATGGCTATTGATCATGAACATTTCTTCATGTGTTTGCTGGCTGCCTGAGTAACTTCTTTGGTGAAGTGTCTGTTCATGACTGCTGCCCATTTTTTAATTGGATTGCAATAATTTGTCTTTTTAATGTTGAAGTGTTGGAGTTTTCTATAAAATTTAGAGATAAGGCCTTTGTCAGATAAGTCATTGCTGAATATTTTGCCCTATCTATAGACTCTTTTTATTCTTTTGGAGAAGTTTTTTGAAGCACATAAAAATTTAATTTTTAGAAGGTCCCAATCATCTAGTTTATCTTCTGCTCTTTGTGCATTTTGGTTTATCCTTCATAGGCTACTTATGCCATACATTAGGGCCCTGAAGTTTACCCCTACTTTTATCTTTGATGAACTTTAAAGATTTAGGTTTCACATTTAACTCTTTGATGCATCTGGAGTTAGTTTTTATGTATGGTGTGAGGTATGGATCTTGTTTCATTTTTCTGCAAATGGATATTCAGTTTTGCCAGCACCACTTGTTAAAAATACTATCTCTTCCCTATTTGAATAAATTTTGGCCCTTTGCCAAAGATAAGCTGACCATAGGAGGATGGATCTATTTCTGGGTTCTCAATTCTATTCCACTGGCCTATGCATCTGTCATTGTACCAATACCAAGCTGCTTGGACTGCTGTGGCTGCACAGTAGGTTTTGAGATCTGGGTGTGTGAGATCTCCTACTATGTTCTTCTTCTTCAGTAGTGCTTTGCTCATTTGAGGTCTCTTTCCTTTCCATATAAAATTAGTGATTGGTTTTTCCATGTCTTTAAGAATGTTGATGGAATCTGGATTGGGATTGCGTTAAATGTACAGATTGCTTTGAGTAACATTGACATTTTCACAATGTTCCATATTCTTATCCATGAGCATGATATGGTCTTCCATTTATGTAGATCTCTTATAATTTCTTGAAATAGTTTTCTTTGTATAGGTAGGTGTTCAGCGTTCCTGGTAAAATTTATTCCTAGGTATTTTGTCTTTTTGGCAACTATTATAAATGATATTGATTTCCTAAAATTTAGGAGCTCTGGTAGCATAGTGCCTAAGGCACTTGACTGCTCACCAGAAGGCTGGCAGTTCAAACCCACCAGCCACTCCTCGAAAGGAAGGTTGGGCAATCCTACTTCCATAGTGATACTGCCTCGGAAACCCAAGGAAGGGTCGCTATGAGTCGGGGCCGACTCGACGGCAAAAACA
>NW_006921640.1:8931173-8932359 GCF_000298275.1 Orycteropus afer afer
TGGGTTCAATTCCAGACCTGAAGGACAGCTAGGGACCATAGTCTCAGTGGTTCCACCAGGCTCTATCGACCCAGCAAACCTGGTCCCCCCCTTTTTTTTTCTCCAAATGATTCTGAGTTTTGTTCCACATTGCTTTCCCTCTCTGTTCAGGATCTCCTACATAGATCCCCTTCCAAGTTTGACAGTAGTAGCTGGGCACCATCAAGTTCTTCTGGTCTCATAGTTGTATGGGCTGCAGGTCAGATGGTGTATGTCACTAGGATTAATTGTTTCCATGAATTTTTGGTTTTCTTCATTCTTCTTTGCTCTGGGTGAGGAGAGATCCATTGTTGCATCTAGATGGCACCTTGCAAGCTTTTAAGATCCCTGTCACTACTCACCAAAGTAGGAGGTGGAACAGTGTTTTGTGTAGTATGTTATGTCAATTGAACTTTATGTCCTCTGCGACTATGGTCCCAAACCCACAGGTTCAACTACTCAGTCCCTCTGGGTAGGTGGTTGTGACCAAGCAGTGACTATACCCTTGCCCCTAGTCAGCTCTACTATACACCTGGGAATTCAGATCATACACAAAAACTTATAGGACCATTGTCTGCCAACCCTATACATGTTCTTGGGCACTCTCCCTGTTTCATAGACATACTTAATAGTTCAGCCTGCCCACCCATCTATCCACCCCTATACCCATGTTTGCCTTCACTGGCAACACAGTACTATATGTGCAAAAGGGTTCATCTTTGTTGTCTGTACCTCTTTTTCTTCCTCAATGCTACCATATTGATAACTCACATTTGGTACATTGCCCTTCTCTTCACCCAAAGCAATACTTATCTCTATCTATCTAACAGTGTAACCTCCCCTCCCCTCCCATCCTTGGTAACCAACAAAGAAAATTTCCTTCCATAGATAAACGGTTCCTTGACTTTTACAATAACGGACTAATACAATATGTGTCCTTTTGTTATTGACTTATTTCACTCAGGATAATGTCCTCCAAGTCCATCCACATCATGCACTGTTTTGCAGATTCTACATTATTCTTTAGCGTTGCATAGTATTCCATTGTGTGTATGTACCACAGTTTGGTTATCCATTTCTCAGTTGATGGACACCTAGGTTGTTTCCATCTTTTGGCTATTGTAAATAGTGCTGTGATGAACATGGGTGTGCATACGTCTGTTCTTGT
>NW_006921640.1:8938383-8956515 GCF_000298275.1 Orycteropus afer afer
TATGTGGGGCACATCTTCATCTTGTGTGAGTGTGTCTCCTTCATCTCACTGACACCACCTCTCCCTCCAGAGACCCACAGCTGAGGCTGGACCTCTGCACGAGACATTGTCACATTGTTGTATTTAGATCTCTGTTGACTGTTTGTGAAGAGCAGCCAAGGGTGATTCAGGCTCTTCTTGGTGGTTTTTTATTGTTAGCCCATTGGTGGAGAAGGAGGTGGTGGCTCTCACCCAGTAAGTAAAGTTTGCAGGAGGTGTGGGTGTAGTTGTGTTTTATGGGGACCGTTGCTGTGTCCCATTCAGTTAGACAAAAATTACAATTGAATAACCATCAAAAACTTTGCAGTTGTGCAGGTCCGGGGTGTCCTTGGTGTTGTTGGCAGCAGTACCTGTTCTTAAGCCCCTGGAATCTGGGAGAGTGCTGTCTCTTTTAATATCCAAAATGATCAAGTCACTTGTGTGAACATTCAAAATGACGGCACCCTCCGGACAGGCAAAAGTCCACAGCTCAGCCCACCTTCCTCTTCCCTCTGCTTCGCCTCTTAATCTCCAGCCACCAGAGCAGTCCTGTGTGCAGTCCCTTGAGAGCAGGACTGACTGTTAAGTTAACTTTAGTTCCTACCACCACTTGGGAATCTCCAAGTTGTCTGTGCCATCAGGATCGCTGCCAGACCACAGCTCCGTATGTGTCCTGTTTTGGTATTTTCATGCAAATTCTTCTGCTAGTTGGGGTTTAGTCCACTTTTATATCCTTCCCTTCAAGGCTCAGGGGTCCAGGATTATCTTCTGTGTCTGTGTTAATTGATTCCCCTTTTCTTTGTCGAAGATGGTCTGTGCAGTCTTTCTTCCTGTTCTGCCATCTTGGAATCCTAATGTTGAACCATTCTTGCATACCTGATATGAATCCCTCTTTGTCCTGATGTATTAATTTTTTTTATATGTTGTTGGAGTCTGTTGGCTAGGATTTTGTTGATGATTTTGCATCTATATTCATGAGGGATATTGGTCTGTAGCTTTCCGTTCTGGTGGTGTCTTTGCCTGGTTTTGATATCAGGGTTATGCTTGCTTCATAAAATGAGTTTGGGAGGATTCCATCCTTTTCTATGTTTTGGAATAGTTTGAGTAGGATTGATGTCAGCTCTTCTCTGAATGATTGACAGAATTCTCCAGTGAAACCATCTGGGCCAGGACATTTTTTTTGTTGGTAATTTTTTTTATGATCTATTCAATTTCTTCTTTTATTATGGGTCTGTTCAACTTTTACACCTTAACCTTTGTTAATTTAGGTAGGCAGTAGTTGTTTCTAGAAATCTATTCATTTTGTTTACTTTTTCAAATTTGTTGGAGTAGTTATTTGTAGTATCCTGAGATTATTCTTTTCATTTCTGTTGGTTTTGTTGTGCTGTCACCCATTTCATTTCTCATTTGTGTAATTTGCTCTTCTCCTTCTTTTCTTTTTTTAAATTTTCCAGGGGTTTGTTGATTTTATTGATCTTTTGAAAGACCCAATTTTAGTCTTGTTGTTTCTATTGTCTTTCTATTTTCAATTTCATTTATTTCTGCTTGAATCATTATTATTTCTTTTCTTCTGGTGACCATAGGTGCTTCTTCTTCTTCTTCTTTTTTTTTTTCTGCTCTTTTTCTAATTGTTGGAGTTGTTGTGTTGAGGTGTTGATTTTGGCTCTTTCTTCTTTTTGATATGTGTATCTATTGCTATAAGTTGTCCTCTGATCACAGCTTTTCCTTTATCCCAAAGATTTTGGTATGTTTTTACTTTCATTCTCACTTGATTCAAGGAATTTTTCATTTCATTTTTTATTTCTTCTACTATTCAGTCATTTTTGTTGAACGTCTTATTCAGTTTCCATGCATTTGCTCTTTTTCTGTTGGTCTTCCTTGTGTTGATTTCTAATTTTATAACATTATGATCTAAGAAGAAGCTTTGCATTATTTCAGTATTTTTAAATTTATTGAGGCTTGCTTTGTGGTCTAGGAGCTCTGTCTAGCCTTGATAATTTTCCATGTGTGCTCTAAAAGAATGTTTATTGTGCTATTGTTGGGTGAAGTGCTCTGTAGATGTCTATAATACAAAGTTAGTTGATTGGATTGTTTAGTTCTTCTATGAGTTTGTTGAGTTTCTTTCTAGTTGTTCTCTTTTATTGAAAGTGATATGTTAAAGTTTCTTACTGTTACTGTGGAGTCATCTATTTGTCTTTTCAATTCTGTTAAAGTCTGCTTTAGTATTTTTGGACTCTTTCATTGGGTGTATAGATTAGATTATGGTTAAATCCTCTTTCTCAGTTGATCCTTTAATCATTATATAATGTCTTCCTTATCTCTTATGGTGGTTTTTTTCTTAAAGACTATTTTATCATAAATTAATATTGCCACTCCTGTTTTTTTTTTTTTTATTGCCATTTGCTTGATATATCTTTTTCATCTACGGTAAGTCTCTTGTAGACAGCATATTGATGTGTCATGTTTTCTTATCCAGTCTGCAATTCTCTGTCTCTTGAATTGTGCATTTAATCTATTTACATTTGGTATAATTATAGACAAATATGAATTTATTGATGTCATTTTGTTATGTGTTTTTTTTTCATGGTTTTGCTGATTTCTTTGTTCCATATAATTTTCTGTGCTGAACTCATTTTATTTATGAATCATATTATCTCCTTCATTGCTAGTGTTTTAGTATGTGCTGAATACTTGTGCTTGCCCTCTTTTTAATTTTGATGTGAAGGTTTATTATTTTTCTTTGAGGTCACCCTGTTATTTATTTTATTCTCAAGTTTAAAGCAGTCTGTTCATTTTGAAATTGTCTTGACTTCCTCATCATTTAGAAGTTGTATAACTACATTGTGTATTTTCTAATTTGGTTTGTAGTTGTCCTCATTTACCAATTGATATCTCTTGTCCCCTGTTTACAGTTTGGTAAGCTTATTTTACTTCGGATACTTCCATAGCTGAGTTCATTTCTGGGTTATGTAATCGTGTATTAATCATTGGTTGTTGTTAGCTGTTGTTGGTTCTCTATCCAAAAGATGCCCTTTAGCATCTCTTGTAAGGTTGATCTAGTTTTAACAAATTCCTTTAACTTCTGCTTATCTGGAAATGTCCTAATTTCACTGTCATATTTGAGGGACAATTTTTCTGGGTATATAATTCTTGGTTGGAATTTTTTTTTCTTTAAGGATTTTATATATTTCATCCCATTGCCTTCTCACCTGAATGGTTTCTGCTGAGAAATCAGGGCTTAGTCTTATTGGTTGCCCTTTGTAGATAACTTTTCATTTTTCCTGTGTTGCTTTCAGGATTCTTTCTTTGTCTTTGGTTTTGGTGAATTCAATTATGATATGTCTTGGGGTCTATCCTGTTTGGGGTTTGTTGAACTTCTTGAATGGATATATTCTCATCTTTCATCATATCAGGGAAATTCTCTTCCAACAGACCTTTGACAATTTTCTCTGTGGTTTTATATGTCTATTCCTGTTCTGGAATTCTGATTACACGTAGGTTATTCCTCTTGATGGTACCCCATATGAATCTTAGACTTTCTTCATTTTGTTTTGATCTTTTTTTATGATTGATCTCTTACCAAAGTAGTATTGAGGTATTTATCTTCAATCTCCTTAATTCTATCTTTCATTGATTCAATTCTACTCCTTTGCCCATTCAGTGTATTATTTATTGAAATCTTGACACTAATTTTCTGGATTTCTATTTGTTGTTTTTATTTAGTTTCAAATTTTTTGTTTATTTTGTCAATTTGTTCTTGTTTTGTTCTCTTAAATTTTTCTAGAATTTTGTCTGCATTTTCCTTAATTTTTCAGTGTTTTCCTTAATCTATCTCTCAATCCATGGATGGTACCCTATATAATTCTTTTAAATTTTTTTTCAGGGACTTCTAGTGCTGCTTCTTCCTCAGGGATGTTTTCTAAATTTTGATCCTAGTCCCTTGTTTCCACTACTTTATCTTGCTTTTTTTGTTTGGACTGTGATGGTCTATTGTCTCCTATACACTGTGGTGGTGTTTTGTTTATGTTTAATTTGTGGTTTTATGTTGATGGGATTCACCAATATTTTATTTTTCCTTTATTTTGTTTTGATATATCTGTGTGAACAAGATAGTATGCTCTTCTGTTTGCTAGTTGTTAGCACTTATGCACTCACCACCTATCCTGGTGGGTGTGATAGAGAATGAGAGTGTGAACACAGATCTCTGTTAGTTGTTAGCAAAGAGCAATTGAGGATGAGTAGAACTGGTATTGGCCACTGCCTATCACTGGTCAGTTGGTGCAAAAGCAAGTGGTGGCCCTCATTCAGTGTGTGGGGCTGCTGTAGGTTCAGGTATGGTTGGGTTATGTGAGGACAGTTTCTATCTCCCACTCAGTTAGACAAAAAATAAATAAATAAATAAAAATAAAAAACATTAAAGAAAGAAAGAAAGAAAAATAAGAGGTCAGAAATCTCAAACTGAGAGAGAGAGAGAGAGAGAGAAAGGCAATTAATGAGAAGAAAAATTAAAAAAAATATGTTTAAAAAAGACAAAAGAAAGATAATGAGAAAAAGAGAAAAAAAAAAAACAATATCTGAGGAGGGGGGAATGAGAGAAAAGAGCAAGAGTGAAAGAATAGTAAAGAAAAAAATGGGAAAATTACAAAAGGGAAAGCAAAGAATTGGAAAAAACAAAAGAAAAAAAGAAGAGAACCAAAAGAAGGCAAGGGTAAAACCAACCAGCAAACCAACCAACCAAACAAGAGCCAGGGAAGCTAAAGAGAAAAAGTAAATAAATAAAAAGGAAGAAAGGAGGAAGGTAAAAAGAATAATTTATAAACAAAGAATTTATGTGTGTGGGGGGGCATAGCACCCAAGCTTTGTCAGAGCACAGACCAGGATGGAATTCCTGCTAGTCAAGAAGGTGAGTGGATGTGGGAGATGCCCACACCTTTCTCTGTTCACCAAGAGGGTATAGAGTATAAGAATAACAAGGGGAATATCACACCTTTCTAGTCGTCAGCCTCCAGTTCAGTTGCCCATGCTGTCTTCATCAAGGGGAGCCTATTCTTAAGTTACTGTCCAGGTAAGAACCCCATATGGAAATATTCAGAATGGCCACACTGCTTGCAAATACTCAAAATGGCTCTGCTCTCAGGACAGCTGGCAGTCCCCAGCTCTACTTGTCTCCTACTTCACTGTTTTCCTTTCTGTTTGTCAGGCACCAGTGCAGTCCTTGCCCATGTAGTCCTTTGTGAGCAGGGTCAATTTTTAGTTTGCTATCAGGGACATGCTTAAATATCAAAATAGCTGCACTCTTAGGAGAGCAGGCAGTCCACAGTTCAGTGTGTCTCTTTACTCACTGTTTTCATTCAGGTTTTTCTACTAGTTGGTGTTTAATCTACTTCTTTATCCTTCCCTTCAAAGCTCAGGGTTCCAGGATCATCTTCTGTCTCAGTTTCAATTGGATTCTTACTGCTTTGTTGCAGAGGGTCTGTGTAGCTTAGCTGCCTATTCCACCATCTTGATGGAACTTCCTGAGTAGGTCTTTCATTTGCATTTCTCTGCATGCATCCTTCTCCCTTTGCACTTCCCTTAATTCCTCATAAGTAGTTTTCTCCCTTTTCTGTGCTCCTGGTGAAATATGGTGCCCATTTGACTCATGGGTTTATATGTCTTCAATTCATGTGATTCAATGTCTCTTAGATCTTCAAAGACACAGATGGATTTTTCCAACTAGTACCAACACTACATGTTTGTCCAATTAGCTATAGTGAGGGAACCAGTGTTATGCAGTAGAAACATGGCTGCTCAGCCACTCTTAAGTGTAGGGTAAGTAGCTCCCAGAGAAGGGAGAAGCTGGCTGGGCAAGGTTTTGTGTGCAGGTGTCTGGGATAAGAGAGATGAAGAAGATGCAAAACTTGACTTCTTGCACAATTATGTGGTCATGTTCACTCATAAGTGATTCAGGAAAAACCAGAATTTGCTCCAGAACATACTTACATGGTGCTGATATGGGATCAAAGCACAGAGTCCCTTTTATCCATTCATCTAGATGGTAATCTTATAATGTAAAGTATATAATGAAGAATAAGTAGCAGCTTTGTTGAAATATATATTTAGGAGTATTATTCTTTTTCAGAATTCCAGAAAATTACAAGAAAACATATCTCAATTTTTCTCATATTTGGCCAATAATCACCACAATAAAAGCCCAGATGGGACTGAATTTATTAGATGCTTTGTGTTAAGACTCTGAATTCTAGTTATGCAGTGGTTAAAGTGCTTGGTTATTAACCAAAACATCAGTGATAGGAGCCTACCCGTCACTCTATGGGGGAAAGATGTGTCAGCCTGCTTCCCTAGAGACTTACAGCCTTAGAAACCCTATGGACAGTTCCACTCTGAACCATAGGGTTGCTATGAATCAGAGTCAGTTTGAAAGCAGTGAGTTGGTGCTAAGATTGCTTCTCATTTAATAATGAAAATATATATACTAAAAACCAAAAAAAAAAAAAAATGCTCAGTGCCCTTGAGTCAGGTCCGACTCATAGTGACCCCTCCTTGGGTTTCCGAGGCAGTATCACTATGGAAGTAGATTTCCCAACCTTCTGAGGAGTGGCTGGTGGGTTTGAATGGCCAGCCTTCTGGTTAGCAGTCAAATGCCTTAGGCACTACACTATCTATATACTGTTGTTGTTGTTGTTATGTGCCGTCGAGTCGGCCCCGACTCATAGCGACCCCTCCTTGGGTTTCCGAGGCAGTATCACTATGGAAGTAGGATTGCCCAACCTTCCTTCCGAGGAGTGGCTGGTGGGTTTGAACCGCCAGCCGTCTGGTTAGCAGGCAAGTGTCTTAGCCACTATGCTACCAGAGCTCCCAAAACTAGTCAACTAAAAATTCTCCTCTGAATATCCTGGATATTACCCTCTATAAGGTAGAAACCAGAGTTCCTATTTAACCCTCTCTTTTCCCTATCTCAGAATGAATCACCATTAGTTTGAAAACTTGGAAATTAATTAATTAGCTATCCTTTGGCTAAACTGTTTTTGGCTATTAACGTATTTGTAAATCTTGATAAATTTTAGACTAATTGTTTTCCTACACTGCCACTGTTACGCATTGAATTGCTTCTGCCAAAAATACATGTTATAGCTCCTAATCCCTACACTTGTGGACATAATTTCTTTTGGGGTGGGAGGCATAACTGGCTCAGAGGTAAGTTCTATGAGACAAGTTTAGGCACAGTCTTTGGAACTGCAGGAAGAGGCAGTAATGGGTGATACGTATTGCTGAGGAGATGTAACTAGATTGTGGGTGTTCTTTTTTTTTTTACCACCCATGGGCTGACATGGGGAGAGGAGGGAGCTGTGTGGAGATGGCCCCCTGACAGCTCCCTGACAAATGATGCCACATTTCATTTTATATTCCCATACTTAGCACAATGACTGACATAAAAGAGATACTCAATAAATGTCTGTTCAGGGAATCAGTGCCCTCTAATAAATTATGGCACAACGAGGAAGAAGAGCTACATATACAATATAAAAATCTGTGGTAATTCTGGAAGGATTATACATCAAAGTTTTAATGATTATCTACAGGACAAGGAAAGAATTATTAGTGTCTTTTACTTTCTTTAATTTGTACTTCTATATTTTAGTTTTTCTTTAGGAAGAACATTTATTGGGTTTGAATTAGAAAAAAAGAATTGATTTAAACAATAGATATATATTTATCTATATCTTTATATGAGAGCTCTGGTACCATAGTGCTTAAGGCACTTGACTGCTAACCAGGAGGCTGGAGGTTCAAACCCACCAGCCACTCCTCGGAAGGAAGGTTGGGCAATCTACTTCTGTAGTGATACCACCTCAGAAACCCAAGGAGGGGTTGCTATGAGTCGGGTCCAACTAGACAGCACATGACAGCAACACATATCTTTATATTAATTTCCCAAGGGTAAATTTAATAACACAGTTGCATGTATGGCATGAAAATTTCTTGAGGAACCTAAATAAATTTTTGTAAAAAAAGGAAAGGGAAACCTCAATAATATAAAGATGCTAGTTATCTAAAATAATATTTTATAAATTTAATGCAACATCAATAGAAATATTAATATGATTCTTTTTTGGGGGGATGTGATGGTGGATGTCTTAATTTCTTAGTGCTGCTGCGCCAGAAATACCACAAGCGAGTGCCTTTAGTGAACAATTTATTTTCTCACAGCTAAGAGGGTAGAAGTCTGAATTCAGGACACAGGTTCTAGGGGATGACTCTCTCCATCTAAGGGGAAATTTTTGTCTTAGCTTCTCTCACTGGCCATTCTTAGGGTTTCTGGGCTTATAGATGGATCTGTCTCCAGTGTCTTCAGATAGCGTTAGTGTTCCCCCATGTCTGCTTTCTTCTGTGCCTAATCTACTGTTTCATTTATCAAAAGTGATTGGTTTAACATACACTCTACACTGATATGGCCTCGTTGACATAACAAAGAAATCACTATTCACAAATGAAATTATATCCACAGGTATGTTGTTGTTGTTGTTAGGTACCATCGAGTCAGCTCTGACTCATAGCAAACACACCCTGAATAACTGCCCAGTCCTGCGCCATCCTCACAATCCTTGCTGTACCTGAGCCTGTCGTTATAGCCACTGTATCAATCCATCCTGTTGAGGGTCTTCCCCTTTTTCTCTGACCCTGTACTTTACCAAGCATAATATCCTTCTCCAGGGAATGGTCCCTTTTGACAACATGAGCAAAGTAGGTGAGGTAGAGTCTGGCCATTCTTGCTTCCAAGAAGCACTCCAGCTACATCTATTTCAGGAAAGACATGTTCATTCTTTTGGTAGTCCATGATACTTTCTGTATTCTTCACCAACACCACAACTCAAATCATCAACTCTTCTTTGGTTTTCCTTACTCATTGTCCAGCTTTCACATGCATATGAGGCTATTGAAAGTACCATGGCTTGGGTTAGGCACACCTTAATCTTCAGAGAGACATCATTGTTCTTCAATACTTTAAAGAGGTCTGTTGAATCAGATAAGCCCAGTGCAATCTTTCATCTGGTTTTTTGACCACTGCTTCCATTGGTGTTGATTGCAGATCAAAGTAATACGAAATCTTCTACAACTTCAATCTTTTCTCCATTTATTGGATGTGATTTATTGGTCCAAGTGTGATGATTGTAGTTTTCTTTATGATGAGGTGTAATCCATACTGCAGACTGTAGTCTTTAATATTCATCAGTAAGTGCTTCAAGTCATCTTAACTTTCAGCAAGCAAGGTTGTGTCATCTGCATATTGCAAGTTGTTAATGAGTCTTCCTGCAATCCTGATGCTGTGTTCTTCTTCACATATCACTAAGGATGTATTTACTATAGGGTGATCAGAATTATTACCTTTGAAAAAGTATTATTTAAGCAAACAGATGAATAGATTGAAGGGGAGTCTTGCAAAGATCTGAGGGAAGGGTATTGTGGGCAGAAGAAACAGCAAGTCTGTGATGGTTAATTTTTTGTCAACTTGGCTAGTCTATAGTTCCTAGTTGTTTGACCAAACATTAGTCTTGTTGTTGTTATAAAGTAGCTACCAGGGCTTTAAACTGGTTCATTCTGGTTCAAATCACTGATGAAAGTTTGCATTTACACTCCAAATATACTGAATAAGAATATATATTTAAACAAGATCCACAGGTGATTTTTACAATTCTTATATAAGAATTACCTGGGGATCCATAAGAATCATTATGTGTGTGTGTGTGTGTGTGTGTATGCAAACATATATATGTATATATGTTGTTGTTAGGTGCCACCGAGTTGTCTCCAACTCATAGCAACCCTATGCACAGCAGAATGAAACACTGCCTGGTCCTGTGCCATTTTCATGACCCCACTATGCCTGAGCCCATCTTTGCAGCCATTGTATTTATCCATTTTGTTGAGGGTTTTCCCCTTTTTTATTGACTCTCCATTTTACCAAGCATAATATCCTTCACCAGGGAATGGTTCCTTCTGACAACATGAACCAGAGTAGGTCAGATGAAGTCTGGCCATTCTTGCTTTCAAGGAGCATTCCAGTTGCACGTCGTCAAGGACACATTTGCTAGTCCTTTTAGCAGACCATGGCACTATTAGCATTCTTCCCCAAGACCATAACTCAAAAGCATCAAATCTTCTTCAGTCTTCCTTATTCATTGTCTAGCTCTCACATGCATAAGAGGCAATTGACAATATCATGGCTTGGGTTAAGCGCAAGGAGATTCTTTGCTCTTCATCACTTGAAAAAGGTCTTCTGCAGCAGATTTGTCCAATGCAATATGTCATCTGATGTCTTGACTACTGCTTCCATTGGTGTTGATTGTAGAACCAAGTAATATGAAATCTTTGACAACTTCAATCTTTTCTCCATCCATCGTGAAGCTATTTATTGCACCAGTTGTGAGGATTTTTGTTTTCTTTATATTGAGATGTAATCCATACTGCAGACTATATTCTTCAATCTTCTTCAGTAAGTGCTTCAAGTCATCCTCACTTTCAGCAAGCATAGTTGTGTTGTCTGCATATTGCAGATTGTTAATGAGTCTTCCTCCAGTCCTGATGCTACATTCTTCTTCATATCATCCAACTTCTCAGATTGTTTGTTCAGCATACAAGTTGATTAAGTATGGTGAAAGGACACAACCTTGATGCACTTCCTTCTTGATTTTGAACCATGCAGTATCCCCTTGTCTGTTTAAATGACAGTCTCCTGGTCTATGTACAGGTTCCTCATGAGTGCAACTAAGTGTTCTGGAATTCCCATTTTTCTCAATGTTATCCATAATCTGTTATGATCCACACAATCTAATGCATTTGCGTAGTCAATAAAACATAAGTAAATATATTTCTGGTAGTCTTTCCTCTCACCTAATATTCATCTGACATTAGCAATGATATCTCTCATTCCTCTTCTGAATCCAGATTTTGTTTCTGGAAGCTCTCTGTCAATATACTGCTGCAACCGTTTTTTGAATTATCTTCAGTTAGATTTTACTTACATGTGATATTAATGATATTGTTTGATAATTTCCAAATTCTGTGGGATCACCTTTCTTTGGAATGGGTATAAATATGGATCTCTTCCAGTCAGTTGGCCAAATAGCTGTCTCCCAAATTTCTTGGCATAGACAAGTGAGTGCCTCCAGTGGGGCATCCATTTGTTGAAACATCTCAATGGGTATTCCATCAATTCCTGGAGCCTTGTTCTTTGCCAATTCCTTCAGTGCAGCTTTGACTTCTTCCTTCAATAGCATTGGTTCTTGATCTTATGCCGCCTCCTGAAATGGATGAACATTGACAAATTCATTTTGGTACAGTGATTGTGTATTCCTTCTATCTTCTTTTGATGTTTCCTGCATCTTTATATATATATATATATATATATATATATATTTTAAGACCAAACCCACTGACATGGAGTTGATTCTGACTCATAATGACCCTATAGTACTGAGTAGAACTGCTCGATCTGGTTTTAAGGCTGCAAATCCTTATGGAAGCAAATGGCCTCATCTTTCTCCCACAGATAAAAGTTTTCAAGGCTCAACTATATTACCTCTTTCCTTTTTGATTTAAATATGAATAAATATATCTTATTTTGTTTATCCATTCCGTTATCAGTTGATGGGCATTTGAGTTGTTTCCACCTTTTGGCTGTTGTAAACAGTGCTTCTATTAACATGTATTTACCTGTATTTGTCTGAGTACTACTTTTCAGTTCTTTGGGGTATATAGCTAGGGGTGGAATTGCTGGGTCATACAGTAATTCTATGTCTAACTTTTTGAACAATCACTAAGACATATTCCACATCAAATAATTAAACATTCAACATATATACATGAAACCATGAAGGAGCTGAAAGAAAATACAGAAAAGCGTATCAATTCTTTGAGGCTGGGGTGCCTTCCAAAACCAAACTCACTGCCATCGTGTCAATTCTGACTCATAGCAACCCCTATTGAGTTTCCAAGGCTGTAAATCTTTATGGAAGCAAACTGCCTCATCTTCCATGGAGCAGCTGGTGCATTTGAATCACTGACCTTTTGGTTAGCATCCACCAGATACAAAAGCCTTAATCACTACACCAGAATTCCTTTTGGGTGCTTTATTGAACACAAAAGTAAAGGCTGAAAACAACAGAGAATCAAGGATCAGTAGATTTGGCCACATAGATAAGAAAAGCTTCTGTATGTCAAAAAATACCAGGAGCAAAATTAAAGAGAAAACCTACTCACAGTGTATAACAAGGATATCATTGATTATAAAAGAATTCTTTTATATCTATAAGGAAAAGACAAACACCCAGTTTAAAAACAGGCAAAGAACAGCATATCAGAAAGCTTTCAGCTGTGAAAAATATACAACTGGCTTAAACTCTAACAGGTTGATGCTATAAGGTAATTTACTGATTCACACAAGTGCAAGTCCAGAGGGAAAGTAAGCTTTAGGCTTGACTGACCTAAGGCTCAAAAACAACACTAAAGATTCAGATCCTTTCCATCATTCTCTATTCTGTTGACATGTCTCCTTCATATTCATGGTTCCCAGGAAATATAGGTTTCCTGTAGCATTTCCTTCTCTCTCTTTCTCTGTACCTTTCTCTCTTAATGAGTTTTGAAATTATAAATAATATGTATAATGTATATGTAAATCACGAAACACAATGAACAAGTAATGCACAAGGGGAACTTCAACTTTACCAATATCTTGAAGTTATCTTGTGTGTTCTTCGATGCCCCTACCTTCCTCCTCATTGGAAGGAATAAGATAGCTGTTTTATAACTCCCTGACTGTTGTTTTCAGTTTTCCTACATAAGCATATATTGTTAAATAATAAATTAATGAGGTATGTTTTTCCTTGAATGCTATAAAAAATGATGTTATATTGTATGTGCCTCAGACACTTGCTTTTTCATTTAACTTTATACATCTAAGAATCACTCATGTTATCATGTGTAGTTGTATTTCTTTCATTTACACTGATATAAAATATTTTGCAGTGTGATTACACAAAGCCCTGTTCTTCTTTTCTCTGTGGGGACATTTGGGTTTGTTTTGTTTTGTCTGTTTATTTGTTTTGTTTATTGCTACTAGGAATAATGTTACGATCATTCTTACATAAATCTTTTCTATCTGTGCGAGTATCTCAGTATTTACCTTAGGATGGGATTGTTGGGTATTATGTTATGCATATTCAACTTTACAATAACCAGAAATCAAATGCACTGCTATTGAGTTGATTCTGACTCATAGTGACCCTAATAAGATAGAGTAGAATGGCCCCATAAGGCTTCCAAGGGTGTACATTTTTATGGCAGTGGACTGCCTCATCTTTCTCCTGCAGAGTATATTGCCTAATTGTTCTAGAAAATGGTTGGTACTTGTTTATATTCTCACCAATAATGGATATTTGATACTGTCAGACTTAAATTTTTGCCAAATTGAAGAGGATTTTATTATTGTCTTAATGTGCATTTCTCTGATAGCTTATAATATTGAGAATATTTTCATGTGTTTATTGGCCATTTGTGTTTCCTGTTTTATGAATTACTTGTCATCCCTTTTGTCTACTTCCTCCCCTTTGGGTTGTTACCAATTTTTAGGCATCCCCTGTAAATTCTGGGAGCTCTGGTGGCATAGTGCTTAAGGCATTTGACTGCTAACCGGAAGGCTGGTGGTTCAAACCCACCAGCTACTCCTCAGAAGGAAGATTGGGCAATCTACTTCCGTAGTGATACTGCCTTGAAACCCCAAGGAGGGGTTGCTATGAGTTGGAGACACCTTAAGAGCAGTGAGCTTAGTTTGTTTTTTTCTGTAAATTCTGGATATGAATATTTTGTTTGCTGTACTTGTGATGTTTATCTTTTCAAATGTGAGACTTGTCAGTGGATCTTCATGAAGAGGGAGAAATTTCTGTCCCAGAAGCTTCCGGGAAACCTCATGGCTTAGACCTGCTTACCCCTACTCCAGTCATCGCAAGAGAGATGATGACATTGTTATATTGACTGGGTCAGATTAATGAGATTCATTTTTGGAGTCAGGTTAGCAGCTTCTAACTGTGTAGGGTAGATCCCTGTTGAATAGGAGGATTTTGTTAGGAAGGTGGAAGGAGATGGATGTAGATATTGTGCATTTTTTCTTGCTCTATTGTCTCATTTACACAGTTTGCAAATATGCTGTTAACTAATTTACTCATATTTAAAAATCTCACACTTGTCCCCACATATCCTTCCAGGTACCATCCCATTTTTAGGCTCTCCTTTATAGTCAGCCCTTCAAATTTGCCTATACTCACTGGCCACATTTCCTCAATAGGGCTCATTCCAATTACGAGGTTTCACTCACCATTACCAGTAATCATTTGCCATTGAGTTGATTTCAACACATGGTGACCTTCCGTATGTCAGAGTAAAACTATGTCCCATAAGGTTCTCATTGGCTGACATTTTGGAAGTAGATCACCTTTCTTCCATGGTGCCTCTGAGTGGACTCAAACCTTCAACCTTTGGATTAGCAGCCAGGCAGGTTAACCTATTTACCAACTTGGAACTCCTTATCCATCCCTATTCTACCAAAATTGCTCTTGTCACTGTTGCCAATGACCTCAAATTCAGGTCTAATGATTAAGGTCAAATCCAGGTCCAATGACTAAATCCAATGGTTGGTCCTCAGCCTTTGTCTTACTTTAACTACAAGCAGTTTTTGATTCCGCTGACCTTTTTTTCTTGCTTGAAATATCTTTTTCACTAGGCTTCCAACAACACTCTCCTGGTTTCCCTCCTACCTCAACGACACTGTTTTGGTTATCTAATGCTGATAACTAAGACATAACTAATGTCTTAGTTATCTAGTGCTGCTATAACAGAAATACCACAAGTGGATGGCTTTAGCAAACAGGAATTAATTCTTTTACAATTTAGAAGGCTGCAAGTCTGAATTCAAAGTACTAGTTCTAGGGGCTAGGTGAAGTCCCCTTGACATTGGGTTTCAGTTCTGCCTCTTATTCCAGGCCCACTGGCGCAACAGGTGTCTTCTAACTCAGACAGCTGCTGGCTGCTGAAGCTGACCAACCCAAGGTTGGCAGGTAAAATGGTACAATCCCAAAATCCAAAGGCAACACAGCAGGCCTCTGGTTCAAATCCAGGAAGGGGAAATGAAGACTCAGCCAAATGCTGGATCCAGATGTGCCAAAAAGGAAGAGACATTCTTCAAAGCTTCCCCATATGTATTCAAAGGAGGCACACTCTGAAGGCAATACTTAGCTGCTAACAGCAGATTCCACCATGGAAGTAATTATAATCTTATAATGGGGAATAACTACCTCCAGTGGCCAAGCCACTCAAAACCTGGCCCAACCAAGTTGACACATAACCTACCACAACTAATCACTACAAAACTTTAATGGCGTAAAATAATAACATTTATTTTGCTTATGAACCCATGAAACTGGTGGAGTCAGCAGGGATAGCATGTCCCTGCTCCATTCAGCATCATTTGGGGCTGCTTGAAGGCTAGAGGCTGGAGTCATGCAAAGGGTTGCTCACTCTCATGTCTGGTACTTGGGCTGAGAGCACTCAGCTGTGAGGAGTCCTAGGGCTTCTCTCTCAGTTTGCGTATAGAGTTTCTATATGGTCTCTTCAGTGTAACAGCTTCTGTGTAGTTAGACTGTTTGTACATTTGTTCAGGGCTCCCAAGGTATGAGTTCCAAGAGAGGGCCAGGCAGAGCCTGTATTACCTTTTCTAACCTGGCTTCAGAAGTCAAGCAGGGTCACTTGTGCCACATTCTATTTGGCTATAAACCAGATGCTAATGTCAGGCCACACAATTTTTGTGGAAGGGATGTGAATAAATTTGTGGACATATTAAAAACTACCCCAGAACCTCCTTTGATGGTTCCCACTAATTTCCATGCTCACTAAATATTGAAATGTTCTAGATCTCAGTCCTTGAATTTCTTCTCTTTTCTATTTATTCATATAGCAATAATTGTATCCACTCTTCTGGCTTATAATCAATTTTTTAAAATTGAGATACAATTTACATACCATAAAATCCACCCTTTTAAAGTATACAATTAATCTTTATAAAGTATATAATTTAGTATATCCAGAAAGTAAGAGACAATGTAAGTAAAAACACTTAGTTTTGTGAGATTTTTTTCTAATCTTAGCCATTCTGGTTCGTGTACTTTGATATCTCATTGTAGTTATTATACTATTATTATGGTTATTATCCTATTATTTTTAATACAGAAACTTAGACACAATATAAATTACAAAAATGGTATCACATATATAAATAACAGTTTGTTCTTTCCATAGAATAACCCTCAGCAGTTATTCTGATTTTTAAAATCTGTATAACACACAGGGAGGAAGTGGGAAGAACGTTGTTAATTGTGGGATTGCAATCAATACCACAAAACAAAATGTGTATGAATTGTTGAATGGAAAACCAATTTGCTCTGTAAACTTTCACCAAATCACAACAAAAAGTTATAAAAAAAATAAAATCTTGATAAGATTAGCTCAAACTCTTATTCTATATATATTTTTTTGTATTGAAATTGATGCCTTCCTGCAACATTGCTGTGAATTTCTAGGTAACTTATGCCCTGTGGTGACCTTTGGCTCTGACTGCTTATTCTCTACTTACTCTCTGTTTTGGTGCAATTTCTCATCAGATCTGCCATTGACCCCAAATGGAACTTAGTCCCTTTCTTTGCTACCCACAGAAAACCACTCACACAAGCCCTTGTGTATTATATTGGGGGAGGTTGAGAGAGCCTCGTCACAGAACACCAGTGATTAAAACAGAACATTGAACATTCCTGTTCTGAACAGTCTTCTGGCTACTCCATCATGTAGGCTGGCTGTCTTTTCTTTTCTTTTCCCAGCATTCTTTTCTGCTCCCTCTTTCTCAGGAATGGAGAAATAAAAAATTATCTCATTTTCTTATGCATAAGAAACTCTCCAGGCCTTTTCCTTAAACTCATTTCCAAATTTTCCTTTGCAAATCCAAAAACTTGGTTGAAGATTAGAAATTGCTACTTGTAAGGACCTGATTAGGGTCCTAGACAAAGCCCCATCCTCTTTCCTAGTCTCTTGTCTAGAATCAGATAGTGGTTCTGTTCTTTTAGTTGTTGTTGTTGTTATTGTTATGTGCCGTCGAGTCGGCCCCAACTCATAGCGACCCCTCCTTGAGTTTCTGAGGCAGTATCACTACGGAAGTAGGATTGCCCAACCTTCCTTCCGAGGAGTGGCTGGTGGGTTTGAACTGCCAGCCTTCTGGTTAGCAGTCAAGTGCTTTAGCCACTATGCTACCAGAGCTCCTTCTTTTAGTTGAGTAGCCATTAAAAGAGAAAAATCAGAAGAATATTTGCCATTACCAGCATTTATATCTGAATGATGATTGCTCTAGAGTTATTTTCATTGTCTTCGATTTTACTTTCTATACTTTCTAAGTTGTTAAGGTAAACATGTCATGTCATGTCCTCTTAGAAACTGATTACTTTAAAGTAGCTTGTTCTTTCTTTGGGAAACAAATGTAACAGTGTACCAAGTGTAGCATAGAGGTAAAACCTTAGGAATCAGGCAGACCTGGGTTCAAATCCTACTTCTATTCCTTACAAATTTGGTCTCCTTGGGCAAGTCACAGGGAGTCCTGGTGACACAGTGGTTAAGTGATTATCTGCTAACCAAAAGGTCAGTGGTTCAAACCCCACCAGCTACTCCATGGGAGTAAGATGAGGCAGTCTGCTCCTGTCAAGATTTACAGCTTTGCAAACCCTATAAAGCTGTTCTACTCCATCCTACAGGGTTGCTGACTCATAATTTGATTCCACAGCAACAGGTTTGTTAGTTTTGTTTGGGCAAGTCACATACTCTTTCCTCAATTAAATGGAAGGTGTTGCCAGTATTTAAATAAGTTAATGTATATTAAATGCTTAACATGATGCCTGCTCTTATTAAGATCAGTCTTGTGACATGAAAAAGAAATTTCATTGGTTTAGGAATGGTGACATGCTGGCATGTTGTGTTCAGTAGTGTAGTATATAAAAAAAATTAATCATTGCTATAATCAAAGTA
>NW_006921640.1:8960426-8962316 GCF_000298275.1 Orycteropus afer afer
CCTTCAAGGCTCAGGGGTCCAAGATTATCTTCTGTGTCTGTGTTAATTGGTTTCCCTTTTCTTTGTTGAAGAGGGTCTGTGCATTCCTTCTGCCTAGTCCGCCATCTTGCCGGAACCTGAGAATACTTTCTTAAGTGGAAGAGGAAAAGGTGGAGTTACACTAAAAGTTCCAGATAAGTGTGCTATCTGTGCTGCATTTCATTTACTCCTTACTCATGCACTATCGTCAGTTGAAACAATTATATGAGTGGCTTGTGACTTGTGATTATATAATTATTTCATTTTTTCTTGTTTTATTACTCCCATTAGTAATTTTCAGCAACCAAGCAAGCAAGGATTACTTAAGAAGCCCCCATCAGTGCACACATTGCCTATGGAACAAAGATGCAATCATTAAGTTTGTTAGGAGTGTACAAGAATTAGAATGATCAGTCCAAGGAATTCAAAATGATGAGCAAGTGACTTTATATTAACACTTTCATATTGAACACTTTCAGATATTAAGTTCGACTGATTTTATTGTGTTCATGAAAGGGAAAATATGCACCATTATTTATTTTATTGATGCCTAAAATGTATTTGAATTTATTCAAAGACTTTATGTTGCCCTGGGAATATACAAGTTCTGTGGAAAAATAAAGAAAAAGTTGAGAAGTTCTTTCAACTAGAATTTCCTCCGCCTGTTTTATCGTTGGTGCTGGCAGTGGTTGTTTTTGAGTTGATTCTAACATGGCTGCCCCTTGTGTGCAGAGTAGAACTGCTCGATAGAGTGTTCAAGTCTGTGACCTTTCAGAAGCAGATTTCGAGGCCTGTCTTATGAAGTGCCTCATGAATGGGTTCAAACTGCAAATCTTTTTGACTAGTATTTGAGTGCTTAACTGTTTACTCCTCTCAGGGATCCTATCTGTGCCCTGGAATTGCATAATCCAGGCTGATTCTTTAGTAGTGTTAAAGTCTTTTTCCAACTTCTCTTCCTTTTATTATTTATTTTCTTCTCACATTTATTTCGTTTCTTTTCTGTAATTTTGCCCTTTCATACAGCAAGACTTTTATTATGAAACTCAGTTACAAGTATTCATTTATTGGGAAAGCAAGCTAATTAGCTATGAAAAAAAAAAAAATACTGTCTCCTGGAGATGGAAATAAAGGATGAGTAAGGAGATAGTCTTAATAGGAAAGCTCTGCAGGGTAACACTATTGAAAATACAATTTTTGGTAGATCTGCAAGATGATTACTAATTGATATGATAAGCATTTAATTTTGGTTGCTTTTTCATGGGAAGGATGGCAAAAAGTATGTATAATGACATACACTAAGAACTTATAAAACCTAATGTAATTTATTACACAGTACATACTTTTATAGCAAATATAATTTAAGATATATTAAGACCTTATTGTCTATGAGCAGAAACTTACTATTAGGTATTATAAGGCCTCTAGCAAATTAGCATCCTCTCTGTATCCAGCAGGGAGCTCAACCATTTTCCCTGTAAATAGGAGGCAGTGACAGAGGCAAAGGAACTGACCTACACAGATGTTATTAACATGTTCTGAGGCAGAGGATTCCACTGCGTCTGTCACCAGATGTTCATCCAGACTTCTCTGAATTGGAACCATAGGTGTAACTTTTATTATGGTCTAATTTAATTATATATGCAGAACAGTATGTTTCTATTATGGAGGCTGTGATCTTACGGCATTTTCAACCTATAAATTTTCAGGGCAGCAGATATGGTTGGCTAATTTCATGGGTGGTACCCAATGCATTTGACTGCTGACCAGAGGCTGGAAGTTCAAACCCACCAGCCACTCCTCGGAAGGAAGATTGGGCAATCTACTTCCATAGAGATACTGCCTCAGAAACCCAAGGAGGGGTCGCTATGAGTC
>NW_006921640.1:8964781-8977418 GCF_000298275.1 Orycteropus afer afer
TGAGATATTTCAAGAAACAGATGCCCCATTGGAGGCACTCACTCAGTTATGCCAAGAGATTTGGAGGACAGCTACCTGGCCAACTGACTGGAAGACATCCATATTTGTGCCCATTCCAAAGAAAGGTGATCCCACAGAATATAGAAATTATAGACCAATATCATTAATATCACATGCAAGTAAAATTATAGGCACTCATAGTTCCCATTAAAGATATCTCCTAAGGTAAAAAAGAAAAAAGCAGCAGCAGCAGCTGACTATTTTTGCTATTATCATTAAAGAAGAAAGTATGCTGGTGAGTTGGGGTTTCTGTATTAGGCTGAGTTAAATTGAAGATAAAAGTCTTTTGTTTCCCATCCTAGCCAGTAGTTTCTTTGCAGAGTGATGATCTATTATGCTTTGTTGGAGATAGAAGTCCTGGTTTTCAGACTTACTCTGCTTCCTGTGAGTTGTGGGATGATGAGTGGCTAAATTTTTAGGTTGTCTTCTTTTTTTTTTTTTTTTCAGTCTTTACAATGACAGAGTTAGTCCATTCATTCACTCATTCAAAATGTAAGTTCAGTCTTGACCATATCCCAGGCATGGTACTGCACTAGTGTCGAAACTTCTCACCACACAATATTTCCCTTTTTAGTATTTTCCCTTTGTGACCCTATTAGTTTGAAAGATTCTCTCTGCCAAATGGACTGGATGTAGTAAGTAATATGATTTTTTTTTCTCTTTAATTATATGAACAATCACAGTTGACAATCACAATTTCTGATTAGCTGGAGATAATGATTCCATCCAAAACAAAAACATCTTGTTGCTGGAGTTAGCTTCTAGAGTCATATTCCAGTAAATGTGATATTTCCATAAGGCTTTTTAAAAAATATTTATTCAAAAAAATCACAAGTTTTTAACAAGTTTATTAAGTGTCATATATGTATAAGTACACTATCATGTCTCTTCTTGTATGCTTAGTTGATAGCTTCAGAACCCCAAATGGCCAGTTGTAGTATAAAGAAGGGAGAGTGGTAACTTCTACTGTAATATCCAGGGAATTGATGTTTCTACATTCCATTTTAATAGGTCTTACCCATTATATTTTTTAAAATACTGCAAATTGTTCAGAGATGTCTATTACTACCTTTGAAGTTTGCCTAGGCATCTGGGAACTCAAGGTCAGATTGGTGAGATGGCCTCCACTCTAAATTTCTGTGGCCTGATCGTTGAAGATTGGATGAACAAAATAATATCTTTGAGCATTGTGCTTTTGGATTTGATTTTTTTAGCAGCTGCTTACCAAAGCAAGAGATTGTCTCATATCCACTTCACTAGTTATGGAAAATGATTTATCCATCCAGGACATAAATATCCCTGGAATCTTCTCAATGGGCTGTGTCGACATTTGATCATGGGCCAAATAGTTTGAGGGATCGTCTTGCTAGTTAAGTAACTGAGCTAAGATGCAAACACTTGCATTTGAAAACAACACATTTGCAGTAGGAGGTCAGGGAAAATGATGTTCTCAAAACATGCTTGAACCTTATATTCAACTTAATTGAAACACTCTCCTTCTCCTCTCACCCTATCCCCATCCCCCATTGCCTAAAGCTGCTAGTTCCAATTCCTCTTTATTCAGTGACTCCCTGGGAAAAAGTAACATTTGGCTGATAATTTGAAAATATTCATTATGAGCCTAATGTGAGTGAGAAGCACCTCAGGGCACTGAGAAGAGAACTCTAGATATTTCTTCACTTAGTATTCTTAATTTAATAACGTTTTTTGAATGTTTTGTATTGGCTAGGAGTACAATAACTTATCTGTTGTTTCCCTTGCCTTAGGAAACTTTCAGTGAGTTGATATTATAACATATATGCACAAAATCAATAGTCATGAAATTACTGTAGATAAACCAATGCATGACAACAGGCCATAATGTTTTCTATTGAAGATCGTTACTGCTAACCTTATGACATAGATGCTCTATGCCAGCCATATTCAAGAGGGGAGCCATTGATATTGGTTGGTATTTTAGAGGGTACCTAAGAGTGACATTTGGGTGAGGCCTAGAAACAAGAAATAATTAAGTGCAAAAGCTCCAGAGCATTTAGGGAAGAGAAGTAGGTAAAGGAAAATGACCCAATAGATTGTTATAAAGTTTCCTTTAGAGAGTTAATTCTTCTGGCTGCATCAACCAGATCTGTTTTCTTGAACACCTTGACCTTCATCTTTGAAATCTAGCTCTTTTAAAAAAGAATCAATAAAGTCTGCTGCATTTTCTCTGTAGTACAGTTTAATTGTGTATTCAAAGAAACTGAATCCTAAAGATTTTATTTTTAGCACAGAGAAATTTCAAAAGCTTTAAGATTCTATTATTGCTGAAAATCCTTGTCAGTTCATATTTATTAGAATAAATTACTAAAAGAACACTATGAAAATCAGAAGGAACTTTGAGAAGTCAAGTTGATAACCATAGAAACTAATATTTAATATCAAAATTAATATTTAATGATAGAAACTAATATATATCAATTGGGTATGTACCAGGAATTATGGTAAAAGCTTTGCACGCATAACTTCATTAATCTCACAAAGCCCTATGAAGGAAGTACTAGTTTCACGATAGTGTTGTTAGCTGCCATCAAGTCAGCTCCCAAATCATGGCAACTCCATGTGCAATGGAACAAAACACTACTTAATCCTGCACCTTCCTCATGATTGGTTGTGAATGGTACCATTTTAATCTGTAGGGTTTTCATTGGCTAATTTTCAGGAGTAGATCACCAAGTTTTTCTTCCTAGTCAATCTTAGTCTGGAAGCTCTGCTGAAACCTGTTTAGCATTATTGTTGTTATTGCTAGATGTTGGTGAGTCATTTTTGACTCACAGCAACCCCATGTGATAGAGTCGAACTGCCCCATAGGGTTTTTTGTTTTGTTTTGCTTTCATTCTTAATTGAAACATCTAAAAATGAAGATTCATTGCCCACTCTGTATGCTTAGCATCAGAGTGGTTGCATATAAACTTGAAATATTTTATCAGATATCTGGAAACAACATGCATACCACTGACTCTATTTCCTGGGTAGAAACCACTTTTGCGACGTTCCATAAAACAACTCACTTTATGATGGGCATTTATAAAGTTATTTAAATCGTTTTCAGTCACAGCACTTTTCTTTTGGTTTATTTTATTGTGCTTTGGGTGAAAGTTTACAGAGCAAATTGCTTTTCCATTCACACACATTTTGTTTTGTGACACTAGTTGCAATTCCCACAATGTAACCGCATTCTTCACACTTCTCTGTGTTTACTATTTTCCTTCCTCCTTCTCTCCTATCCTTTCCTGCCTTCTTAGCTTTATCCCTGGGGAAATGCTGCCCTTTTGATCTCGTGTGTTTGATTGTTCTAGTGAGTGCATTTCTTCCCGGTGTTATTATTCACTTTATAGGCCCATTTATCATTTCACTGAAAGTTGAACCATGAGGGCAAGTTCAGTTCCTCGGATTGAAGAGTATCTAAGGGCCATATCCTTGGGGGTTCCATGAATCTGTATCAGACTAGTAAGCCTGTTTTTTTTTTTTTTATGATTTTGAGTTTTGTTCTACATTTTTCTCCCAATCTATCTGAGACCTATTGTGATCCCTATTGTGGTCTCCTATTGTGATCCCTTTCAGAGAGATCAGCAGTGGTAGCTTGGCACAATCTAGTTTTTCTGGTCTCAGGGGTCATGGAGACCCTATAGGTTTTTCTTGGATGAGCCCTTAACTCTTTGCTCCCTGAAAGCTTCCACTAACTACCATGACTGTGCCTGAGGGTCATTGGCTGGGAATCAAACCTGCGTCTTCTACATGAAAGGAGAGAATACAAGATAAATTAATACTGAGAGGATAAGTAGCTTGCCCAAGACCACAATTAGAGTGGGACAAAGCTAGAATGAGCACTTATCAATACGCTTAAGCACATTTCTATACATACATATTTACTTGATATTTACCTGAAAGATAAGAACAATACAGAACAGGGAATCTTTAGAATGTTAACTGTGCTATTTGAGGAAGTAGCCTTCTCTCACCTGCTAAGGTAAAGCTTCACTTAACTAGAGAATGCACTAGGGGAATGGGCAAATTTAATTTTCTAGTTAACTAAGGATTACAAAGAGGACGCTGGTAGTTCAGTGGTAGAATTCTTACCTCACATGCCAGAAACCCAGGTGCAGTTGTCTGGGTTTGAGGGCAGTTAACAACAAGAATTACAAAGAAAACTTTTCCTTTAAACCTTACAGTAAATAAGGCTAAATTAAGTTTTGATCATTGCAAATCTGGGAGTATTTAAATTCAATAGAGCACATATTAATCAAGCACAAATTATATGTCAAGCTGCTTCAGACATTCTGAATATCAAAGTTGACACTATTTCTTGTAATATGACAAGTCTAGCATTGAGATCTCCAACAAGCCAATCAAGAAATCTGATCTTTGATGAAACCAGGTGCCAGCATGGCTCTTCTTGTTATTTGTCAAATTTTGAAAGATGGAATCACCTCTTGTTCAGGAATTTCACTATTAGCACTTTTATCTTCCACATAGACACTCTCTCCTCTCTTCTCAAGAAGTCAACAGAAAGGGAAACAAGATACTTTCCACAAACATGTAAAGACTTCTTAGGTACTGGATACCCCTCTCTCTTTTTTTTTTTTTTCTTAAGAAAAATACCTCTATTGATCTATACTATAAAATTGAGCACTTTAAATGGACAAATTGTTTGAAAAGTGAATTATGTCTCAAACTGGAATTTCAGTTGATGATGACTGTATCCTTCCTGGAATTACTGCACACAGTGTATCACAGGGCTCCTGCTCTTTCGGGTACCATGGAGCCCTAACATTTGGAGGGATCCTTGGAAACTTTGCTTGGGATTAGTTAGAAATTTTTATTTATCATGTGAAGTTGCCAGCTGATTTCCAACCAAAAATAGTGTTACTGAGATTGAAGGAAAGTTACCTCAATGTCGATTAAAAGGAAGGCAAAGGGACTATGAGACCAGAAGAACTAGATGGTGCCTGGCTACCACTGTCAACCACTTGGAGGGGTATCTATGTAGGAGATCCTGGATAGAGTTGGAGAACAATGTGGAACAAAACTCAACATCATAAAAAAAAAAAAAAGAAAAAGAGACCAGGTTTGCTGGCTTGATAGAGCCTGGTGGAACCCCTGTGACTATGGCCTCTAGCTGCCCTTCAGGTCTGGAATTGAACCTACTCCTGTGGCTTCCAGCCAAACAAAAGACAGGCATATGAGCTGAACATTTACATTAGGTAGATACACTCCTTGGAGAGATCAATTCTCCCATGAATAGAAGAGCTGTATATGCACAGGGAGACAGCTCAGGGGTCAGGAGTACATGGAAAGGAAGGACACAGGGAAGAGGGAACTATGGGATGGAAGTGGGAGGAGAGCAGTTGCATTGTGGGGGATTACAGTCAATGTCATAAGACAAAGTGTATGTGAGCTGCTGTATGGAAAATGAATTAGCTCTGCAAACTTCCACCCAAATCACAATAAAAAGGAAAAAAAAAAGGAAGGCAAAGGGAATTTTAGAAAGGAGGAGTTGGTCTCTGACATTGGAAGGACATTACAGACTCAGTTTAAAGAAAGTGCACAAAATCATTTCAGTGCCAGATTTGAAATAGGGGGATGAGACAAGAACCACATCCGCACACTGAAAGGAATACGTTGTGCAAATATTAGCATTTTATTTGTGTTCTATGACCTAAAAAAGTTGGTAGGCTTTCATTTAAATATCACTTGCAAATATAGTAAGTTAAATTTATGAGGCTACTCAACTCATCTTAAATATTCCAGTGCTCTTTGTAAGTTTAATAATATACTCTTATCCCTTTCAACTAAATCAATTACTCAATATAGTAGGCAGAATAATGGTTTCCAAAAGATGCCCATTTTCTAATCTTTGGAACCTGTGAATATGTTATATCGATTGGCAAAAGGGACTTTACAAATATAATTAAGGTTGTGAACCTTAAAATAGGGAGATGATACTGGATTATCTACATGGGCCCAATCTAATCACTTGAGACTTTAAAAGCAGAGAAATTCCTCCCCCTGGAATCAGAGAGAGACAGCAGAAGAGAAGGCAAGAAATGTGAGGTAGCAGTGGAGCAGAGTGATAAGCATGAGAAAGACTCCACCCATCACTGTTAACTTTTAAGACAGAGGAAGGGAATCACAAGCCAAAGAATGTGAGTGACCTCTAGAAGTTGAGAGTTCACCCACAACCCCCTCCCCCACCCCCATGAAGGAAACTGAAACATTAGTCTCACATTTGCATGGAATTGAATTCTGCCAACAGTAATCTGAAAGAGTCTGGAAGCAAATTCTTCTTCAGGTCTCCAGTAAGGAATATAACCCTGCTGACAACTTGATTTTAATTTGGTGACACTTGTACTGGGCTTCTGACATATAGAAATTGTTAGATAATGAATTTGGATTGTTTTAAGTTGCTTAAGTTTATGGTTATTGGTTAGAACCAATAGAAAACTAGTAACACTCTTTAAATTAAATTCAAAGTTTAATAATATGTCAAATTCTCACATATATTACAGATTAGCCCCAAATCAAATACAAAACATTAATTGTATGTGTTTGGTTTACTTCATCATGTCTGTGTTGTTGTTAGGTGCCACTGTGTTGGTTCTGATTCATAGTAACCCTACGTACAATAGAAATGCCCACTGTTGCACCATCCTCACAGACATTGTTATATTTGAGCCCATTGTTTCAGCCATGATGTCAATCCATCTCATTAAGGGTCTTCCTCTTTTTTGAACACCCTCTACTTTACCAAGCATGATGTCTTTCCCTAGGGACTGGTCCCTCCTGATAGCATGTCCAAAGTACATGAGATGAAGTCTCACCATCCTCACTTACTTTTATTTTTTTAAATTGGCTTCATGATAAAATCTAACTTCATTAAATGACATATACAATCCAGATCTGACTTACGTATCCAAGTACATTTCTTTTAATTTCCTTCCTGAATGTTCGATCTACCAAACCATGCCCAATCTTGCTTCTGGGTCTTTACACATCCTTTTCATTTCTAAGGAGCATTCTGACTGTTGTTTCTTCTAAGACATATTTGTTCATTCTTCTGTCAGTCCATGATATATCCAATATTCTTTGCCAACACAATAATTCAAAGACATCAATTCTGCCTTGGACTTCCTTATTCATTGTTTACCTTTCTCATGCATATGAAGTAATTGAAAATACCATGCTTGAGTCAAATGTACCTTAGTCCTCAAAGTGACAACTTTGCTTTTTAATGCTTTAAAAAGGTCTTTGCCACAGATTTGCCCAATGAAATATGTTGTTTGATTTCTTGACTGCTGTTTCCATGGGTGTTGGTTGTAGATCCAAGTAAAATAAATATTTGACAACTTCAGTCTTTCTCTGTATATCATGATATTGCTTATTGGTCCAGTTGTAAAGATTTTTGTTTTCTTTTGAAGTATAATCCATAGTGAAGGCTGTAATTTTTGATATTCATCAGTAAGTGGTTCAAGTCATCTTCCCTTTCAACAAGCAAGTTGCATATTGTAAGTTGTTAGTCTTCCTCCAATCCTGATGCCTGATTTTAATTCATATAGTCCAAATTCTCAGATTATTTTTGTTTAGCATATAGATTGAATAGGTATGGTGAGAGGCTACAACCCTGACACACACATGTCATGATTCTAAACCAGACAACATCTCCTTGTTCTATATGAATGACTGTCTTTGGGTCTATGCACAGGTTCCACATGAGCACAATTAAGTGTTCTGGAATTTCCATTCTTCATAATGTTATCCATAATTTGTTATGATCCATAAGTTGAGTGCCTTTGTGTAGCCAATAAAATACAGGTCTACATCTTTCTGGAATTCTTTGTTTCCAGCCAAGATCCATCTGACATCAGAAATAATGTCCTCATTCCACATCCTCTCCCATATCTGGCTTGAATTTCTGGAAGTTCTCTGTCCCTGTACTGCTACAACCATTTTTAAATTATCTTCAGTAAAATTATCTTCTTGTCTGTAGTTGATTGTAAATCTTCCTGGATTTGGGACACTTGCACACTTTATCATACAAAACTATTTGAGACCACCTTCCCAAGAATATTCAAAGTTACCTTTTTAGCTGGATGAGGTTACTTATCAACCAGAAATCTTGATTTGTTTATGAGATATAAAGTTATAAACTCTTAGAAAATATTTTCTCATGACCCAGGAATCTAGTTTGAATTCTTTTTATTAGCTCTGTGGCATCTGGGGACTCCAAGTCCATACCCTGTAAATAGGAATGGTTTCAAGAATGGTATCCCCAGAGTTCAAGATAAGCTCTTATCTAATTAGCATTTATCTGTAGATCAGAACTGATGAAACTATGAATAGCCAACCTAGTTTCTTCACTACAAGATTGGACTCAACAAATCTATATACTGCTTTGTTCTGAGATATATAGATTCTCCCTATCTTGCATGGACCACAATACATATTTAAATATCATGTTTGGTTTCTGTGTTTCTCTCAAAGCTGTGGTTCTTTGTAGTTTCAGGGGAAAAGTTATAGTAGTGACATAAGTCAGTACATTTACACATTGGCACTGCTATCCAGCTTTAAACAATGTTAACACCTTGTGATTTAAAAAATAATAATGTAATAATAATGTCCCATGGGAAAACTTAAATCACAAAAGAAAAAATATGCCTGCATTTTACATATTGAACAGACATAAATTCATTTGGAACATTCAAGTTTTCATTTCAAAAGAAAATAAACTTGAGATCTTTCTAAAAAATACTTGTACTCAGCAAGAATTAACCAGGTTCTTATTGAGATCACATTGCCCTGTGCTATAACAAATGCAATAGGAGAAGAAAAGTTCACAGCATACACATTTAAGACCTAGAAAAAGATATAAAGAAACATGCATTAAAACAATCAAAGAATAAATTGAAACTTTATAAACCATTATAGGAACTGCACCTAGGTGTGCAGGAAAACGGTAGAAGAATCTGTGCCAAAGAGGATCAGCTAAAGGAATGAAAGACATCTTGAAGGACTTATACAAATTTTAATGGATATGAAATGATATGAGGAAGAAGGACTTTTCTACAAATACATATGTTTGGTAATATTTCACATTTAGAATCCAGTATTATTTTATCAACCAGATATCTTGAAAAAATAGTGTAGATAAGAACAGTTCTGATCTATACAGCTCACATTTTCACTTTTGCTGTCAAAATGGCAATATCTTATAAATAGAATAAATTATGAGTATGTGCTCATTTGGTTAATAAACACATGAGCACAGGTGCACAGGGTATAAAACAAAAACAGATATGCCAGAATAAAGTTAGAGGAATAAAATGGATGCACCTGATAAATATTTATGTGAAGTTCCTCTGTTTGCTAGGAATTTATTGTCAGGAGCTTAAAATTTGGAAAAACAAAAGAATAACTTTAGAAAAGTGAAGAAATCCTTAAAGTTATGTAAAATAATATGGTCAGAAAAATATAAAGAAATCTTTAAAAAATATTCAGCAATTATTAAAAGTCCTAGTTAATTAGAAAGAGTACTTTTAAAAATGGTTTAAAAAGAAAAATGAAGTTCTGGTCCATGCCAACACATGGATGAAAACTTCATACTGAGTGAAATAAGCAATATACAAAAGGACAAATATTGTATGATCCAACTTATATAAAATATCTAGAATAGATAAATCATCAAGACAAAAGAAGTTTAATGGTAACCAGGGACTGGAGAGTTAGGGAAAGAGCTGTAAAATAGACCAACCAACCAACCAAGCAAACTAACAAACAAGCAATTCCTTTGATGCGGATATATTTCCAGCTGAAAATAGAACAGATGGACTCATTGTTGGGGAGGATGGAAGGCATTTAACAGACACAAGGGCTTTACAGGAGTTACTCAGCAGGAAAAAATCTTATTAAAAATGTTTTAAAATTACTGTTTGAATAAGAATTCTAGGAAAATTTGCCATTACTTTGATAGTTGAATTAATTTCAAAGAAATGTGTTTTATGTCTAATGGATGTGTTTACATGTCAGAGAGGAAGGCAAGCATGAGTGAGCCTCAGAAGAGGGGCAATGGCCTCCAGGGCCAGAAAGGAAACCAGTCTTGCTGGGAAACAACATATTTAACTATGAGATTCTAGGACAGGAGAAAAGGGCTATGTGTGTGTGTGTGTGTGTGTGTGTGTCTATGTGTGTGTGTGTTATAATCAGCTGGTAAAGGACTTGTCCAAAAGGATGACAATGGCATCAGAATATGCCTTGATCATTCTCTGTTCAAAAATCACAATACTGCTTGTGGGATTTGAAGACTTGAAAGGCACGATTTAGAATATCCTGATTGGAGGATCTTTTAATTTTCATTGATCTAGAGAAGTATCTAAAAGTGCTGTCGGATTGCAATACTGTACTTTACTGTATACTGTACTGGGTGGCACAAAAGTTTAAGGACTCAACTACTAACTGAACGGTTGGCATTTCAAACCCATCCAGAGGTACCATGAAAGACAGGCCTGGGGATCTGCTTCTGAAAGGTTACAGCCTTGAAAACCCTATGGAGCAGTTCTACTCTGCACACAGGGGTCATTATGGGTTGGAATAGATTTGATGGCAACTAACTACACTAGTAATTGAACCAGGCTCATCAGCTTTCAAAGTGAGCCCGGTGACCTTTATCTCTTTCATTACTTAGGCTCAGAGGATTTAGGCCTTCCATCAGTGAAACAGATTCCAAATCAAACAAAGTTTTCATTGACCCTTAAAACCTATTTTTAAAAAAACCTATGAGTAATGTAGGAGCTCTGGTAGTATAGTGCCTAAGGCACTTGACTGCTCACCAGAAGGCTGGCGGCTCAAACCCACCAGCCACTCCTTGGAAGGAAGGTTGGGCAATCCTACTTCCATAGTGATACTGCCTTGGAAACCCAAGGAGGGGTCGTTATGAGTCGGGGCCAACTCGACGGCAAACAACAAAAACAACAACAATGAGTAATGTATTTTAAGGAATGAAAAATTATAAAATTTGGATAAGTATGAAGAAGAAATAAAAATCATTGTTTATTGCAATGCCAGAGATTTAGTTTCCATGCTGAGAGTCTCTCCTCTTTGTATGTATTTAGAGGGGGTGGCTCATCTCAGTGGCTATATAAACATAATTCAATGAGTCAGTCAGCTGCAGGGATCCAGGTGAAGAGAGGGAACCCAGGCACGTCCAAAGCAGCAGGGTAGGAGAACAGGAGAGCGGAGATGAATAGGCCTGGGGACCAGGACCAACGGGAGTGAGCTGCAGGGATCCAGGTGAGGAGAGGGAACCCAGGCACACTCAAAGCAGTAGGGTGGGACAGCGGGAGAAAGGGGAGGAAAAGGCCCAGGAACCAGGACAGAGGAAGAGTCAGCTGCAGGGACCCAAGTAAGGGTTGTACAAGAGGTTTCCAAGAGGGAGACAAACTTGGCTGTTGGTTTGTCCTACCATGGTGATGTGTTGATGTGAGTTTTGAGGCTGAGCCACTGGTGTTTCAAACCCAGCAGGATGCACATGGTGCACAGGTTTCAGCCCATCTTACAGAGTGAGACAGACTAGGAAGAGGGAAGAGGCCATCCACTTCTTAAAGAACTGGCTAGGGAAAACCTTATGAATAGCAAAGAAACACTGTCTGATACATTACTGTGCAACTTTATGAATAGTCCACTTAGGTTAGAAGGCTCTCAAAATAGGACTGGGAAAGAGCTGCATCATCAGAATAAACCCAGCCTAACTCATATGGATAAGGTAAAGCTTTTGATACCTCCATTTGCTGATGTGGCACCACTCAAATTGAGGAGAAACAGCTGCAGACATCCATTAATCATTGGAACATGGAATGTATGAAGTACGAATCTAGGAAAATTGGAAGTTGTCAAAAATGAAATAGAACACATAAAGATTGATATCCTAGGCATTAGTGAGTTAAAATGGACTGTTTTGGCCATTTTGAATCAGACAACCATATGATATACTATGCTGGGAATGACAGTTTGAAGAGGAATGGCATGGCATTCATCATCACAAAGGATGTTTCTAGATCTGTCCTGAAGTACAATGCTGTCAGTGATAGGATAATATCCATATGCCTACGAGGAAGACCCATTAATATGACTATTATTCAAATTTATGCACCAACCACCAAAGCCAAAGATGAGGAAAATGAAGATTTTTATCAACTTCTGCAGTCTGAAATGGATAATTTCCACTGGTGATGTTAATTACCACTGGTGACTGGAATACAAAAGTTCGAAACAAAGAATAATCACCGGTAGTTGGAAAATTTGGCCTTGGTGACAGAAATAATGCTGGAATTCACATGGTAGAATTCTGCAAGACCAAAGACTTACTCATTGCAAACACCTTTTTTCAACAACACAAATTGTGGCTGTACATGTGGACTTCACCAGATGGAACATACTGGAATCAGATTGACTACATTTGTGGCAAGAGGTAGTGGAAAACCTCAATATCTTCAGCCAAAACCAGGCCAGGAGCTGATTGTGGAACAGACCATCAACTGCTCATATGCAA
>NW_006921640.1:8978824-8984010 GCF_000298275.1 Orycteropus afer afer
AAAAATCCTCACAACTGGACCAATGAGCAGCATCACAATAAATGGAGAGAAGATTGAGGTTGTCAAAGAATTCACGTTGCTTGGTTCTACAATTGATGCCAGTGGAAGCAACAGTCAGGACATTAGACAATGTGTAGCATTGGGAAAGTCAACTACAAAGGAACTGTTTCAAGTGCTAAGGAGCAAGGATGTCTCCTTGGGGACTAAGGTGCGCCTGACACAAGCCATGATATTTCCAATTACCTCTTATGCATGTGAGAGCTGGACAATGAATAAGGAAGACCGAAGAAGAGTTGATGCTTTTGAGTTGTGGTGCTGGCAAAGAATGCTGAAAGTACTATAGATTGCTAAAAGAACTAACAGATCTGTCCTGGAGGAAGTACACCCGAAGTGCTCCTTGGAAGTGAGAAAGGCCAGACTTCATCTCACCTACTTTAGTCATATTGTCAGAGGAGACCATTCCCTGGAGAAGGATGTCATACTTGGTAGGGTGGAGGGTCGACGAAAGAGGGGAAGACCTTCAATGAGATGGATTGACATGGTGACTGCGATTATGGGCTCAAGTATGGCAGGGATCATGGAGCTGGTGCAGGATCGGGCAGTGTTTTCGTTCTGTTGTGCATGGGGTCACTATGAGTTGGAAACGACTCGACAGCACCTAACAACAACAGTTCAATGAATTCAACTGGGTTCTGTCAAAATCTTTTATTGCAAATTCTATAACTTTCTTGTAAACACTGATTATTCAAAATTCTGTCCGAGATAAAACTTTAATCTTAAATCTGGTTGGGAACACTTCTTGTCTCTAATTACACATCATACTCATGGCTGGAATGGCATGACTTCACTGCCTGCTTCTAAATCCTCCTTTTTTTATAGTCTTGGCATATGGTTGAATATAAGCTGACTCTGTCAATCTGTAGCAAGTACTGACTAAAGATGGTTTGCTTCACTTTCAGGGATTTTTTTTTCCCTAGAATATTGGGGATGTACCACCATTCTTTTATCTTCAGCTTTGTCTTAATTCTGAGAAACAGAAGTCTCACTAAATGTTCCATTACATGTATACATTTATTTTTCTTATAAAATACAAACATACTTACATATTGATTACTTGCTTATTTTTACTTAAAAGAATATTTCGTGGTCATGATGGAATAGTCACACTTCTATTGCTGGTGCTAAGCACAGCTAAAATCCTGATATTATACATAAAACAAATATAAGATTCTGAGAGACGAAGACAGACCAGCTAGGGACCTGGAGGCTTTAGGATAGTCAGGGCAGTGAGTTTGCTGGATTTTCTTTTTACTTCATATATTACAGACAGAGTGCTGGAGAAATAGGCAATGCCAAAACAACAATGGGCACAGACCAAAAAAAAAAAAAAAAAAAAGGCCTAATCTCTCTAGCCAAAGGGCCAAGAAAAGAGCAGTAGGAATGAAAACTTTTAGACAATAATTGCTCTACCCCAAACCAACAGCGTGTGGTCTCATACCCAGCCAACTCATTAGAAAAAAATCAAGTGGAGACAATAGACTTCTGCCTTTGCCCTGCACTAATGAAGCATCCCTTTTCCCCTAACTCCCCACTGAAGTGGTTTCAGCAGAGGCCTAATACCAATAAAAACAAAAACCCCATATCTGTTAATAATTTCAACTCAAAATGACACTATAGAACAAAGTAGAACTGTTTTCCAAGGCTGTAAATCATTATGGAAGCAAACTGCCACTTCTCTCTCCTATGGAGCAACAGTTGCGTTTGAACATTGACCTTTTGGTTAGCAGCTACACCCTTAACCAGTGTGCTACCAGGCTCCTTAGAGGTCTAGTAGGGGTCCTGAAATCCCCACTCTACCAACCAATAACAAGGCCATCCTGCTCTCTGGGATGTCAAAATTGACCAAGTGGGTAACTTTGACTTTAATCCTCATCTGGCAGTAATGAGTTTTCTATATTATGTTTGGCAGTTGAAGGAAAAAAAAAAATATATATATATATATATATATATAACATTGTCTGATGTGGTTCTCCATGCATGTAGAGGAAATATTTAAGGCAATTATATTATAAAGGATGGAAGATAAAGGAACATAATGGGAGGTAACGTTTCTACATTTCACTTAAATGGTAAAAATGTCATGGACTGTGATAAATTATGTATATATAATGTAATGCCTAAAGTAACCATACAAAGAAATACACTTAAAAACACTATGAATGAATCAAAATGGGATTCTAAAAAATGTTTAAGTAACCCACAGAAAGGAAAGGAAAAGAAAACAAAAACAAAAAATGAAGGGAACAAACAGAAAACAAAACAATATAGGCAAAAGATTTGAACAATACTTGACTGAAGAAGATATATGAATAGCAAATAAGCACAAAAAATATGTTCAACATCATTAATTATTAGGGAAACACAAATTAAAACAACAATGAGACATAACTGCACATCTAACAGGATGGCTAAAATTTAAAAAGGACTGATCATATCAACTGTTGAGGATGTGGAGCCACTGGGCTCTCACACACTGCTGGTAGGAGTGTGAAATGGTGCAGCCACTGTGGAATACAATTTGACAGTTTATTAAAAAGTTAAATATAAGCTTCTCATTTAACCTAGGAATTCCTCTTCTAGGTATTTATTCAAAAGCAATGAAAATATATGTCCATACAAATAGTTGTACACAAATGCTCATAATGCTTTAATTGCAATAGCCAGAAACTGGAAAAGATCCCAATGTCCACACACAGGTGATAGCTAAACAAATGGTATTTTTTTAGAATATGATTCATCAATAAAAAGAAATGAGCTATTTATATATATAGCAATATGGATGAATCTCAAAATAATTATGCTGAGTAAAAGAAGCCAGGCAAAGAAAGCGTATATACTATGTGATTTGATATAATAAAACTGTAGAAAACATAAACTAACTTTTAGAGATAGAAAGCATATCAGTGGCTGGTGGATTATGTGGCGGGATGGGTGTAAGAAGAACAAAGAAGTTTTGGGGAGGGTGATTAATATATTCATTACTTCACTTGTGATGATGATTTCATGGGTATATTCATATACCCAAACTTACCAAATTGTACACTTTGAACATGTGCAGTTTATTGCATGCCAATTATACCTTAGTAAAGGAGCTCTGGTGGTGCAGTGTCTATGGCATTTGACTGCCACACAGAATGTTAGTGGTTCAAACCCACCAGCCGCTCCACCGAAGGAAGCTGGGATGGTCTACTTCTGTAAAGATTTGTTGTTTCAATGTGCTGTTGAGTCGGACCCGGCTCATAGCAACTTCTCCTTGGGTTTCTGAGGCAGTATCACTATGGAAGTAGATTGCCCAACCTTACTACCTCAGAAATCCAATGTAGTGTTGCCTCGGAAACTCCATATAACTACTTGATACTCATTATATGGAGTTTATTTAATAAAATTATCTATAGTTGGACTTCTAACTTGCTCCTAATTTTATACTGTAATAACAATAATAATAAAAACAGTGAATAAGACCTGTATATATACATGTGGAGTGGATTTGTAAGACACCGTATAATCTCCAGTATGGACAATTTATTTATTTAGTTTCTCTTGTCTAATTAAGTATAATTCTGATTCCTCATTCAAGCTGGTAAGAAATTCAGTTTCTTTGTACTAGGTTCCTCCAGGGTCACTACTGGTGCCTGGAAAGCAGGGGAAGTCCACTGATCTTCCACTAATGTTTCCACTAATGCTTCTACATCACACATGGACACATGGCCATTTCGTTGGGAGATCCCATCGTCAGCAAACACAGCCACAGAATGAGGCCCAGGGCCTTGCTGCTGGCAATCCACAGACTTTGAATCATTTCCCCAATCAAGTGAATCCCTCCTCTCTCTCCCTTTTGCCCTAAATCAGTGCTATCTAATAGAAAAATGAAGCAAGGTACTAATGTAATCATTTTTTTTTTCTGGTATACATATATAAGAAGAAACATGTAGAATTAATTTTAATATATTTTTACTTAACTCAATATATCTAAAATATTACCTTGCAACATGTAATCAATATAAAATAATGAAGTATTGTTTTTCTTTTTCTTTCTTATTTCCTTTTTTGTTCTTTCTTTCTTTATATATTTTTTGTTAAGTCTTTGTGATGGTTAATGTTAAGTATCAACTAGGCTGGGCTATAATTATCAATAGTTTGGCAGACACTACATTGGTTGTTCATCCACGATGTAAGATAATGTAATCACCTTCTGTGCTGTGATCTGATGTGATCACCAACCAATTGAAAGGAGAGTTTCCTTGGGGACTGATGATCTGACAAAGCATTCTTTCTCAACCCTGCACTCTTTCTGTCTCCTGACCTCCGGTTCCTGGGACAGAATCCTGCAGAAATCTCCAGCCTGCCACTTGACTTGCATATTTTGGATTTTATAGACCCTGCAGTTCCATGAGCCAGCTGCCTGTCTTTAACCTGCTGCCTGACCCATGGATTTGGGATTTGCCAGCCCCCAAAATCACACAACCATTTCCTTGAAGTAAATCGAGCTCTCTCTTTCTGTATACATACATACATACAAACACACACACACACACACACACACACACACATATGTATATTGTTGTTGTTGTTAGGTCCTGTGGAGTTGTCTTCTGACTCATAGTGACCCTATGTACAACAGAATGAAACACTGCCCTATCCTGTGCCAACCTCATGATAATTGCAATACTTGAGCCCATTATTGCAGCTGCTGTGTCAATCCATCTCTTTGAGGACCTTCCTCTTTTTCATTGACCCTCTACTTTACCAAGCATGATACCCTTCTCCAGGGAATGGTCCCTTCTGACAACTTGACCAAAGTAGGTGAGACGAAGTCTGGCCATTCTCATTTCCAAGGAGCATTCTGCCTGCACTTTCCAGGACAGGTTCATTATTTCTTTTAGCAGTCCATGGTACTATCAGCATTCTTCACCAGCACCACAACTCAAAAGCATTGACTCTTCTTTGGTCTTCCTTATTCATTGTCTAGCTCTTACATGCATATGAAGTGATTGTAAATACCATGGCTTGGGTTAGGTGCATGTTAGTTTTTCAGGAGACATCTTTGCTCTTCATCACATGAAAGAGGTTTTTTTTTTTTTTTGCAGCAGATTTCCTCAATGCAATATGTCATTTGTTTTCTTGAC
>NW_006921640.1:8984754-8989164 GCF_000298275.1 Orycteropus afer afer
ACAATCAAATGCTTTTGCATAGTCAATAAAACACAAGTAAACATCTTTCTGGTATTCTTTGCTTTGAACCAAGATCCATCCGACATCAGCAATGATGTCCCTTGTTCCACATCCTCTTCTGAATCCAGCTTGCATTTCTGGAAGTTCTCTTTATAAACAAACCCACTCTTATTGAGCCAATTCGGACTCATAGCAATCCACATTTAGTTTCCGAGGCTGTAAATCTTTATGGAAGTACATTACTACATCTTCCTTCTATGGAGCAGCTAGTGGGTTTGAACCACTGTCCTTCCCCTTGTTATTCTTATACCCCTCACCCTCTTGGTGAAAGGAGGTTCAGCCATTTCTCCCTCCTACTCACCTTCTGGGCCAACAGGAATTTCTGTCCTGTGTTCTCGGATGGAGCCTGGGTGCCTGCCCCACCTTGCCCAGATTTTTTTTTTTCCTTTTTTTTAGTCTGTTTGAGAATTACTATTATAATTATTGTCCTTTTTTTCATTATTACTTTTTATTCTTCCCTTCCCAGGTTCTAGTTTTCAGCTTTTCCTCTTTTCCCTGTTCCTGGTTCTAATTTCCTTTATTTCTTGCAATAACCCCATTCTTTGTTTTTCTTTTTGCACTTGTCACATATTTTTTCTTCATTATTTTCCTACTCTGCCTTTTTTCTCTTACTGCTCTCTCCCCAGATATAGAGGGTATTTTTTTTTCTTTTTTTGGTGATTGTTCCTCTATGTTTATGCAGTGTGTTTTTTGTCTGCTTGGTTTTACTTTTTTGATGGTTTTTCAATTGTTGTTTTTGTCTAACTGAGTGGGAGACAACAACCATGCCCATATGACAGAACCACACCCACATCTTGTAGGAGCTTCACTTACTGAGTGAGAGCCACCACTTCCTTCTCCGCCAGCTGGCCAATGATAAACGACCACCAAGAAGAGCCTGACTCACCCTTAACTGCTCTTCATGAACAGTTAACAGAGACCTAGATACATCAAGGTCACAGTGTCTCAGAGACAACAGACCACCACAGTCCACATGAAGAAGCAAGATAAAGTGGTAGAAACAAGGGAGCAGGGTACAGATCCAGAACATAACCTTGGGGAGGAGGAAGTAGCCTTGGAAAACCCTGATAAGGAATTCAAAATAATTATATTTAGGTATTAGGTATCTTCAAAGGACTGACAGACAGAGCAAGGAAAACACAGACAAAACCCTAGAACAATTTCAGAAGAAAATACAAGAACAAAATGATGAAAAAAAAAAAAAAAAAGGAAATGATTCAAAATCTATGGATAGAAATCCAGAAGATTAATACTCAATGTTCAGAAATAGATAACACATTGAAAGGGCAAAGGGGCAGAACTGAATCAATGGAAGACAGAATTAATGAGATTGAAGACATATACCTGAATACATCTTTGGAAAAGGAACAATCAGAAAAAAGATCAAAACAAAATAGTGCCTAAGGCACTTGACTGCTAACCAAAAGGCTGGCGGTTCAAATCCACCAGCCACTCCTTGGAAGGAAGATGGGCAATCTACTTCTGTAGTGATACTGCCTCAGAAACCCAAGGAGGGGTCACTATGAGTTGGGTCCAACTTGATGGCACATAGCAACAACAATGACAACAAGGTTTATGTGGGATACCATCAAAAGGAATAACCTACGTGTAATTGAAATTCCAGAACAGGAAGAGAAAAAGAAAACCATTGAGAAAATTGTCCAAGGTTTGTTGGAAGAGAAGTTCTCTTTAATATGATGAAAGATGAGAATATATCCATTCAGGAGTCCAATGAACCCCAAACAGGATGTTGTTGTTGTTATGTGCCACCAAATTGTACTCGACTCATAATGACCCCTCCTTGGGTTTCCGAGGCAATATCACTACTGAAGTAGATTGCCCAACCTTCCTTCCAAGGATAGACCCTCAAAAATAAACACCAAGACATATCATCAAACTCATCAAAACCAAAGACAAAGAAAGAATCCTGAAAGCAGTATGGGAAAAATGAAAAGTTACCTACAAAGAACAACCAATAAGAATAAGTTCTGATTTCTCAGCAGAAACCATGCAAGTGAGAACATAATGGGATGGTATATATAAAACCCTGAAAGAGAAAAAATTGCCAACCAAGAATTATATACTTGGCAAAATTGTCCCTCAAATATGATGGTGAAATTAGGAGATTTCCAAATAAGCAGAAATTAAGGGAATTTGTTAAAACCAGACCAAGCTTACAAGAAATACTAAAGAGAGCCCTTTGAACAGAGAACCAATAATAGCAAACAACATCTGACCATTAATACACAAGATGACATAAGCCAGAAACCAACACAGCTATGGAAGTATCCAAAGTAAAATAAGCTTTAAAAAAAAAAAAAAAAAAAACTCATTGCCATGAGTCAATTTTGTATTATAGTGACCCCTCCTTGGGTTTTGGAAGCAGTATCACTACATAAGTAGATTGTCTCATATTCCTTCCAAGGAGTGGCTGGTGGGTTTGAACCACCAGGCTTCTGGTAGCAGTCAAATGCCTTAAGCATTATGCTACCAGAACTAATAAGCTTACAAGATTGTAAAAAGGGAACCAGAGACATCAACTGGTCACAAATGAAGGCAACTACAAACCAAAAAGAGGGAAAAATGGTGTAGTTACAGAACTTCTAAATGATGAGGAAGTCAAGAAAGTTGCAAGATAGAATGGACTATTATAAATTCAGGGAGAAATTTATAAATCACAGGGTAACCTCAAAAATGATAAATCTTCACATCACTATAAAAAAGAGGACAAGCACAAATATTTAGCAAATACTAAAACAATAGCAACAAAGGAAATGATCACATGATTCATAAACATAATGAGCTCAGCACAGAAAATTATATGGAACAAAGAAACCAAGAACACCATGAAAAAACACATAACAAAATGATAGAATTGATACTTGTTGATAATTTACACTGAATGTTAATGGATTAAATGCAGCACTCAAGAGATGGAGAGTTGCAGACTTGATAAGAAAACATAAGCCGTCAATATGCTGTCTACAAGAAGCACACCTTAGAGACAAAGACAAAAATAGACTAAAAATCAAAGGTTGGAGAAAGATACATCAAGCAAATGGTAACCAAAATTGAGCAGGACTGGCAATATTAATTGCTGATCAAAATGACTTTAAGACAAAAACTACCATATGAGACAAGGAAGGACATTATATAATGATTAAAGGATCAAAGGAACAAGAAGATATAACCAAAATAAATATCAATGAAAGAGCCCCAAAATACATAAATGAGACTTTAAAAGAGTTGAAAAGCCAAATAGATGACTCCACAGTCATAGTGGGAGGCTTTAATACAACACTTTCAATGGAAGATAGAAAAATTGGAAAGAAACTCAACAAAGACACAGAAGACCTAAGCAATACAATCCACCAATTTGACCTTATAGACATCTACAGAGCACTTCACCCGTCACCAAAGTATACATTCTTTTCCAGTGCACATGGAATATTCTCCATATGTTAGGCCATAAAGCAAGCTTTAATAAATTGAAATTAATAAAACATTGAAATACTGCAAAGCATCTTCTCAGATCACAATGCTATTAAATCAGAAATCAACAATAGGAAGATCAATGAAAGAAGAGCTAATACATGGAAACTGAATCTCCTTAAGAAAGACTGTGTAAGGGAATAAATAAAGAATAAAATTAAAAATTCCTTGAATCAAATGAAAATGAAAACACAACACACCAAAATCTTTGGGATACACCAAAAGCAGTGATCAGAAGCCAATTTATAGCAATAAATGCACACATCAAAAAAGAAGAGCCAAAATCAACACTTTAAAGCAACATCTCCAACAATTAGAAAAAGAACAGCAAGAAAAGCCTACAGTCACTTCAAAACACCAAACCAACTCACTGCTGTTGAGTTGTATCTGACTCATAGTGACCCCTTCTTGGGTTTCTGAGGCAGTATCACTACAGTATCACTACAGATTGCCCCATCTTTCTTCTGAGGAGTGGGTTTGAACTGCCAGCCTTCTGGTATAAGGCAAATGCCTGAGGCACTATGCTACCAGATCTCCCACTACAGTCACCATAAGAAAGGAAACAATAAAGACTTGAGCAGAAATCAATGAAACAAAAATTGGAAAGATAATAGAAAAAAATCAACAGGACTAGAAGTTAGTTTTTTGAAAAGATTAAGAAAATTGACAAACCACTGGCAAATTTAGCAAAGGGAAAGAGGGAGAGACTACAAATAACACAACTAAGAAACAAAATGGGTGACATCACAATAGAACCAACTGAAATAAACAGGATAATATCAGGATACTATGAAGAGCTGTACTCCAACAAATTTGAAAATCTGGAAGAAATGGACAGATTTCTAGAAACACACCACT
>NW_006921640.1:8992454-8994436 GCF_000298275.1 Orycteropus afer afer
GGCCAGACTTCATCTCACCTATTTTGGTCATGTTGTAAGAAGGGACCATTCCCTGGAGAAGGATGTCATGCTTGGTAGGGTGGAGGGTCGACGAAAGAGAGGGAGGCCTTCAACGAGATGGATTGACATGGTGGCCGCGATGATGGGCTCAAGCATAGCAGGGATTGTGGGGCTGGCGTGGGATCAGGCAGTGTTTCGTTCTGCTGTGCATAGGGTTGCTATGAGTCGTAAATGACTCGACGGCACTTAACAACAACAACAACAACTTTATATGGAGAGGAAAGAGACCTCGCTTAAGCAAAGCCCTATTGAAGAAGAAAAACAAAGTAGGAGGTCTCACATTGCTGGATGTCAAAACCTACTATATAGCCATAGTATATCAAAACTACCTGGTATTGGTACAAAGACAGACACATAGACCAGTGGAACAGAACTGAGAACCCAGAAATAGTTTCATCGACCTATGGTCAGCTGATCTTTGACAAAGGACCTAAATCCATTAAATGGGGAAGAGAATGTTTAGTAAATTATGCTGGTAAAACTGGATATCTATTTGCAGAAAAATGAAACAAAATCTGTACCTCACACCATACACAAAAACTAGCTCCAGATGGATCAAAGACTTAAATGTGAAATGTCAACTATAAAGTTCTCCAAGGAAAAAGTAGGGGCAAATTTAGGGGCCTTAATATAGGTATAAATAGACTATCAAGCATAACCAAAATGCACAAACAGCAGAAGAGAAACTAGATGAATGCGACTTTCTAAAAATTAAATTTTTATGTGCTTCCAAAGACTTCTCCAAAAGAGTAAAATGAGAACCTACAGACTGGGAAAAAATATTTGGAAATTACATAACTGATAAGGGACTTATTATCTCTAGAATTTATAGAAAACTCCAACACCTCAACAACAAAAAGACAAATAATTCAATTGAAAAATAGACAGAAGACATGAATAGACACTTCACCAAAGAGGATACTCAGACAGTCAATAAACATATGAAGAAATGCTCATGATCATTAACCATTAGAGAGATGCAAATCAAAACAACAACAAGATACAATCTTGCCCCAGCACTAGTAGCAAAAATCAACAAGACAGAAAATAACAAATGCTGGTGAGGTTGCAGAGACATTGGGACTCTCATACACTGCTGAGACTGTAAAATAGTACAACCAGTGTGGAAAGCAGTATGGTGATTCCTTAAAATGTTGGAATTAGAAATACCATTTGACCCAGCCATTCCATTACTAGGTATATAACCTAAAGAAGTGAGAGCCATGACAAGAACAGATATATGCACACCCATGTTCATTGCAGCAATATTTACAATAGCCAAAAGATGAAAACAACCTAGGCGTCCATCAACTAAGGAATGGATAACCAAACTATGGTACATACACACAACAGAATACTATGCAACCCTAAAGAATAACACAGAATCTGCAAAACTCCACATAATGTGGATGTACATGGAGGACATTATGCTGAGTGAAATAAGTCAATCACAGAAGGACAAATATTGAAGTAGTCCATCATTGGAAAAAGTCAAGGATAGGTTTATATATGGAAGGAAATTTTCTTTGTTGGTTACCCAGGGTGGGAGGAGAGGGGAGGGAACACTGTTCGATAGGTAGAGACAAGTATTGATTTGGGTGAAGAGAAGGCCAGTGTACCAAATGTGAGTGATCAACATGGTGGCTTTGATGAAGACATGGACAGGTACACAGGAGGTACAGACAACACAGATGAACCCATTTTCACATGCAGTACTGTGTTGTCATTGAAGGCAAACATGGATATAAGGGTGGATAAATGGGTGGAAAGGCTGAAAACTTAGGTATGTCTATGCAGGTTGCATGGGAGCTCTGGTAGCATAGTGACTAAGTCACTTGACTGCTAACCAGAAGGCTGGTGGTTCAAACCTTCCAGCCACTCCTTGGAAGGAAGATGGGGCAATCTACTTCTGTAGTGATACT
>NW_006921640.1:8995616-9001648 GCF_000298275.1 Orycteropus afer afer
AAAAAAAAAAAGGGACCAGGTTTGCTAATCTGATAGAGCCTGATGGAACCACTGAGACTATAGCCCCTAGCTGCCCTTCAGGTCTGGAACTGAACCTACTCCATGGCTTCCCGCCAAACAAAAGACAGGCATATGAACTGAACATTTTCGTTAGGTAGATACACTCCTTGATGATCAATCATGGGAGAATAGAAGGGCTGTGTATGTATAGGGAGACAGCTTAGGGGGCCAGAGTGCATGGGAGGGAAGGACATAGGGAAGACATAACTATGGGGAGGAAGTGGAAGAGGAGCTTTTGCATTGTGGTTAAGTGTAGTCTATGTCATGAGACAAAGTGTATGTGAGCTGTTGTATGGAAAGTGAATTTGCTCTGTAAATTTTCACCCAAATCACAATTAAAAAAAAAAAAAAAAGGCTAGGCTTTTTGAGGTGTATTTTCCAGTAAAATTCACCTATTTTAGTGCAGCTTTCTATGAACTTTAACAAATGCATACAGTCATGTAATTACCACTATAAAAATCAAGATATAGAACACTAATACACATTTTTAGAACAAAATTTTTCATATTTTTTTCTGATTTACATACATAGTTGTCTCAGTTATTCATGTTGTCTTAGCAAAGAAAACATATTCAAGTTGCAAAGTTTGAAAAAAATACATTTCTTCCCCATCCCAGTTCAAATGTATAGAGGATCCATGATAAAACATAATGAAAGAACAAAGCCATAGTTGTCTGTCTTTCAATTTGGAATTGCTGTTAGCTGCTGTTGAATCAGCTCCAATTCAGAGAGCCTATGAACACTAAAATGAAACACTACCATCCTCACGATCTTTGCTATGGTTGAGCCCATTGTTGTAGCCACTGTGTCAATCAGTCTCATTGGGGGGTCTTCCTCTCTTTTGCTAACCTTCTACTTTACCAAGTATGATAGCCTTCTCCAGTGACTGGTCCCTTATGACAACATGACCAAAGTATGTGAGATGAAGTCTGGTCAGTTTTTCTTCTAAGAAGCATTCTGGCTGTACTTCTTTCAAGACAGATTTATTCTTTCTTCTAACAGTCCATGACATTTTCAGTATTCTTCACCAACACCACAATTCAAAGGCATCACCTCTTCTTTGTTTTTCCTTATTAATTGTCCAGCTGTCACATGGATATGAGGCTACTGAAAATACCATGGCTTGGGTCAGGGACATCTTAGTCTTGAAAATGGTATCTTTGCTCTTAAACACTTTAAAGAGGTCTTTTGCAGCAGACTTGCCCAGTGCAATAGGTAGTCTGATTTCTTGACTGCTGCTTCCATGAGCATTGAGTGTGGATTCAAGAAAAATGAAATTAATTTGGAGTGGTACAGCTAAATCTCTAAAGCAGACATGGTTCAGAAATTACTCAGAAATTCAACAGATCTCTGGAGTTGAAAATGGAAGCAATGTAGAAAAACATACATCAAGCAAGTGGTTACATTTCATAAGCATTTCTGACCTCAAGGTTACAACCCTCTAACAATAATGGAGTTTTTCTAGTTTTTTCCTTCATAAATTCCTACCTATATCTCTATTAAATGGCTTTAGGTCACCAGATGGTTTCCTATTTAATGGAGAAAATGAGTTAAGGAGGCAAACACATTTCTGTCCTCTCTGGCAGGCAGAAACTCTTTCTTATTAAAATACAACTCCTTTGCTTTGGGACTGTCACCTTATCTTTTGGGACTCATTCACAAAGCTCCAGCTAACTTCCAAACCCAAAACTTGCTGCCATCGAGTCAATCCCGACTCATACTGACCCCCACTGCATTTCCAAGGCTGTAAATCTTTAAAGACGTAGATTGTATCATCTTCCTCCCACAGAGCAGTTGGTGGGTTTGAACAGCTGACCTTCTGGTTAGCAACCAAATGCCTTACCTACTAGGCCACTAGAGCTCCTTCCAGCTTATATCTAAAGCCTTGCTTATCCAGAGTTAGGAGGCAGTGTGGTAATGATTAATAATTACTGAACCCCATGACATCAACTTACCTTTTCTGGCCAAAATTTTGGCTCTCACCACTTCAGAAAATTCTATGACAACTCAAAAAGTAAATCCATCCCCAGTCTGCAACATATCAATAATTGCATTGTACAAAAGTCATATACATCTTGTTTTGGTTCTCTAGTGCTACTGTAACAGAAAATATCACAAATGGGTGGCTTTAACAAACAGAATCTTTGTCTTACATAGTAGGAGGCTAGAAGTCTGAGTTCAACATGCCAGTTCTATGGGCTGGGTGAAAGCTCCTAAACCTTGGGCTTCAGCTCTACTTCTTTCTCCTAGCCCACTAAAGCTGAAGGCTACTCTTAACTCACGCAGCTGCTGGGTGCTGAGGCTGACAAGCCCACGGTCGACAAATTAAATGGCAGAGTCCCAAGATTACCAAAAAACATGCAGGCCACTAGCTCAAGTCCAGAGACAGTCCTGAGATTAGCAGACAACATGGAAAGTTGCTGAATGAACTGAATGAACTGCTGAATGAACACGCAGGGTCCAAGTGTGCCAAAAAGCTAGAGACCTTCCTCAAAGCTTCTTCTTATATACTGGAAGCAGATCACAACCCTAAGACAGCTACTCAGCTACTCCAGGAGTTTCCACCATGGAGTTGATTACCAGTTTCTTCATGGGCAATAACTATATTCAGTTGCCCAGCTACACAAAACAAGGCCCAGCCAAGTTGACACACAACTTAACTACCACACGCCTGGAAGAAAAAAAGAAAAAACAGTTGTCATGGAGTTGATTCTGAGACTTGGTGACCCCATGTGTGTCAGAGTAGAACTGTGCTCCGTATAGTTTTTAATGGCTAATTTTTCTGGAAATAGATCATCAGGCTTGTCTTCCAAGATGCTCTTGGTGGAATAGAACTTCCAATCTTTCAGTTAGCAGCTGAGTAAATTAGCCATTTGTACCCCTGAGCAACAGGATAATTCTCCTCTCACCATCCCCACTGGCAGTGCAATGGTTAAGAACATGAGTGCTATGGGTTGAATTGTGTTCCCCCAAAATAAGTGTTGTTAATCTTAAACTCTTGACTTGTGGTTATAGTCCTATTTGGGAATAGGTTTTCTTTGTCATGTTAATGAGGCAATATTAGAGTCGGGTGTGTCTTAAGTTAATCCCTTTTGAAATATTAAAAAAATAATAATAATTAAAAAATCCCAAACTCATTGCCATCGAGTAAATTCTGACTTACAGCAACCCATATTGGGTGTTCAAGGCTATAAATCTTTATGGAAGTAGATCGCCCCATTTTCCTTCCACAGAACAGCTGGTGGGTTTGAACCACTGACCTTCTGGTTAGTAGTCAAGTGCCTTATCAATTATGCCACCAGCTTTTGAGATATCCAAAAAAAAAAAAAAAAAAGTATAGAGGAGGGTGAAAAAGCAAGTGAAGAAGCAGGAATGGGGGAAGAGAGATGCCAAGCCACATGAAGACTGCAGGAGTAGAAGCTCAAAAGAGACAAAGACCTTCTTTTGGGGTCAACACACAGAGAAAGCCTTCTCCTAGAGTCAGCATCCTGTATTCAGACTTCTAGCCTCCCAACTGGGAGAAAACAAAGTTCGATTCGTTAAAGCCACTCATGTTATTTCTACTATAAAACCCAAACCAAACCCACTGCCATCAAGTTGATTCCAACCCACGGTGACCTGCATTGGGTTTCCAAGGCTATAAAACTTTATGGATGTCGATTGCTTCATCTTCCTCCTGAGGAGCAGCTGGTGGGTTTGAACTGCCAACCTTCTGGTTAGCAGCCAAATGCAATGAGCTAGCAATATTTTGGGTAAGTTGTTTAACCTCTGTGTTATCTCATTTTCTATGTCTGTAATATAGCAATGATAAACATAACACGTCCATCTAGGGCTTCAAACCAGCTCCATTCCATGCCCTGCTGAGTTTGCATTTTCATCTGGACACACTGAAGCAGAATCTACATTTTAACAAAATCCCCCAGTGATTCTTGATTATACATAAATTGTAGATTCTGATATAGTGTATCTGAGATGAAAATGCAAATTCTCAGCAGGGGGTCAAACTGAAATGAACTGACATGAAGCCCTGCCTTGTTGAATAAAGACATAATATGTGAAAAAGTGCAAATTGGCCCTGACAGCTGACAGCTAGGCTATGATGTTCCTGACAGAACATACAGATGCTCACAGAAGGTAAGCAGGGCTTGGACAAAGCCACTCAGTGACCATAGTTGAAACAAGTCAGAGACAAGGCCACTCTGCAATCACAAAATGACAAAATATTGCCCTATTCCACCTTACATAAATGACGATTGCTTCTTTGTTTCTTAAAGAAAAAATCTTTATTGATACTTTAGCTGAAAAAGTGATCAACAACATTTATTCTTGCTTTGACTCACAGCTTCGTAAAGCATCATGTGTGTAATAAAAGATCTTTGCATAAAGGATTTCTGGTGGCGTAGTTGTTAAGGCAGCTAGTGCTAATGAGAAGGTCAGTGGTTCAAACCTACCAGCCACTCTGCAGAAGAAAGATGAGGTGGTCTGCTTCTATAAAGATTTACAGCTTTGGAAACCCAATGGGGGTTGCTATGAGTCAGAATTTACTTGATGGTGGTCAGTTTGGTTTGGTTTTTGGAGTAAAGGGCTAAGATGTTTTCCAGTGAGCAGTCTGTGTTTTGTGCAGTGTTATTTTGGCTACTCAAAAGCCTGTTTTGTTTCTTATAACACATTAAATTTGGCAGACTTCTATTGTCAGCCATCCAGGCCCTCTATCTCATTAAGCTTTCACAATCCCAAAATAAAGCTATTTTGGGGAATTTCCACAGTACGCCAAAGAGAGTTTTGGTTCTAAATGGTGCCTGGTTAACAGCCTCAATTCAGCCTTACCCAACTCCTCACTAAAATGCCCACAAAGTCACAGAAAAACCAATTATAAACTAAAGCTGACAACTTAATGCCAGAATCTTGAAAGAATTGACACTAATTATAAAGCAGATGGAACAGGAACGAGAATAACCTACTATGCTTTAGCTCATGGCCCACTCAGGATTGGCTTCATAAATGAGACATTTGCAAAAAGAGATCTGAAAATAGTTTGTGGCTCCCTAACAAATGTCCTTTGGCTCAGACTCATCCCAAACTAGACAGGTGTTCTCTGTGTGAACTTCTCTGTGAGTTGCCCAGAGTTTTGTGATACTGCTCTCATTCCTACCTAGCCCCAACCCACCATCTTTCTACATCCAGGCAGAGGTGGAAAATCCCAGAAAACATTGATGAGGAATTGGGGAGGAGGTGAAGAGATGGTGAGGTAGGAGAGAGGAATAAAACAAACAAACAAAAAGAAGCCTGGTGCACTACAAATTAGTACACCCACTGCCATCGAGTCAGACCCTACTCATAGTGACCCCTCCTTAGGTTTCTGAGGCAGTATCACTACAGAAGTAGATTGCCCAATCTTCCTTCTGAAGAGTGGCTAGTGGGTTTGAATCACCAGACTTCTGGTTAGCAGTCAAATGCTGTTCTGGTTATCTAGTGCCGCTCTGACAAGAAATATACCACAAATGGGATGGCCTTAACAAACAGGAGTTTATTCTTATAATCTGGAGGCTCTAAGTCCAAGTTCAAAGTGCCAGGCTCTAGGGGCTGGGTGAAAGCCCCTCAATCTTAGGGGGTCCAGCTCTGCCTCCTGCTCCTGGCCCACTGGAGCTAGAGGCATTTCTTCACTCATACAGCTATTGGCTGCTGAGGCTGAGAAGCCCCAAGGTTGACAAGTAAAAAGGCATGGTCCTGATGTTACCAATCCACACGACAGGCCATTAACTTAAGTCCACTGTAAGTTCCAAGGTCAGCAGAGCATAGCAGGCTGCTGAGCAACGACACGGCTACATGGAGGGTCCAAGTGTGCCATAGGCTAGAGCTCCTGCTTATATATGGAAAGCAGACCACATCCCAAAGGCAGCTACTCAGCTGCTCACAGTAGATTCCACCATGGAGTTGATTACCAGTCTCATCATGGGGAATACTACATCCAG
>NW_006921640.1:9002498-9005793 GCF_000298275.1 Orycteropus afer afer
AAAGAGGGGGAGGCCTTCAACGAGATGGATTGACACGGTGGCTGCGATGATGGGCTCAAGTATAGCAGGGATTGTGGGGCTGGCGCGGGATTGGGCAGTGTTTAGTTCTGCTGGGCATGGGGTCGCTATGAGTCGGAAACGAGTCGACAGAACTTAACAACAACATGTCACCTCCTGTAAATGAGGGTTCTACAGCACAGAGAGTTGATGGAGGCTCCTTCCCTGGTCTTCATTTTCAGCATTTTACCACATACTGTTAAGTGGATATATGAATTACAACATCCAGTTTTATGTAAGATAATCTTTCCAAAATGATAGAAAGCTTTAAAAGATTCCTGCAAAGAGAATGATATTATACACAATATTAATAATGTTAGCATAAATGAATAACAAGAAAATTACAGGACTGACACTCCTTTTACTTCTGGTTGGGCTCTCAAGAAGCCTATTTGAAATATGAATTTACCTCACCATTTCTAATGATAAACTTTGACCTGTATGTTTATTATGCCTTTTGTATTAGCTAATTAAATATGAAGTTATTATCATTAGCAGGGTATTAAAAACTTTATGTAAATCCAGATATGAAGAAAAATGTCTATAATTTTCTCAGTGAAGTTTAAAATCATGCAATAGTCAATCTAAGACATTACAAAACTTGACTAAACATGATGATAAATATTTATTATCCTCTTTTGAGGTTTCCAACCTAATAGATAAGGACCAAAAGTCATATACCATGTGGAAACAATTGTTCTTCCAGTCATAGTAAAAATAACTGAAATATTAATTAGAAAATAAGGGACAAATGAAAATGCATTTAGCTGACAGAAAATATTAGTATAAAACACAAGAAGAAACATTGCCAAACATTTGAATAAACAAGTATTAGAATAAATTAAACATTTGGGAAATTGCTATGTCATATTGTCATAAATTATGTCATAAATTATGGAATTTTCTAGATTCTGTTTCAATAATGAAAGAAGATTATTCTTCTTTCTCTATTTGTCTCTGAAGAAGATTATGAGGAAATTATGCAAGTGTCTCCATTGCTTGAGTGACTTCTCAGATTGTGGTAAAGAAATAATTGCGGGGTATAATTACAAACCACTCCATCTGTAAGTTTTTTGTACTGTGGTGGCTTGCATATTGCTATGATGTTGAAAACTGTGTCATTATTTCAAATACCAGCAGGGTCACCCATGGTGGACAAGTTTCATCAGAGCTTCCAAACAAAGATAGGCTAAGAAATGCCTGATGATCTACTGCCAAAAATTAACCAATGAAAATCAATCAATTTATTTATTTTTTTCCTATAGCAACAAAATATTGCTTGAGCTCCTAAGGTTGAAAGCACTTAAAATATACAGTGGATAAAAAACGGACTTGAGCATATCAATGATTGTGCAGAACTTGGCACCATTTAATTGTTGTACATGTAATTGTCATGTTGTTAGGTGTTATCCAGTTGGTTCCAACTTATAGTGACCCTGTGTACAACAAAACAAAATGCTGCCCAGTCTTATACCATCCTCACAATGATTTCTATGCTTGAGGTCGTTGTTGCAGCCGCTGTGACAATCCATGTCATGGAGGTTTTCCTCTTTTCCATTGACCCTCTACTGTACCAAGCATGAAATCCTTTTCCAGGGTTTGGATCCTCCTGACAACATGACCAAAGTATGGGAGGTGAAGTCTTACCATCCTGACATCTAGGGAGCATTCCAGGTGTATTTTATCCAAGACAGATTTGTTGGTTCTTCTGGCAATCCATGGTATATTCAATATTCTTTGCCAGCACCATAATTCAAATGCATCAATTTTCTTTGGTCTTCGTTATTCACTGTTGTTCTGGTTACCTAATGCTACTCTGACAAGGATATACCACAAATGGGATGGCCTTAACAAACGGGAGTTTATTCTGACCATTTGGAGGCTTTACGTCCAAGTTCAAAGCGCCAGGCTCTAGGGGCTGGGTGAAAGCCCCTCAACCTTGGGGTCCAGCTCTGCCTCCTGCTCCCGGCCCACTGGAGCTAGAGGCGTTTCTTCACTCAGACAGCTGTTGGCTGCTGAGGCTGAGAAGCCCCAAGGTTGACAAGTCAAAAGGCACAGTCCCGATGTTACCAATCCACAGAGCAGGCCATTAACTTAAGTCCATTGTAAGTCCCAAGGTCGGCAGAGCATAGCAGGCTGCTGAGCAACGAATGGCTACATGCAGGGTCCAAGTGTGCCATAGTCTAGACCATTCTCAAAGCTTCTCCTTATATACAGAAAGCAGACCACATCCCAAAGACAGCTACTCAGCTGCTCACAGTAGATTCCACCATGGAGTTGATTACCAGTCTCATCATGGGGGATACTACATCCAGCTGCCCAGCCACTCAACCAGGCCCAGCCAAGTTGACACACAAACATGACCACCACAACTGTTTAGCTTTCATATGCATGTTGTTGTTGTTGTTGTTTGCCGTGGAGTCGGACCCGACTCATAGCGACCCCTCCTTGAGTTTCCGAGGCAGTATCACTACGGAAGTAGATTGCCCCAACCTTCCTTCCGAGGAGTGGCTCGTGGTTTGAATTGCCAGCCTCCTGGTTAGCAGTCAGGTACCTAAGGCACTGTGCTACCAGAGCTCCCTCAATGATATGTATGATGGTAAAAATATTTTGGATCACACAGCTGTTGCTGATAGCAAATGGCAAAGTACTTAGAAAAGCTGTTTTCCATAAAAATGATCTACTCCTTTTTCTTTTTCAAAATACATGTGCTGATACTTTCTGTGTACCACCTAGTAGATTTATTTATTTTTTAATTTTTTATTGTGATTTGGGTGAAAGTTTACAGAGCAAATCAGTTTTCCATTCAACAATTCTTATGCATTTGTTTCATGTCATTGATTGCAATCCCCTCAAGGTAACATCACTCCTCCCACTTCCTCCATGTGTTTATCATTTCCATTCCTCTTTTTCTCTTAACCTTTCCTTACTTCCGAACTTTCTCATTGGGCAAATGTTGCCCTCTTGATCCCAAGTGGTTAATAGTTCTAAGGAGTGTGTACCTTCCTAGAGTTATTGTTCACCTTGTAGATCTGTCTTATTCTTGGACTGAAAATAGAGCTACAAGAGTAAGTTCAGTTCCAGATCCAAAAAATAACCAAAGGCCATAGTCTCAGGGGTTCCACAGTCTTTAACCAACAAGTAAGTCTTTTTTTTTTTAATGATTTTGAGTTTTGTTTCCTACTAGATCTTTTTGAAGTAATAATTAATCAGTCCCTTTGTGGTAAAACTAATATAT
>NW_006921640.1:9006123-9054685 GCF_000298275.1 Orycteropus afer afer
CTGGCGGTTCAAACCCACCAGCCACTCCTCGGAAGGAAGGTTGGGCAATCCTACTTCCGTAGTGATACTGCCTCGGAAACCCAAGGAGGGGTCGCATGAGTCAAGGCTGACTCGACGGCAAATAACAACAACAACAACAATGCTCTCTTCTGATAGCTGGAATAAAGCAAAACTGTAGTTGTTGTTGTTATTTGACATCAAGTCAGATCTGACTCATAGCAACCCTTCCTTGGGTTTCTGAGGCAGTATCACTACGGAAGTATATTGTCTCATCTTCCTTCCAAGGAGTGGCTGGTAGGTTTGAACCACCAGCCTTCTGGTTAGCAGTGAAGTGCCTTAGGCACTACGCTACCAGAGCTCTTAAAGCTGTAGTAGGAAATGTCAAATAGCAAACTTAGCATTGTTCATTGAGTTGGTTATAAGTGAACTAAATCTTTAAGTGTTTTTTTTTTCCCCCCTGTGGTAATACTGAACTCCTTTTTTTTTTTAGAGAATACAATTTAAAAATAATTCCTCAGCAATCAGCTCAGAGACAGGGCTTTCCATTCACTCTTCCCAAGAGCTTCAGTTGATGTGAGCAACCTGGGAAGAGCTAGAACCATGTGGAGTAAGTTTCCTCACAGAAACATGTTGATCTCAAGGTCAGCTGTGAAGTTCCTGGCCAGATAGAACTTGGATTTGTCTGCCACTGAATTGTTGATCTGTTTGGAAGAGTTTGGCTTACACAGTGTACTGCCAGAGTCTCCTGCCTGGAGGAAACCCAGGGGCAGAGGAAGGGATGCAGCAGTCCTTACATGAAACTCCCCAGGACGAGGGGCGCCTGCTGCAGCAACTGTATCTTTGGGCCCAACCTGACAAATGTATGCTTTGGATTCATGAGGCAGACACGTTCATTTAAGACCTTTTCAGGCCAGGAGGGGACATTTTCTACTCTATTCCCTAGCTTAAATCACTTAAGTTAGAATGTGGGAAATAATGACTTTCTTGAGACTTGGCTTTTACCAACAATTTCTTTCTCATTTTTCCACCTCAAAGAGTTGATGGGTAATTTCCTTGGAAGGAAAAAAATTTGTGCCTTGAGTTGGAATCTGCTTCTATCACTTATTAGCCACCTTAAGCCTTAACCTCTTGTATAAAATACATAATATTACACCTACCTCTATGGCTGATGTGACTAGAAATGAGAAGATGTAAAGATCCCAGCAAAATCTTTGGTCCATACCACCAGTCACTGTCAAATTGCTCTGACTCATGGTGAGCCCATGGGTCAGAGTGCAGCTGAACTGTGCTCCACAGGGTTTCTCAGGAAAGACACATGGGATGACTTTCTCTCTGCCTTTTGCTATTCATCGGTTGCAGTCTTCTCTCTTAAAGACTTGTTCATCACCTTCTTTTCATGGCTGTTCTCAGATGGTAGAAGGTCTGGCGATCCTCCAGCTCACCTCCCTTCTCTCTGCTGTCTCTTTGTCTCCCTGTTTATTTGGCACTGTGGGGTCAGGCATCTGTAGCTGGAATGAGAAGGATGGGGATCTGTCCGCTCCTCCTCCCAGGAATATGGGTGAAATGGCTCCTCTAAGAAGGAAGTGTAAGCCATGCAGACATTCTAAAAGATGTCCACTGTCAGTGTGGGAGGAACAGGGAAAGCATTTCCCTGTTTACATTTCAATAAGAACTGGATTCTTTCAAGAGACACATCAAAAGTCACCACTGGAGCTTGGGGCAGCCAATACCTGTTCCCACCTTAAAGTCCTATGTTGCTCTAATGTTTATCCTGTTGTGTTTTAATTCCTATTTACAGATCTTATTTTCCTCTATAGATAGTGAGTTCCTTACTCTAACCCTACCACTACCCCTAACCCTAACCCATGCATTTCCCATGTAAAACAAGGCAAAAAGGAACTATTCTATTTATCTTTGTATTTCCACTCATATTCCAGTGTCTGGCACATGATAGGTTCTGAAAAAAATGTTTGAGGAATTAATGCAAAAAGAGTGGGAAGTGATAGCAAACAGATACTTGCATACCAGTGTTCATCACAGCACTTTTCATAATAGCCAGAAGGTGGAAACAACGGAAATGTCCATTAACAATAAAATGGATAAACAAAATATGGTACATACATATAGTGAAATACCACCTAGCCAAAAAGAGAAATGAAATCCTAATACAGACCACAACATGGATGAACCTTGAAAACATTATGTTGAATGAAATAAGTCAGTCACAAAAGGACAAAGGATATGTGATCTCATGTATATGAAATAGGCAAATATACAGAAACCAAAGCTTATTAGTGGTTAACAGGAGTGGGATGGAGGGGGAAGAAGAGAGTTCCTGTTTAGGGGCTCTAGAGTTCATTAATGGTGGTGGAATAATTTGCAAAAGGATAGTGATATTGTCGCACAACATGAAAAATATAATAAATATCACCAAATTATACATGTAAAAATTGTTGAGTTGGTAAATGTTTTTTTTATGTATGTTTGTACCACAAGATAAAAAAAGGAAAAAAAAGAGTGGGAAGTGAAGAGAGAAATAAAAAGAGTAAAGGCTGTAAGAAATTTCTAACTATGTGAGGAAATTTCTCAAATAAATACCAACTTTCTTTAGATGAATAATAGTTGGCTTTGTTTGAGGAACTAAATAATTTGTCTCTGATATAAAAACAAAAAAACAAACAAACAAAAAACAGTTCTGTTCACTGGCTCTCAACAGATGTCCGTTGATAGTATGTAAGGCTTTTGAGCCCTACATGATCTTTTCCAAAAGGCATGACCCTGAACTTGAAGGGAGTTGTGATGGCTCCGAAGCTGCCTGGGAATGTTAGTTGGGTTGCGTATTTGCAGAGAGTGGTCTGTCTTTTTCATTTGCGGTTAGGTGCTGTGCATACTTGGCAGAGTGCAGAGCAAAGAAAACTAAAAATGTCCCCTGTGGGTGAGAGAGAAAGCTTGAGAACTTCGTGGAATTCCTATCCCTGCAGGTTCTATAGATACTGGTTTTTAAATGTTGATATTACTTTCCCAAATGATCACAGTGGCTTGGCAGAGAGTCATACATCCAAGAATGATAATTAGAGAAACAGCTTATGTAAAGTGCTGGTAAGACTAAGGGAAAGACCAAAGTGACTTTTATTGACAGTATAGTGCTGGGGAAAAAGCACAGATTGAGAATCAAGAGACTTGCACCCCATTTGGCCCAGTCATTAGCTATGGTGTTTTGTGTAAGTAACCTAAGCAAACTTAGAACTACACTGTAATATGAAGGGCAAAATGAGGGAAGGAAATTGCTTAAAATATCTGTATCATCCTCTCCTGCTTGGTTATAGAAGCTCATCCTTTAAATTTGTAGAACTGATGACGCGAAAGTTGTAAGCAGTTGCAATTTATTTTGAAATCCATCCATTGGTCTCAGTGCCATATTCCCTTGTGTTTTTCTCTGCCCATGCTCACAATATGTCCTATCATCCTGTGTTCTAATCTGAGGGAATAAAGCTCCCATTACAGAAGTCCATTTTGGGTAGTCCTATTTTAATGTTTCCCATGCTCCCAAATTCTCTCTATTGCCTCATTTTACCCTCACAAAAACCTCTGCTACATCATTTTGTGTCACATTAGCTGGATACTAAAGGACATTAGATTTAAATGAACTAAATAATATACCAAAAGTCATGAAGATGGCACAGGACCAGGCAACATTTTGTTCTGTTATACAAAAGGTTGCCATAACTTGGAGCCAAATCAATGTAACTAACAACACCATTAAGTGAACTGATTTACCGTAAAACATGCGGGACCAGCAGGCAGCTGATCCATGCTCTCAAGAAGAGCAGTGTCTGATGTGAGACCTTGTGGCAACTTGTGTGAATTTCTGTTGTTAACTGCTGTGGAGTCAGCCCCTTTCTCTGGGCACATTTTCATTAGGTATGTCCATTTCATTGGACCACTGTGATTCACAGGGTTTTCAATGGCTGATTTTGATAAGTGGATCTTGCAGCCTTTACTCCTAGTCCGTCTTGGCGTGGAAGCTCTGTTGAAGCCTGTTCAGCATCATAGCAACACACAAGCTTCCACGGACAGATGGGTGGTGGCTGTATATCAAGTGCATTTCCCAGGAATTGGATCAGAGTCTCATACAGGAGAGATAAGAATTCTATCATTGAAGTCTCTATGTGAATTTCTAGTTGGTAGAAAATCAGTGGAGAGAGTGTAGATACAAGTCAGGCAATAAACACTGTTCAAGAGTTTTTGGGTTTTTTTTTAATAAAAGCCTTTCTGTGACCCTTAACATTATACCATAAAACTACTGTCCAGTTTGTCTCTCTATATACGTTTGACTCTGACATTGAAGCTCTGCTAGCACAGTGCCTAAAACACTTGACTGCTAACCAGAAGGCTGACAGTTCAAACCCACCAGCCACTCCTCGGAAGGAAGATGGGGAAATCTACTTCTGTAGTTATACTGCCTCGGAAACCCAAGGAGGGGTCGCTATGAGTCGGGTCCAACCTGACGGCACATAACAACAACAACTGACATAAAAGACTCAAAATAAACTTCAGATTAAAATGGCAAATCTCTTTACACTTCAACAATTATCTCTAAAGTGACTTTGGTCTCATTGCTTTGGAACCACTGTTTCCCTCTTTAATAACTGAAGTTCATCAAACCAACCACTACACTTTCAAAGATCAATTCCCCTGGAAACACTGTTGGCTTTCTCTGAAGGTGCTGCAATTGTCTGTTCTTTAAATAAGCCAAGGGGCTCTGGTAGTGTAGTGCCTAAGGCACTTGACTGCTAACCAGAAGCCTGGCGGTTCAAACCCACCAGCCACTCCTCAAAAGCAAGGTTGGGCAATCTACTTCCGTAGTGATACTGCCTCGGAAACCCAAGGAGGGGTTGCTGTGAGTCGGGTATGACTCGATGGCACATAACAACAACAACACAAACCTTCCAAACAGTAATCTTCATGCAAATTAAGCAATTCATTTTCAGTTTTAAGTACACTATTCAATTACGACTCTTTCTCACATCCCTACATCCTGTTAGTTTATTGAAGGGATTTTTTTTTTGGTATGGGATTCTGCCCTTTCAGCATTTTGCACATTAGTATATTTTCTCAATAGGTGTGACAGATGAATTTCTTTCTGTGTGAAGAGATAATTGCTTTTCAATAATCTAGATGAATTCCTTCCATTTTTTCCACATACAGTTTTAGTAAACAAGCTCTCTGAGAATAGAATGATTTGGGCTCCAAGGAGTCAGAAAAAGCTTTTTAATGCTTAAATATTGTCAGGCCTCTATAATATATTTGCTGAGCCCCCAAAGGCTAGACAGTTTTACTCACTGGTTCTTCAGAGTCCTGAAGCCCTGGAGATTTTTTTTTTTTTTTCAATAACCATACCGCCATACCCAACAAATTAGACAATTATTATTCAGCTCTGCATTTCCTGTCAAGGTGCATAGCAAATGTTGTACAGCTGATGTTTTAATTGGGTTGATTCACAGTCTTTAAGAGGCATGCCATTCACAGAACACATTTTTCAGCTGTTTATTTGCTAGAGTTGTCACTGAATGCACTCACTCAGACATATTTTGAGGAGACTTCTCAGCTGCAAAGATTGTACGCTGCTGTTTTCTTTGAAGTCTGTGCTATCAGAGCTCCAGTGGGAGACATTGATGTGGCCCAAATGACATGTTATCATTATTGATTTGATGTGAACACCTGGACCATGTCTACAAGACATAGAAATAGGTGATAATTGGTTTCTGAAGTACAGCATAAATCTGGTAAATCATTGCATGCATTTATCTTCATTAACTCTTTCCCTCACTATGAATTAATTTTTGTTATTAGCATTGCCTTAATGTGGAATTTTAACCTTAAACTCATCAAATTTAAGGCTTTGAATAACAAAATAGGCTCTTTATTCTGTTCTCTATTAGTGCAATGTTGCTAGGTGACTACATATACATAAAATATGTAAATTCCCTGTTTGTATGCAGTAACATTGTAGACAGGTGTAATGACTTTAGAAATGTCAGAGGAAGAATACATTTCTGAAATCATATTATTTGGGATTCAGAAGAAAATCAAACAAATTTTTGTCCTCTTAAAAACAGGCCAATAATGATACACTAAATGCATTTTTAGGCACATTTGCTAGTATATTGAGCCAGGTCCTGTGCTAATCACTTGACATGTATTATTTCATTTAATATTCACCACAACCTGATGAAATGTTATCCTACATTTTAGAGATCAGGACATTGAAGCACAGGGAGATGAACTAACTTGTCAAAAAAGGAAGTGACCTAACAGAGAGTTCCATTAAGAACATATGCTATTAGTTGTTTTGATTTACATCTCTCTACTGGCTGTGTAAAAGAGATCTGGTGGCCTAGTGCCTAAGGCATTTGACCAGAAGGTTGGTGGTTAAAATCAACTAGCTAGTCCGAGGGAGGAAGATGGAGCAAACTACTTCTGTAACAATTTACCACCTTCAAAACCCAATGGGGGTCGCCATGAATTGGGATCGACTCAGTGGCAGTGGGTTTGGGTTTTGGATTGTATGGTTAATGATTGAGAGCCTTTCTTCATGTATTTGTTAGCCACCTGAATGTCTTCCTTGGTCATGTGTTGGTTCATATCCTTTGCCCATTTTTTAATTGGATTATGTGTCTTTTTGTTGTTGAGATGTTGGAATTTTCAATAAATTTTATAGATTACTCCCTTGTCCTATATGTCATTGCAATTTTCTTCCCCCAGTCTGCAGTTTCTCTTTTCACTCTTTTGATGAAGTGTTTTGATGCACATAAATGTTTAATTTTTAGGAGGCCCCAGCTGTCTAGTTTGTCTTCTGTTATTTGTGCCTTTTCAGGTACATTGGATAGTGTATTTATGCCATGTATTAGGGCCCTTACATATGTCCTTATTTTCCTTTGATGATCTTTATGGTTTTAGGATTTACATTTAGGTCTTTGATCCATCTTCAGTTAGTTTTTGTATATGGTGAAAAATATGGATATCCAGTTTTGCCAGTATCATTTATTAAAGAGATTATCTCTTCCTCATTTAATGGATTTTAGACACTGCATGGTCAAAGATCAGCTATCCATAGGTGGATGGATTTACTTAAGGGTTCTCAATTCTTTTTCATTGGTCTATGTGTCTGTCATTGTACCAATGTGAGGCTTTGTTGACTACTATGAATGAATAGTAGGTTAGAGATCAGAGATCTTCTACTTTGTTCTTCTTCTTTATTAGTACTTTGCTTATCCAGGGTCTCTTTCCTTTCCATATAAAGTTAGTGATTAGTTTTTTTTATCTCTTCAAAGAATGGTTATGGAATCTGGATTGGGATTACATTATATCTGTGATCACTTTGGGTAGTATTGATATTTTCACAATATTAAATCTTCCTATTCACTCCTATTGACTGACCAAGCAGCGGCAGGGATCCAGGTAATGGGAGGGACACAGCCCCTGCCAAGAGCCAGGAAAGTGGGTAAAAGAAAAGCTGGGCAAAGACTGACTGAGCAGTGGCAAGGATCCAGGTAAGGGAGGGGCCTATGCCCCACTCCCAAGAGGCAGGAAAGTGGTGGAAGGAAAAGATGGGCAATGACTGACTGAGCGGCGGCAGGATCCAGGTAAAGGGAGGGCAGAGAGATTTTGAAAAGCTAAGGAAAACAAGCTTGTCTATCAGTTTGTCGTACTGTGGTGGCTTGCATGTTGCTGTGAGGCTTGAGGCTGTGCCACTGGTGTTTCAAATGTCAGCAGGGTTATACATGGTACATGTGTTTCAACACAGCTTACAGACTGAGACAGACTAGAAAAAAGGAAGAAGTCATCCACTTCTCAAAGAATTGGGAAAACATTATAAATAGCAGAGAAACACAGTCTGATACATTACTGAGCAACTTTATGAATGGCCTGGAAACATTGTCTGATACAGTGCAGGAAGACAAGCCCCTTAGGTCAGAAGACTCTCAAAATATGACTGGGAAAGAGCTGCATCATCAGAGTAGAACCAACCTTACTGATATGGATAATGTAAAGCTTTTGAGACCTCCATTTGCTGACGTGGCTTGACTCAAATTGAGGAGAAACAGCTGCAAACATCCATTAATAATAGGAACATGGAATATAAGAAGAATGAATCTAAGAAAATTAGAAGTTGTCAAAAATGAAATGGAATGCAAAAGATTGATATCCTAGGTATTAGTGAGCTGAAATGGACAGGTTTTGGCCATTTTCAATCAGACAACCATATGATCTACTATGCCGGGAATGACAATTTGAAGAGGAATTATGTGACATTCACCACCACAAAGGATGTTTCCAGATATGTCCTGAAGTACCATGCTGTCAGTGATAGGATAATATTCATATGCCTACAAGGAAGACCAGTTAATATAACTATTATTCAAATTTATACACCAACCACCAAAGCCAAAGATGAGGAAATTGAAGATTTTTTTCAACTTCTGCAGTCTGAAATAGACCAAAAGTGTAATCAAGATGTGTTAATTATCACTGATGACTGGAATGCAAAAGTTGGAAACAAAGAAGAATGACCAGTAGTTGGAAAATTTGGCCTTGTGGTAGAAATAAGGCTGGGGATCACAGGAAAGAATTTTGCAATTATTCATTGCAAATACTTTTTTTCAACAACACAAATAGCGAATATACACATGGACTTCACCAGATAGGGTACACAGGAATCAGATTGATTACATCTGTGGCAAGAGGCAATGGAAAAGCTCAATATCTTTAGCCAAAACCAGGCCAGGAGCTGATTATGGAACAGACCATCAACTACTCATATGCAAGTTCTACTTGAAGTTGAAGACAATTAAAACAAGTCCACAAGAGCCAACATATGACCTTGAATGTATCCCTCCTGAATTTAGAGACCATCTAAAGAATAGATTTGATGCATTGAATACCACTGACTGAAAACCAGAAGAATTGTGGGATGACATCAAGAACATCATCCATGAAGAAAGCAAAATGTCATTCAAAAGATGAGAAAAGAAGACCAAAATGGATGTCAGAGGAAACTGTGAAACTTGCCCTTGAGTGGAGAGTAGCTACAGCAAATGGATAAAATGACAACATAAAAGAGCTGAACAGAAGATTCCAAAGAGCAGCTCGAGCAGACAAAGCCAATTACTGTAATGAAATGTGCAAAGACCTGGAGTTAAAAAACCAAAAGTGATGAACATGCTCAGCATTTCTCAAACTGAAAGACCTGAGGAAAAAAAATTCAAGCTTTGAGTTTCAATATTGAAATATTCTATGGGTAAAATAGGAGCTCTGGTAGCATAGTGCCTAAGGCACTTGACTGCTAACCAGAAGGCTGGCGGTTCAAACCCACCAGCCACTCCTCGGAAGGAAGATGGGTCAATCTACTTCCATAGCGATACTGCCTTGGAAACCCAAGGAGAGGTCACTATGAGTTGGGTCTGACTCAACAGCATATAACAACAACAGCATAGGTAAAATATTGAATGATGCAGGAAGCATCAAAAGAAGATGGAAGGAATACACAAAGTCACTGTACCAAAAAGACCTGTTCGATCTTCATCCATTTCAGGAGGTGGCATATGATCAAGAACCAATGGTATTGAAGGAAGAAGTCAAAGCTGTACTGAAAGAATTGGCAAAGAACAAAGCTCCAGGAACTGATGGAATACCCACTGAGTGTTTCAACAAACTGGTGCCCCACTACATGTACTCACTCGCTTATGCCAAGAGATTTGGACAACAGTTACCTAGCCAACTGACTGGTAAAGATCCATATTTGTACCTATTCCAAAGAAAGGTGATCCCACTGAAGGTGGAAATTATCTAACAATATCATTAATATTCCATGCAAGTAAAATCTTACTGAAGATAATTCAAAAACAGTTACAGCAGTGTATTGATAGAGAACTTCCAGAGGTGCAAGCTGGATTCAGAAGAGGATGTGGAACAAGAGATATCATTGCTGATGTCAGATGGATCTTGGCTCAAATCAAAGATTACCAGAAAAATGTTTACTTGTGTTTTATTGACTATGCAAAGGCATTTGATTGTGTGGGTCATAACAAATTGTGGATAACATTGAGAAGAATGGGAATTCCAGAACACTTAATTGTACTCATGAGGAACCTGTACATAGACCAAGAGACTGTTGTTCGAACAGAACAAGGAGACACTGCCTGGTTTAAAATCAATAAGGGAGTGTGTCAGGGTTGTATCCTTTCACCATACTTATTCAATCTAAATGCTGAGCAAATAGTCCAGGAAGCTGGACTATATGAAGAAGAATGTGGCATCAAGATTGGAGGAAGAATCATTAACAACCTCCAATATGCTGATGATACAACTTTGCTTGCTGAAAGTGAGGATGACTAGAAGCACTTAATGATGAAGATTGAATATACAATCTGCAGTATGGATTACATCTTAATATTAAGAAAACAAAAATCCTCACAACTGGACCTATAAGCAGCATCATGATAAATGGAGAAAAGATTGAAGTTGTCAAAGACTGCACATTGTTTGGTTCTAGAATTGACACCAATGGAAATAGCAGTCGGAACATCAGATGATGTACAGCACTTGGCAAGCCAGCTGGGACCTGTTTTTAGTGCTGAGGAGCAAAGATGTCTCCTTGAGGACTAAGGTGTGCCTGACTTAAGCCATGATATTTTCAATCACCTCATATGCATGTGAGAGCTGGACTATGAATAAGAAAGACCAAAGAAAAATTGATGCCTTTGAGTTGTGGTGCTGGTGAAGAATGCTAAAAGTAGCGTGGGGTGTTAAAAGAACTAACAAATCTGTCCTGGAGGAAGTGCAGCTGGAATGCTCCTTGGAAGCGAGAATGGCCAGACTTCATCTCACCTACTTTGGTCATGTTATCAGAAGGGACCATTCCCTGGAGAAGGATGTCATGCTTGGTAAGGTGGAGGGCTGACGAAAGAGGGGAAGGCCTTCAACAAGATGGATTGACACAGTGGCTGTGATGATGGGCTCAAGTATAGCAAGGATCAAGCAGCTGGTGCAGGATCGGGTGGTATTTCGTTCTGCTGTGCACAGGGTCGCATAAGTTGGAAACGACTCAACAGCACCTAACAACAACAACAACAGTTTAAAAATATTAATTATTATAAATAATTTTTTTAAAAAATGCTATCCAGCCCTGGGTGGAAGGTAAGGGTAAAAGGGAGTAGAAGTCATAAGAAAATGTGCCAGCTGAGATGAGAAGATAGAGGGTGTCTTTAAAAAGGCAACAAGATGAGAGAAAAAGATGTAAGGATGACGTGAACAAAGAGAGGAATAAAACAAGGACCAATAGAGAGGAAGCTAAAATCCAAGAGCAGTATTATGCGCTGGACTTCTCACACATTATGGGCCAACTCACTTTTCCTCAGCCTCCTCCATCTTCTGAGCCTGGCTGCTGCTTCTGGCACTGTAGTTGCTAACTTTTCCACTCATCCACCAGCTCTGCCGACATTCTCTGCCTTCCTCAGAGTGGGGTGGGGGCCCACTGTGGCCTCCATAGTTCTCATTACCTTAGGAGCCAGCCCAGTGGGACCAGACTCACAGGGGCTCTGGCTCCATCCATCACTACCCAACACATCTTGCACAGGGAAGGAGATGTGGTTTCTGCAGTGGCTCCTGTAAGGTCAAGGACATAATCTAAACGTGTCAGAGAGTTAAGTGTCATTTGGTGAACTTTGCCCAAAGTCTCTTCCTATCCCTCTTTCTGAATTTAAAGTTTGAAGAATAATGAGAAGATATTTATAAGCCAACTTCAAATATATTTATTGGTCTGCATCTTCTAATAATCTTACCTCTTGTTGTTGTTGTTATGTGCCATGGAGTCATCTCCGACTCGTAGTGACCCCTATTTGGGTTTCTGAGGCGGTATCTCTACGGAAGTAGATTGCTCAACTTTCCTTTCAAGGAGTGGCTGCTGGGTTTGAGCCACCAAATTTCTGGTTAGCAGTCAAGTGCCTTAGGCACTACACTACCAGAGGTCCCAACTTTAGATTATTGTTGTTGTTATGTGTTAGGTAAAGTTAAATTATTTATATTACTAAATAAATAAATAAACCCAAACTCACTGCCATCAAGTCGCCTCTTACTTATAGTGATCCGCATTCTAAGGCTGTAAATATTTATGGAAGCAGACTGCCTCATCTTTCTTCTACAGAGCAGCTGGTGGGTTCGAAACACTGTCCTTTTGGTTAACATCCAAATGCAACCACTATACCATCAAATCAAAAAAACCAAACTCACTGCTGTCGAGTCAGATCCGACTCACAGCGACCCCTCCTTGGGTTTCTGAGTGATATCACTACGGAAGTAGATTGCCCAACCTTCCTTCCCAGGAGTAGCTGGTGGATGTGAACCGCCAGCCTTCCTATTTGTACAATATGTCTCCTAAAAGAGATATGAAACAGAATTCTGATGAAATTAAAAAATATTTATTTATTGAGTACATGTTATGTACCAGTCAGCTTTTTAAGCGTGAGGATAAAAAGGTGAATAACATGTGATTGCTGCACTATAGGAGAAGAAAAGAGATGTGTGAACAAATCAGTGCAATTTTAAAGTATGGTAACTTCCTTCTACCATAAACTTATGCACATGGTGCTGAGGGAATGGTTGAAGGTCTGCCAAGAAATGGGTAGAAAATCTTCACAGACAAGGAAATAATTGGACTAAATCTGGATGGTTAGTAGATCCTCCAATCTGAATGTGGACGGGAGAAAATCAGAGTAGAAGGCACAGAAGGAAGGTGTTCTGGGCAGAAAGAACAGTGGGATAAAGGCACAGGGTCCATAAGATGGTTTGGGAGCATTATAGGGTACTGAGGACCTCTGGTAGCGTAGTGCCTAAGGCACTTGACTGCTAACCAGAAGGCTGGTGGTTCAAACCCACCAGCCACTCCTCAAAAGGAAGGTTGGGCAATCTACTTCCGTAGTGATACCACCTCAGAAACCCAAGAAGGGGTCGCTATGAGTCACATCCAACTCGATGGCACACAACAACAACAACACAGGATATTGAGATTCTATTAATTCACCATTGTTGCTACATACAGGCTTGGTGACCCATATATCTATTATTTAATTTTTTAAATATATATTCATGGTGCTTGTTTCCTATCAGTGATCTGTCCTCCTTTAACATGGTTTTTAAATAATTACATCTTTTTTTCTCTTTTCAGGACATTAAAATGAAGAAAATTAAAAGCACCTGCAATTTCTCCACCCAGAGATGCAACTGTAAACATTCTGTTCTATATTCTCCCTATAGTTTTCATGTGTTATCTACACGTACTATAGTGTGCCATTATGTATATCCAGTTTTTGTTTACAACAATATATCTTAAACATTTCTCTGGATGATTAATATTTTTCCAGTCTGCGTTCTCTTTGTTTTTTGTTATGTAAGCAATTAACGTTCAGTGCTGAAAATCAGAAAATATAGGTGTTATGGACTGAATTGTCTTCCCCACAAATATGTGTTGTAATCCTAACCCCTGAACCTGGGGATGCAACCCCATTTGTTATGTTAATAAGTTCCATTAATTTAAAGTGTGTCCTAAATCTAATCAATTTTGAGTTATCCGCAGCAGCATGGACAAAGACACAGACACAGAGCCACACAAGCAGGGGAAGATAGATGCCACATGAAGCTCACCAAGGAACTGAGCAAAGCCAGGGCTACAGAAGCTGACACAAGGGTCTTGCTCCAGAGCAGAGAGAGAGAGCCTTCTCCAAGAGCTGGTGCCTTGAATTCTGACTTCTAGCTTCCAAAACCATGAGAAACTAAATTTATGTTCTTTAAAGCCACCCACGTGTGTTATTTATGTAACAACAGCACTAGTACCAAAAAAAAAACCTGAAAAAAACCCTCACTGCCTTGAAGTCGATTCCAACTCACGGCAACCCCTCCTTAGGTTTCTGAGGCGGTATCACTACGGAAGTAGATTGCCCAGTCTTCATTCTGAGGAGTTGCTGGTGGGTTTGAACCACCAGCCTTCTGGTTAGCAGTCAAATGCCTTAGGCACTATGTCACCAAAGCTCCTAACTAAGGCAATAGGTAACCATGAAGACAATAATAAAAATTGCGTACCATTTTAAGGCTCGGAAGTAATAAAACATTTTGGGGCTCATCCTTCAAGATATTTATATAATATATGAATGTATATATAGAAACCAGGGAGCTCTGGTAGCATAGTGCCAAAGGCACTTGACTGCTAACCAGGAGGCTGGTGGTTCAAACTCACCAGCCACTCCTCAGAAGGAAGGTTGGGCAATCTACTTCCGTAGTGATACTGCCTTGGAAATCCAAGGAGGGGTCGCTATGAGTCAGGTCCGACTCCACGGCATGTAACAACAACAACATATGTAGAAACCAGTAACCAGTTGCTGTCAAATAGATTCCAACTCCTGGCCAACACATGTTTGCAGAGTAGAACTGCTCCATGGGGTTTCCCAAGGCTGTGACCATTTGGAAGTAGATTGCTAGCCTGTCTTCTGAAGTACATATAGTTAGGTTTGCAATGCCAAGCTTTTGGTCAGTAGTTGAACAATTAACTGTTTGTGCCACTTAGGGCTTATGTGTAAGAAACTCTGATGGCATAGTAGATAAGGCATTTGACTGACAACCAGAAGGTCATATGTTCAAATCGACCAGCCACTCCATGGAAGAAAGATGGGGGCAATCTATTTCCGTAAAGATTTACAAACTTGGGAACACAATGGGGGTCACTATGAGTCTGATCAATGGCAGTGAGTTTGTTTGTTTGTTTTTGGAGGGCTATGTGAGCTCTGATGGTGTAGTGCCTAAGGCATTTGACTACTAACCAGAGGGCTGACAGTTCAAACCCACCAGTCACTCTTTAGAAGGAAGATTGGGCAATCTACTTCTGTAGTGATACCGACTAGGAAACTCAAGGAGGAGTCACTATGAGTTGGATCCAACTCGACAGCAGTAAAAGTGAGTGAGTGATGTGTATACAGACACACACACATACATATATATAACATACTGTTTTCAACATTTTTTATATTATTATATCACAATCATATGCATCTTTAGGAAGCTATTGTTTAATATCATTTCTTTCATTAATTGAAAAATCAATTGAGCAACTTTTATGTTCTATTAATTCTGCTAGCTTTTTGCATTCATCATCATACTTCCTTCTCACGAAATCACAATAAAGTTGGCATCATGGGCTGTGTTTCACAGATGATGGAAACCAAAGTCCAGTAAAGTTAAGGGGTTTTTACCCAAGGTCTCATAGTAAGTAAATAACAAGGCAGGATTTAAACCCAGGCCTGCTTAAACTGAAAGGTCATGATCTTTTTTCAGAGGAATGGTAAATGCGGACAAAAATGACCCAGAGCAGGCACAGCCCCTGACACACAGAAGGCTCTTACTCCGTGCGTGCTCACTCCTCACTGTCCAACAGAGAACAGAACAAATTGAGTACAGGCTCTACCACCTTTGGGAGTGTCCCAAGAATCTAATGCTTCCTTCTGGTTTCTTTACGGCTTTGCAGATACGCTCTTTTGGCACCAGCTCACATTTGGCATCTGTTTGTTTTGGCAATATTCCTGAACCTAAAGGCAGAAAAGACATCTGTTGAAAAAGGTGAACAACAGGTATAGTTTTGCTGCAGCAGTCAGGAAAATACATACAAATGGAGACCCTTGGCTTCATCCCTTGTTTATTTATTTATTTATTTTGGTTTTTGAAGGCAGATGTCCTTCTGACCTCAGGAAGAGCTACCTTCCCTCAGTTGTTGAGTATTAGTTACCTGTTTGTAACATGGTTGCATCCAGCTATTCAGAGAGGGCTAAAGGGAAGACAAGACCTGCAGCTGAGAATGCTCTTGGCAAGTCCTTTCACTGAAGCCCTGTCAAAAGGCTTGTCATAAACACTTCCTTTAGCTCAGCTCTTTCATGTTACAGAGCATTTCACTCTGAAAACCCCCTAAAGCTAACTGTTCTCACAGATTTCCTTGCCTTTCCCTCTTTCCCACCCCCCCAAATGTACTGTTCCCTTAGACTGAAAGGAAGGTTTAGTAACAAAGCAATATTTACTCAGATATAAAAATGTTTAATGTTAAATTTGGCTATGGAAATAATTCTGTGTATAGGACAAAGAAGAGATAAAAAATAAAAACAAAAGGAACTAACATGTATTAATCACTGCTGTGAGTTGGGCACTTCCACGTGCATTATTCCTCTCATTTAAGAGCCCTGATAACACAGTGTTTAAGCTCTTGGCTGTTAACGAAAGGCTTGGTGGTTTGAACCCACCAGCAGCTCTGCTCTGTGGGAGAAAGATGTGACAGTCTGTTTTTGTAAAAATTTGCAGCCTTGTAAATTCTAATGGGCAAATTCTACTCTACCTTCCAGGGTGTGGAAGTTGAGGTTATGTACCATCTTGGCTAGGCCTGGTTTTGAGGGACTGGCAGCTGGAAGTAGACCACATCCCTCAGCTTATTCCCCAAGATAAGACTGGTAATCAGCTCCATGTTGGAATCTGCTGGAGCAGCTAAGGGATGTGGTCTGCTTCCAGTATATAGAAGACATCTTTGAGAAAGGTCTCTGAGATTTTTGGCATGCTTGGCCCTGCATATAGCCAAGCCTTCATCTAGCATCCTGCCATGCTGCCCTTGCTTATCTTGGAACTGTTTCTGGACTTGAACTAGGGGCCTGCTGTGTTGTTTGATAATCTTGGGACTATGTTATTTTACCCATCAGTCTTGGGTTTGTCAGCCTCAGCAGTTAGCAGCTGCCTGAGTTAAGAGAAGCCTCCATCTTCAGTGGACTGGGAGAAAGAGGCAGAGCTGAAGCCCAAGATGGAGGGGTCTTCACCCAGCCCCTAGAGCTGGCACTGCAAACTTGGACTTCTAGCCTCCTAAACTGTAAGAAAAGAAACTCTTGTTTTTTTAAAACCATCCATCTATGGTTCATCTATTAGAGCAGCACTGTAGAACCAAAACACAGGGTCACCATGAGTTGGAAGCAACTCAATGGCAATGGCTTTTTTTTTCCTTTTCTTTTAAATTTCCTTTAATCTCCACAATATACCCATGAAGTAAGTATTGCTGGTCCCAATTTACAGATGAAGAAACTGAGGTGCAGACTTAATAATTTGTCTGAAAGCTGCTGAGTGGTAGAGCAGTATTTTACTTCAGACCTCTTACGATTACAAAGTCTCACCAAATATTTCTGTTGGAAACTACTCAAAGAACTGTTGCTAATAATTGAGAAACATATTTGTAGTATCTGTTTGCACTCTTAATGTGACAGAAAGCAGAAAGGTGGACAAGAAGAAAACCAAATGTTTATTGCCATGTTAAGGAGATCAACATTATCTAAAACTCCTGGAAGTGTTTTTGCAGGTGGCCACTGGGAGGTGCCAAAGAGCAGCATGGCCTCTGGGCCAGGGCTTTTTATTCACTGCCATTTAAAAAAGAAAAAAATTAATTGCTGGTGTTTTTTTTTCAAGTTGGTACCTGGAAATTTCCATGGATTAGCAGTTCTTAGATTATTGCATCATCAGTGTAAGACTAGGAGGTAAAAGTTCAGGACTGGAGAATTTTAAAGAAATCTAATACATGTTACCACCATCCATTTGTTAGTTTGCATACTGTGGTGGCTTGCATGTTGCTAAGAAGTTGGACGCTGTGCCATCAATATTCCAAATACCAACAGGGCCACACACAGTGAACACATTTCAGCAGAGTGTCCAGGTTAAGACTGATTAGAAAGAAAGGCCTGCTGATCTACTTCTGAAAACCAGCCAATGAAAACCCTATAGATCATGACAGAATATTGTCTGATGTAGCACTGGAACCCTGGTAGCATTGCAGTGAAATGCTGAGCTGTAACTGAAAGGTTGATGGTTTGATCCACCCAGTGGCTCCATGGGAGAAAGACATGTTGATCTTCTCTGGTAAAGATTCTCCCTAGAAAAATCAGTGGGACAGTTCTACTTTGCCATGTAGGGTCACTATGAGTTGAAATTGACTTGACAACATCTGGCAAAAACAACAACATAGTGGTGGAAGATGGGCCCCCTATGTTGGAAGGCACTTAAAATACACAGTGGCCACAACAATAGACCCAAACATATCAAAATCATGAGGACAGTTCAGGACTGAGCAACAATTTGTTCTGTTGTGTGTGGGGTCACCATGTGTTGCAACTGACTTGATGGCAATTAATAACAACAAAGAGCCGAACACTTTGTGTGAGATGTAGTAGAAGCTCCATAAATGTCATCTTTCCTTCTCTTCTCCCTGCCCCTTCTCTGTCTTTCTCTGCTTTCACCCCCACTATTACTCACTCTCTCCCCACACTCTTGTATTTTCATTGAGTCAGATATTTCCTAGGAGTGAAATGACAGAAACATAAGAGCTAGCAAAACCACAGCAACAGATACAAGAATCACACTGTGTGGAGAGAGGCCAGGCATCCATGCACGAGTGCAGGCAAGGCTTTTTATGGATCTTGGGGAGCATGGTAGAGTGAAAAGAAGTAGACTTTGGTATTGGTTCTCACTTCAATTCCCAGCTCAAACACTACATAACCAGCTGTGTGACGAGGAGCATATTTGCTTACCTCCTTTGAGCCTCAATTTCATCTCCTCTAATGTAAGGGCGAAGCCCCATCGTAGGATTGCTGCAAGGACTGAAAGAGAAAATACAGAAAAGCATGGTTCTGTGCATCCTGTAAGTATTGATGACCTGTTTATTTAACACATAAATTTAAGAAGAAAATCCTCCATAGGCTTTTGCTGGGGAAACTTGGTGGTGGGAAGCAAAAGTTTGACATTGCTTCTAAATACAAAACTCTGATGGCTCTGTGTTTTCCAAAAGAATGCACAGGATGTCCTATGCTTTATGGGGTGGTCCCTTTAGCTCTAACTTACCCTTGAGCAGCAGCTGATAGGCCCAGAAAGAACTAATCCAACCCAGAGGGACAGGGAGGAGCGCAGAACACCTCCTCTGTTCATCTTCTGGACCACAGTCTAACCACTGCCTCTCAGCGAAATCGTCTTGTGAGAAAAACTCCCTATTGGACTCACTGGACATAAAGGATATAATTTATTATAAATAACTGGATCAACAACAACATCATGATAAATGGAGAAAAATTGAAATTGTCAAGGATTTCATTGTGTTTGATTCAACAATCAATACCCATGGGAGCAGTAGTCAAGAAATCAAATGCTGTATTGCATTGGATATTTCTGCCGGAAAAGTTCCCTTCAGAGTTTTTAGAGGATAAGGTAATACTTTGACGACTAAGATGCACCTAATCCAAGCTACGGTCTTTTCAATCACTTCATATGCATGAGAAAGCTACACAATGAAAAACAGAAAGCAGAAGAACAGATGCATATGAAATGTTGTGTTGGTGAAGAACCCTGAATGTAACATGGATGGTCAAAAGAATGATCAAATCCATCCTAGAAGAAATAAAACCAGAACGCACCTTAGAAGCAAGGATGGAGAAACTTCATCTTGCTTACTTTGGACACTTCATCAGGAATGAAGGACCACTTGCCTCAGAAGTGTAGTCTGAGTCTCCAAAGAAAATCGTACTCTTTTAAATGTGTATGTGTGTGTGTGTGTGTGTGTGTGTGTGTCTTCAAAAACGCATAGGAAATAAAAGCCAAACCAAACTCACTGCCATTGAGCCAATTCTGACTCAGCAACCCTCACTGAGTTTCTGAGGCAGTAAATCTTCCCAGAAATAGATCGCCCCATCTTCCTTCCACAGTGTGGCTGGTGGGTTTGAACTGCCAACCTTCTGGTTAGCAGTCAAATGCCTTAGGTAGTTATTCCAGTGTTAGGATACCTTGATGAGAAAAGATTGTAAAGGTTATTGATGATCTTTAATGGATAACAAATTTGGTTTATGACTAATGTCTACCAGAATACAGATGCTTAAATGTCTTAGATTAAATGTTACCTTCTTAGACTGGCCTTCCCTGACACTCATCTTAAAGGAGCCCAATACAGCCTATCTATCATACCTGTATTTTATTTTCTATAGCACATTTCCCATTTCCAGACAGTCTCCTGTTTATTTGCTTATTGCTTGCCACCTCTTAAGTAGAATTTAAGCTCAACAAGGGCAGCGAACTTCTCTGCCTTTTCATCTCACTCATTAGCTCTTGGAAAGGTGTCCTATGGTAATAGGAGCTTGACAAATATTTCCAGAATGTAGGATGAAGAAATAATTTTTTGCACCACAAGTTCAAAACTCTAGACTTAACTTTTAAAGAGATAGTGGTAGCCACCAAAACAGAAAAAACACCCAAAGAAAAGAATATGCTTAAAAATTCAATTTGTGTTTTAAACTTTTGCAAAGGAGATATAATTAAAGTGTTTCATTCTCCTCTTGGACCTGTGACAGCAAAATTACCATGAAGGAGAGCAGTACACAATAGGAAGTGAAGGTAAGCATGAAAGTGTTGTTTGTCTCATGCAAATTACTCCAATCTAGTTCTGATTCGTGATGAAAAGAACATTTTTTCCAAGAGTCTTAGAATCGATAGATGTCAGTTTAATTGCTTTAGAAGTACAAAGCTTTCACTTTGAATGTGGGACTTTATTGATGTTATAAGAATTTATTAAACACTTCCGAAATGCTGTCATGGGTAATAATGATAAACAAGATGAAGTCCTCTCACACTTACCCCGACCCCACCCCAAGATGTTTACAGTCGTTGTTAGGTGCAGTTGGGTTGGTTTCAACTCATAGCAAACCCTTGTACAACACAACTAAACACTGCCTGGACCATGTCACAATCTTTGCTATGCTTAAGGCCATCATTGCAGCCACTGTGCCAATATACCTCACTGAGGGTCTTCCCCATTTTCATTGACCCCCTACTTTACTAAGCATGATATACTTCTCTAGCAAATGATCCATTCTGACAACATGACCAAAGTATGAGAGACAAAGTCTGGTATCGTCAGTGTTCTTTGCCACACCACAATTCAAAGGCACCAATTTTTCTTTGGTCTTCCTTATTCATTGCCCAGCTTTCACATGCATATGACATGACTGAAAATACCATAGCTTGGGTTGGGTGCACCTTAATCTTCAAAGTGACATCTTTTCTTTTCAACACTTTACAGAGGTCTTTTGTAGCAGATTTGCCCAGTACAGTATGATATCTGATTTCTTGACTCTGCTTCCATGAGTGTTGATTGTTGATCCAAGTGAAATGAAATCTTTGGCAACTTCAATCATTTCTCCACGTATCATTTTTGCCCATAAATTCCTTCAATATTGCAACTCAAGACTTGATTTTTTTTCCAGTTCTTTCAGCTTGAGAAATACCGAGCATGTTCTTCCCTTTTGATTTTGCAACTTCAGTTCTTTGCATGTTTCATTATACTACTTTATCCTCTTGAGTTGTCCTTTGAAATCTTTCACACAGCTCCTTTACTTCATCATTTCTTCCATTTCTTTAGGTACTCTCCATTCAAGAGCAAGTTTCAGAGTCTCTTCTGACATCTTTCAGTTTTCTCTTCCATTTCTGCCTTTTTAATGACCTTTCGTTTTCTTCATGTATGAAGTCCTTGATATTACCCCTCAGCTTTTCTGGTCTTTGGTAACTGGTGTTCAATGCATTAAATCTTTCCTTAAGGTAGTTTCTAAATTGAGGTGGGATATACCCAAGGTCATATTTTGGCTCCCATGGACTTTGTTTAATTTTCTTCAGCTTCAACTTAAACTTGCATATGGACAATTGATGTTCTGTTCCACAGTCAGCTCTGGCCTTTTTCTGACTGATCAGACTGAGCTTCTCTATCAAAAGATAAATAAAAGGTCAAGAACTCAGAGAGGGATCAGTGCAGGAGATCCTGGATAGAGTAGGAGAACAATGTAGAACAAAACTTAAAATAATTAAAAAAACAAAAAACAAAAAAGACCAGGTTTGCTGGTCTCATAGAGCTGGTAAAACCCTTGAGACTATGATGCCTACCTACCCTTCAGGTCTAGAAATGAATTCACTTTTGTGGCTTCCAGCCAAACAATAGACAGGTGCATGGGGTGCACATTGACATCAGGTTGATACACTCTTTGGAACAATCAATCATGGGAGAACAGGACAGTGTTTGCACAGGGAGATAGGGCGTAGGGTGGGAGTGGATAGGAGAGAAGGACACAGGGAAGAGGTAACTATGGGGAGGAAGTGGGAAGAGAGCTGTTACATTGTGGGGAATTGCAGTTACTGTCATGAAACAAAATGTGTATGAACTGCTGTATGGAAAATGAATTTGCTCTGTAAACTTTCACCCAAATCACAATAAAACTTAAAAAAAAAAAAAAGTAAAACGTCAAGACAGAATAATGTGCCAAGTGGTATTAAAAATACAGAACATTAGAAAAGCACAGGGACTCTGGGTGGTGCAAATGGTTTGGATTTAACTACTAATCTAAAGATTGGCAGTTCAAACCTACCCAGCAGTGCCATGGAAGAAAGTCCTCATGAATTGCTCTTGTAAAGTTACAGCCAAGAAAACCCCAGGAGTAGTTCTACTCTGTGACACACAGGGTCTCCATGAGTCAGAATCGACTAAATGATATATATTTTTTTCTTCCTTTTTAATAGACGCACTGGGAGGGGTCCTGATGGCTTCATGAAAAATTTGGTTATGACATAATAAAGCTGAGGAAAATTAAACGGTCTTCAAAGATATGCCTTATTATTCGTATAATAGATATGCCAAATATTTACTTTGTGCCAGCCCCTCTCCTCGATACTGTGGTCCTGTCCTCATAAACTCCGAGCTGGCCAATATTCTAGGTCTGTGAAGTCATCCAAAGAAAAATAAGTTGTATTCTCTGCCTTCAAGGAACTTCAAATCTCAACAATCCACCAGAGTTTTGCCACTTATGGAAACAATGAGAATGCTTTACTTTACCCTAGTGGCAAGACAATATTCTGTCTAAACCCTCAAGGAGGTTGAATAGGAAGAGAGATTATGTCAGACAACTCAAAGGCTATTTATTCCTAACCTCTGGGAATTTACTCCAAATCCTTTGGAAAAATTGTGCCATCCTTCTTGCTGCAGCAGATTATCTTCCCTTTTCAAAAGCAATTCATCTCTCTCTGTTTTGTATGAAACTCTTGGCTACAGCCCAAGTCCTACTGAGATTGGTAGGATGATTTGATTTATGACAGTGGAGAAGTAGGCTTTCAGCTAGTTTGGAGTCAGAAACAACTTAGAACTTTAAAATAAATTGTGACAGGAAGTGAAATCGGTGCCAAACAGCCTGTGTCATGTTGAGTTAGATCGTCAAATTTAAAGAGAATGTTAATAGCATTTGCTCACTAAGAAATTTGTTACTTCCTTGTTCAGGAAACCATGACATCGAATTCTGCAAAATGTTTGACCTCTTTGCCTTTCTGGTTTCTTTGCTCAAATCTGGTTTATACCTGGATTTCTTCTTCTCACTAATATGGTTTTGGTTCAAATGATTTCAGGGGAAAATGACTCAGTCGGAATTATATGCCTCAGTAGCTACCTGATAGTTTTCTGTTACTTTTTTTTTTTTTTTTTTTACTTAGGACCCCAAGGGGGTGCCCACTACAACTCTTCTTGGTGGTGTTTGGGGAGTAACACCAGTTACCCCCAGCAGAGAAGGGGAAACTAAACTGCTGCTTGGAAGACCCCAGGTGGCAAACAGCCCTCACACAAGCACATGTTGTTGTCATGTGCCGTCGAGTCAGACTTGACTCATAGGGACCCCTCCTTGGGTTTCCGAGGCAGTATCACTATGGAAGTAGATTGCCCAACTTCCTTCCAAGGAGTGGCTAGGGGGTTTGAACCACTAACCTTCTAGTTAGCAGTCAAGTGTCTTAGGCCCTATGCTACCAGAGCTCCCACACAAGCACATAGCAGCAAGGATATTCCCTCTATGCCTTGCTAAGTCATTAGAGGACTTTCCGATTGTGATCCCTCCAATAACCCAAGAGACACATAGCTTCAAAGTCCTGGGTTACCAGTCTCAGAGCTGAAAACCAACATTTTATACATAGTTACAGGCAGAAAACATTAAGAACATCCTACCCTGACAAGTAGAAAATATCAATGGATTCAATAAGGGTTTAAATATAGTGCCTAACCTTATTAAGAAGAGATTGGAGATATTTGGGCCATGTCACCAAAGCTTTTAAATCAACATTATGGAGAGTAACTCCCACAGATCTTGCCAAAGACAGATATATGGGTCAGAGGTTTGAAATAAAGTTGCATTTGAGAATGTTCTTATGACTACAGGGCCCCAGACAATTAATTATATTTTTTAGAGTAAATTATTCTACTTATTGAAATAGATGACAAAAATAGCAGTGACAATAAGTAGTAAAGAACCAGCCTCCTCCGTGTATATACCTCCACTTCCACCACTAGCATTTTAAGAGTAGCTAGCATTATTATCTATCTGGACTGCAAAGTTCTATTTATATGCTTTATCCCTTTTAATAATTTTAAAATTTCCTATGAAGGAGATACTATTATCATTTTTATTTTACAGATGAAACAATTAAAGTTTAGAAAGGTTATACGACTTATCCACACTCACGCTGCTAGTAAATCATACAGTCAGCTCTAACAGTCTTGGTGATGCCAAAGCCCTTGTTCTTTGACATTATGTTGCCTCCTCTTATATGAATGGAGCTCTGGTGGTGTAGTGGTTAAAGCATTTGGCTGCTAACCAAAAGGTTGATGGTTCAAATCCACCAGCTTCTTTGAGGGAAAAAGATGAGGTGGTCTGCTTCCATAAAGATTTGCAGCTTTGGAAACCCAATAGGGATTGGTATGAGTCTGAATTGACTCAACGGTGGTGAGCTCTTTTTTCCCCCCTTATATGAAGTTTCCATTCCAGGAGCTATGAGAAATGGGCCTTTCCACTTTCCCATCAACAAAGTTCTAAGGCTTTGCTTTGACCTCTGGTTAGGAAAGTCCATTTCCAGCTTTCTGCATTCCCCTAGTGGACTGATCTTATATGTATCATATGCTCTGTCTCAAACATAAACCCAAACACAAAACAAATGCCACTAAACAAATGCCAGATCAAGTTAGACTCTAATTTTGGACTTAAAAAATTCCCCCGAATTAATGATAAATTATACTGCTTGTTGTTGTTGTTGTTGTTATGTGCCGTCGAGTCGGCCCCGACTCATAGCGACCCCTCCTTGGGTTTCCGAGGCAGTTATCACTACGGAAGTAGGATTGCCCAACCTTCCTTCCGAGGAGTGGCTGGTGGGTTTGAACCACCAGCCGTCTGGTTAGCAGGCAAGTGTCTTAACCACTATGCTACCAGAGCTCCCATTAACATTACTGCTTAGTGTAATGTTAAATGGCCACCTCTTAGTTACTTGGCTAGTTCTCTCTGTAACGTCTAATGTGGTTTGCTTTAATTTTGAGGTTTTCTTTTTACTTGGTCTTAAGGAACATCTAGCAGCTATTTATTTCCTACCTGTGAGTTGTATAGACCGCACTTCTCAGTCTGAGCCCCAGGATCCATGAGTCAATATTGACTTAGGCCCACAATTTTTTTCTAATTTGTTCAGGAACACAGTCAGTTTCCCACTGGTCTCTGGCTTTTTCTGCCAGCATTATCTGCACTGAGGTTTATCAGATGCTTTCATTGAACCTTGTTTATTCAGGTTAAAGTGGTAAAGCAGTTGGCTTCTCTGCTCATTCCACTAGACTGTGTCTCTCTGTGATGCAAATTCTTAGCCAGCTTTGTAGTTCTAGTACTTGGTGTGGTCCTGCACATGGTGAGGCTTGGTAAAATTTTTAGGAAAGAAGAAGGGAGAGAGAGAGGAATGAAGAACAATAGGGAAGAGGGGAAAATGCAGGAGGAAGAGAAAGATAGAAAGATTTATTATTATGTTTTGTTTTGTATGGTTTGATTTTGTTGCAGAGAAAGGACAGAAGGGAGAGAGAATGGAAACCTCCACCTGACCTTGTGAACTTGTATGTAGAGCTGATATTGTAGGAAGTTAAGAGCATTTATTCAAAAACCAGTTTCCTGGGTGGTGCAAATTGTTTGTCCTGGACTACTAACTCAAAACTACCCAGCATTCCCTCAAAAGAAAGGCCTAGATATGCTTCCATTAACATTATGGCCAAGAAAACTCTATGGAGCTGTTCTACTTTATAACACATGGGGTCACCATGAGCCAGAACTGACTCAAAGACTATGAGTTTGCTTTTGTTGTTGTTTGCTCAGAAACTACACTGATCAGATTGCTGATATTCAGAATCCCAGCTCTGCTACTCACTACTGATCTGACCTTGGACAAGTTTCTTAGCCTCTCTGTTCCTCAGTTCCCTCATTGGTAAAGTGGAGAAAATGAAAGAACCTTCTTCATAAGGGTGTGGTGAGCAGTGAATGAGTTAATATATGTCAAACATTCAGAGAAGTGCTAGCGCCTAGAAAGAATCATTTGACCATTGTTATGAGAGAGGGTGTAGAGAACTTCTCCACAAGATGAGTCTCTAGGAAAAAACATTTATTCATTTGTTCTATAAATGTCTATCGAGCACGTAATTTGTGCCAACCACTGTGCTAAGTGTCAGAGAAGAGGCCTTATCAAGGCAGCAATGGCATGAAGTTTATATAATTAATTATACATTTAAATCAGTGGTGGTACAAAAGAAAGAACAAAAAACTGTACCAGAGAAAAAGGCAATTAGAATTTACCTAATCTGGTGGGGTGGGGAATAGGATGCTTTGGGGTCATTAAACCAGTGAGCATATCAGACTTGGTGGCGCTGCGGGCACAATGGTGATGCTTCAAAACCCATGTGTGCTGCCTAGACTTGATCAACTCTTTCATTTCTGCTCTAGTACCATGAGGGCACTCCAAAGATTAGCAGCTGTGAGTGTGCAGGAGTACCCATGGGCATCCTTATCAGACTTTCCCAAACATGCATTCAAAACAGTGCAACAGCAAGGTTCTCAAAGGCATCTCTGTAAGAGGAAGATAAGGCCAAGAGGACGCAGAGCAGGGACAGAACAGGGCAAAGGCTGAGGACACAGTGAAAGTGGATGGAGGCATCCCTTGGGAGATGCCAGGGGATAAGGTCTTGCCTTAGTAGGTGAAGGCTCAGAGCCACTGTAATTTGGTGTCCTCATTTGTACCCAAAGTCTGGTGATGTCTGGGGACATTTGGGTTACCCAAATAAACTAGAGTTCTGCAATGTTTCGGTTGGCTGTGTTCTTTTTCAGAAGAGCTTCAATTCCTTGCTTCTAGGTCTGAGAACTACAGAGAGTTAAACCATAATTCAGTTTCCTGGACTCTCCCCTATTTTTTTATTCAGAGTGTGTAATATCTGATAATTATCTTTTTTCGCCCTTGGGATATTATTATGAATTGATCTTTGAGCTCTTTCAATTTTACCATGCACTTTCTGTTTCTGACCTAAAATTGCTAAGTTATTGTATATTTCATGAGTAGAATTCATTTTTTAATCTTTTTAACCTCTGGTAATATGAGTCCCCTTTGGTATTTCTGAATCGTTATATGAACAAGATATCAAATTCTCGATTCCATTAAATCATTTCAGGATTGGCAATGGTTGCCTTTTTGAGTAATAATAAAGACCTGCCTCTACTTCTTATTGTAACATTGGTTATTACTGAACTCTCCTCTCTTGCCCCCTGCCCCCCAGTCCCCAGTCTAGTTCAAGTTTGGACAATTGTGGTTCATTGACTTATCTGAGCCAGGCTGGCTAAGACTGGGGCTGATGTTTTTATTAATTTCATTCTTTATATATATATATATGTTGTTGTAATTTGCCATCGAGTCAGACCCGACTCATAGCGACTCCTCTTTGGGTTTCTGAGGTGGTATCACTACAGAAGTAGTTTGCCTAACCTTCCTTCCGAGGAGTGGCTGGTGGGTTTGAACCGCCAGCCTTCTGGTTAGCACTCAAGTGGTTTAGACACTATGCTAACAGAACTCTCTCTCTCTCTCTCTCTCTCTCTCTCTCTCTCTCTCTCTCTATATATATATATATATATATATATAATGGTCGTTAAGTTTGTGTGTCAACTTGGCTGGGCCTGCTTGAGTGGTTGGGCAGCTGGATGTAGTATTCCCCATGATGAGACTGATAATCAGCTCCCCAGTAGAATCTACTGTGAGCAGCTAAGTAGCTGCCTTAGGGATTAGTCTGCTTTCTGTATATAAGGAGAAGCCTTGGAAAATGGTCTCTAGCTTATGGCATGCTTGAGCTTTGCATGTAGCCTTGTCATTGTTTAACAGCCTGCCATGCTCTGCTGACCTTGGGACTTACAATGGACTTAAATTAATGACCTGATTTGGTAAAACCAGGACTGTGCCTTTCTACTTGTCAACCTTGGGCTTGTCAGTCTCAGCAGCCAGCAACTGTCTGAGTGAAGTAAAGCCTCTAGCTTCAGGGGGCTGGGAGCAGAAGGCAGAGCTGAAGCTCATGGTTGAGAGGCTTTCACCCAGCCCTTAGAGCCTGGCACTTTGAACTCATACGTAAAGCCTCCAAATTGTAAGAATAAACTCCTGTTTGTTAAGGCCATCCCATTTATGGTATATTCCTCTCAGAGTGGCACTAGGTAACCAGAACATATACATATATATATACACACCTTATCCATAAGGTTTTCATTGGCTACTTTTCCTAAAAAAAAAAAAAAAGAAAAACAAACAAACAAAAAGATGAAAATACAGAGTAATAAGAATAAGAAATTAGTCACATACACTTTTACATGAGACTTGTATTTTCTCTCATATTTGAGATGTACCAGATACTCTCTCTGAGAAAGAGCCCTATTAAAGAGGACTGGGCTGATGGATTTGGGAGATGACACAATGATACTTATAGAATTTAGCTTGGTTTGCATCAGTTTTACTGAGAAGCATGTATGATAAATAAAATGGGAGGTTTCTTTTTTATTTTAATTTTTATTGTGATTTAGGGGACATTTACAGAGCAAATTCATTTTCCACACAGCAGTTCATACACACTTTCTTTCATGACATTGACTGCAGTTCCCCACAATGTAACAGCTCTCTTCTCACTTCCTCCCTGTAGTTACCTCTTCCCTGTGTCCTTCTTTCCTACGTATTCCTGCCCGCCTAGTTATCTCCCTGTGCAAATATTGCCCTTCTATTCTCTCATGATTGATCACTCAAAGAGTGTATCTACCTGATGTAAATGTTCATCCTGTCTACTGTTTGGCTGGAAGCCACAGGAGTGAGCTCAGTTCCAGACCTGAAAGGTAACCAGAGGCTATGGCTCACCTCAGGATCCACTATGAATCAGTCTCAGGGGTCTCACCAGGCTCTGTCAGACCAGCAAGCCTGGTCTTTTTTTTTTTTAAATGAATTTGAGTTTTGTTCCACATTGTTCTACCAGTCTATCCTGGCTCTCCTGCACTGATCCCCCTCCAAGTGGTTAATAGTGGTAGCTGGGCACCGTCCAGTTCTTCTGGTCTTGTGGTCATATAGGCTGAGGATCACATGATCTACTAATTCCATGGACTAATTGTTTCCATGCATCTCTGTTTTTCTTCATTCTTCTTTCTCTGGATGAGGAGAGATCCACTGTTGCACGTAGGTGGCCACTTGTAAGCTTTTAAGACCCCAGTCACTACTCATCAAAGTTGGATGCAGAACAATGTTTTATGTAGTATATTATAATAGTTGGGCCTGATGTCCCCTGTGATCATGGTCCCAAGCCCACAGGTCTAACTACTCACTCCCTCAAGGTAGCTGGTGTGGCCAAGAATACCACAATCTTACCCCTTGTCAGCTCTACTATACAGCTGGACATTCTTACAGCACATACAAATATGCTGTAGAAACATCATCTGTCAACACTATAGATGGTCATGGGCACATTGCCCGCTGCCTGGACATACCTGATATTTCAGCCTGTCTACCCATCTATCCACCCATAGATCAATGCTTGCCATCACTGACAAGGCAGTACTATACATGCAAAAGGGTTTATCTTTGTTGTCTGTACCTCCCGTGTACCTCTCTATGTCTTCCTCTTTGGGAGGCTTCCGTCTTGAAAGAGAAAGTTTGGTCCAGTAGGAGATCCACTATGAATTAATTAGTTATTTCCTACTTATTTTTTGATTTTTGGACAACTGTTATATGTACCCAAGTAAAAATGACTTAACTCATAGACTCTATCTAAGCAAATAATAAGTTTAGTTGAAAAGAAAAACAGTTTTTGGAGTCAAACAAATGGTTAAAAGTTTAGCTAACATTGAGCATCATCACTTTTTCATGAGTTGAACATGCCCTCTGCCTCCTCTTCCCACCCAGAACTGCTATCATCTTTTAACTTGTTAATGTTAATCGCGTGGAGTCAGCTCTGACTCTTGGCAACCCCATGTGGAACAGATCAGAACAGTGCCCTGTCCTCTACCATCTTCAGGATTCTTCATGTGCTCTAGTCCATTGTGGCAGCCACTGTGTGTTTTGAGGGCCTTTCAACACAGGGCGCTCATGTTCCAGCACTGTCTCACATTAGATTGTGATCTATAAGGTTTTCCTTGGCTAATTTTCAGAAGTAGATTGACAGGTTTTTCTTCTTAGTCTGACCCTACTGGTGTTTGAAATACTGGTGGCATATCTTCCAGCATCACAGCAACACACCAACCACCACAATATGACAAACTGACAGATGGGTGGTGGCCTTGTAACTTACTTTCCTGGTAACCTCACCTAGCTGTTCAATATGTGCTCCTTCCTTCTACAATCTGCTGCTGAAGGAACAATTCCCTGCCCTAAAGCAGACCCTTTATGAAGTCAACTTTTCATATGACCTTGTATGACAATGGCCGAAATGCAGAATATTTCAAGGTAGATTTCAACTGTGTCCTCTTCTATGTAAATATTCCTATTCACTGTCACCAGATGAGAGCATCTTCACCCTTTTGAAGTCCTCTGGCAATTTGATTTTATTTTTCTTATGTCACTTAGGATTGGTGAGTTTTTGAAGAGCAGAGAACTAATCATCTTTGAACAACTTCCACCCCCATACACACATAGGTATTAAAGAAATAGTTTTGAATGAAAGAATGTAACAGAATGAAACAAAGTGTCAAGTGTGATTGGTTTTATTCATTATGGGCTCTCTGATACCACTTTGGTAAAAACATAGTCTCTTCTGGGTCTCTTTATAAATTGTCAGGCCACAGCAAAAGATACCAGTTGTTATGGATTGAATTGTGTTCACCCAAAATATATGGTATAAATCCTACTATACCTGTGATTATAATCCCATTTGAGAATGGGGTGTTTTTTTGATATGTTAATGAGGTATGTTAGTGTAGGTATGTCTTCATCATTTTATTTTGAGATACAAAAGAGTAGATTAAACAAGTCATGAACAAGCACAGTTTGGGGAAGATAGATGCCACTTTTTCCTACCTTGTTCTGTGTCTCTCCCCTTTGCTCTGTATACTCAGCAGTAGGGAAAATTCTGTGAAACACATGAGATGTCCAAGGAACTGAGAAACAGCCACTGTAAAGAGTCTAGGGCCTTCTCCCAGAGCTAAAAGAAAGAAAAAGTCTTCCTGTAGGGCCAGCACACAGATTTAGACTTCCAGCCTCCTAAATGGTAAGAAAATATGTTTCTGTTTTTGTTAAAGCCACGCAGTTGGGGTATTTCTGTTGTAGCAGTTGCAGATAACTAAGACACTTGCAGTTTGATGCCATTTTTCTCTTTCTGGAGGATATTGTCACAATCACTGAAGTTGGCAGTCTTCTCTCTCTATATCTGTCAATAGAATTGCCAGATAAAATACAGGGCATTCAATTTAATTTTAATTTCAAATGTATAACAAATAATTTTTTGGTACAAGTATCTGCCAAATGCTGCATAAGACATTCACATTTTAATCTGAAATTGAAATGTAATAGTCCTCTTATTTTCATTGCTAAATCTGGCAATCCCATGTCTTTCAACTTTTTTCAGTATCTTTAAGAATAGGAAAAGGTGAAATCCTATGGAAACCTTCCAGATCCTGACCCTCTAATCAAAACCCCAGAGCTACTACATTCTTAAAAGTTTCTGAGTAAAGAAAACATACGTTTTAATTAAAATTGGGCAACAGATCAAAAGCCATCTATTCTTAACATTAGAAGGATAGCATACATGCTTTGCTAACTAGTTTTCTGCATTTAAAGAGAGGAAAGCATGGCACGGCTGGAAGAAAAGCAAGATAGCACTAACTATTCTAACCCAAAACCAAACTCGCTGCCATCGAGTTGGAGCCTCCTTGGGTTGCCGAGGTGGTATCACTACAGAAGTAGGTTGCCCAACCTTCCTTCCGAGGAGTGGCTGGTGGGTTTGATCTGCCAGCCTCTGGTTAGGAGTCAAATGCCTTAGGCACTACACCACGAGAGGGGGACAATTAAGCACCCAGTTTAGAGAAATCGTCAGTAATAGAAATTTAGTAGGGAGACATTTTCCTTGCAATTGATTTTCCCCCGAGGCACACCGTAGATCAGCCCCATGAAAATTCAGGAAATTTAGAATAACTGTACAAGGGTCACCTTGAGGATGGAATTTAATTTTTTCTTTTTCTTTTTTTCTGTTGCAGTAATAGTCCCATCTGACTATGAGAAAAACTGAAACAACAGTATCAGGTTTTCGTATTTGTTACTTAGATTTTAAAAAGACATGCATTTCTGGAATACTATCTAACTGATAAGAGTGCAGAATTTAAGGTTTTTAACCAGCAAAAAGAACAGAAAAGACTTCCCAGGAGACAGCAGTGCAAGGTTCCCAGCTCAGCACAGCAGATAACTGGTTGTGTGACCCCGTGTGCTCCAGTTAGCATCTCTGCTTCCTGAACTGGAGTGAACACAGCAATGCTAAGGTCCTTTCCTGATTCCATGATTCAGAAACATCAGTCGCAGGTCTGCTTAGTGAAATGCTAGATTTCCTGGCTTTTTCCTATCTTATTCTGTGTCTCTCCCCTTTGCTCTGTATACTCAGTAGTAGGGAAAAGTTCTGTGTAAAGCCCTGAAATAGCAACAGCCAAAAAGCCGACATGGAGCCCGCTCGGCTCCACTGGGCCCAGACCCTGCCAAATACTTGTCATCAAGTCACCAGTAGGACATGGGAAGGGACCAATGCTTGAGTGGCTGTGGCTCAGACTTGTGACTTGTGTCATTAACCTCCCCAGAGGACTTAGGCCAATAAGGAATTCGCTTGGAGAGTCCCTAACCAAACCTAAATACCAGCTACAGCAAAAATGCCTGCTGGGCCGGCTGCCCGACTCACTGCTTATGTTCTGGTTGCTAGGAGCTAAACCGATACATGCCGTGGCCTCTGAACCCTGTTCCCCAGAATCCCTCAGGTCCTATTGCAGCTCCAGGGCTCATTGAAAGAACTCTTAGTGGACCATTTTATCAGTTGCACACCCTGAAATCAATCCTGGGTGCCACTCAAAATCTACAAGGGGGTAGAATTCTAGACCTTGAGAAATGACTCCTGGTATTCCCATGGGCCCCAAGCATTTAAAAAGCATAGTAATATGCCCCACATACAGGCCCTTGAGATCACAGTACTAAACTTGGAATAAATTGAATGCATAGTAGAGGACAAGCTCAAGAAGAAACTGGCTTATGTTTAGTGATACCCAGGAATAGTTTTGTGTTAATCATTCTCAGCTTTGTCAATAGTTGGCCATAAAACCCTGCAAATAAAGATGGCTCTAGCTCTATATGAAGGTGGTTTGTATCTCCGTCTGAGTCCAATTTAGAAGTCCTAACAAGAATAATTATCCTTTGAAATACAATTTTATTTTACATGTATCTTATGTATTACCCCAGAATCTCTGGGTGGTACAAATAGTTAACACATTCAGTTGTTAAACAAAAGGTTGGCAGTTCAAGTCCACTCAGAGGGACCTCAAAAAAAAGGCCTTGAGATCTACTTGTGAAAAATCAGCCATTGAAAACCCTATGAATCACAGTTCTACTCTGCCCCATGGGCTCTTCAACAGTCAGAGTTGACTAGACAGCCACTGCTTTATCTATTACCCTAAATAGATTGCCCTACATTAATCATATTACATATTTTAGAACTAACCTTACGCATACAGCTTTCTCATACCGCTGGACACCAGAATGGGAAATATTCTGAAATGTGGGTTGTAACTTCCATTAAGAAGTTAAAAAAAATAAAACCATGTCTGCAAGGATAAGCCATCTGTGATATCAATCACAAGATTGCCACATTTAGGAAAACGCTACTGTAATTTTCAGTTAAAGAAGGAAAATAGCATTACTCTCCCCGTCTTTTTTTCTTTTTTATGGGAGCTCTGATGGATAGGAACCCTAGTGGCTCAGTGGTTAAAGAGTTCGACTACTAACTAAAAATGTAGGTGGTTCAAACCTATCAGCCACTCTGCTGGGAGAACAATGAAGCAGTCTGCTTCTGTAAAGACTAACAGCCTTGAAAACCCTATGGGACAGTTCAGCTCTGTTGTATGGTGTCACTAGGAGTTAGAACTGACTTGATGGCAGTGGATTCTTTTTCATGGGGCTTGCAATTTTCAGAGGACTTTCACTTATATTACCAGTTCATTTTAAGCCTACTAACCTATCCTAGGTACCTAGGCTCTGCCAGACTTCCCACCAGGCATTGAAGATATAAAGATGACTAAAACAGGAAACTCCCTGAAGAGGACATTGTCGCAGGGGTGAGAGACACATACACAAATCCTTGCAATACCGTGTAATAATGAAAGATATGCATGGTATGTTGTGAGAGTAATGGAAGCCAGTCCTAATGAAAATTTATCATCTTATTTTTTAAAAAATGTATTGTGATTTGGGCGAAAGTTTACAGAGCAAATTCATTTATACAGCAGTTCATACACATTTTGTTTCATGATACTGATTGCAATTCCCCACAATGCAGCAGCTCTTTTCCCACTACTTCCCCGTAGTTACCTTTTCCCTATGTCCTTCCCTCACATGCACTCATGCCTCCCAAGTTGTCTTCCTGTGAAAATGCTGCCCTTCTGTTCTCCCATGACTGATCACTAGAAGAGTGTATCTACCTGACATAAATGTTCATCCCATATGCCTGTCTAGTGTTTGGCTGGGAGCCACAGGAGTGAGCTCAGTTCCAGACCTGAAAGGTAACTAGGGCCTGTAGTCTCAGGGGTCTTACCAGGCTCTATCAGACCAGCAAATACTGTCTTTCTTTATGATTTTGAGCTTTGATCCACATTGTTCTCCCACTCTATCCAGCATCTTATGCACTGATCCCCTTCTAAGTGGTTGACAGTGGTAGCTGGGCACCATCTAGTTCTTCTGGTCTCACAGCCATGTAGGCCGAGGACTGCATGGTATACTAGTCCCTTGGACTATGGTTTCCATGCATCTTTGGTTTTCTTCATTTCTTTTTTTTTTTTTTGTTCTGGATGAGGAGAGATCCATCGTTGCATCTAGATGGCCACTTATAAGCTTTTAAGTCCCGAGGTGGTACTCAACAAAGTAGGATGTATAACAATGTTTTTGTGTATTATTTTATGCCAATTGAGCTTGATTTCCCCTCTGAATATGGTCCCAAGCCCACAGGTCCAACTACTCACTCCTTCAGGGTAGATGGCTATGGACAAGAAGCCACTACAATCTTGTCCTTTGTCAGCTCTACTATACACCCTGATATTCTTACAGCACATACAAATACACATGTAGAAATATTGTCTGACAACCCTTTTAGTGGTCATGGACACTCTCCTCCCTGCCCAGACATACCTGGTCATTCAGCCTGATCATCCATCTATCCACCCGTATGTAGATCAATGCTTGCCATCACAGACAATGCACATGCAAAAGGGTTCATCTTTGTCATCTGTACCTACCATGTACCTCTCTGTCTTCCTCTTCCCCAGTGCCACCATGTCGATCACTCACTTTTGGTACATTGTCCTTCCCTTCACCCAAATCAATATTTGTCTCTACCTATCTAACAGTGTTCCCTCCCCTCCCCTCCCATCCCTGGTGACCAAAAAAGAAAGTTTCTTTCCATATATAAACCCTTCCTTGACTTTTTACAATAGTGAACTAATATAATATTGTACTTTTACTTATTTTACTCAGCGTAATGTCCTCCACATTCATCCACATATATGGTGTTTTACAGATTCTACATGATTCTTTAGTGTTGTGCAATATTCCATAGTTTGGTTATCCAGAGAATTTATAATAATCTTTTGAAGTAATATTGATATCTTTATTTAACAAAGAAGAAAACCAAAGCTGAGGAGTTCAAGTGAATAAAGAAGCTCTACAGCTCTCAAAAAACAAATCCTAACCATATCTAACTCTAAGTTCATGTTCTTTCCACTATCAACCAGTTGCTGTTGAGTAGATTCCAACTCATGACAATCCACAAGTTGCAGAGTAGAACTGTAGGTAGAGTTTTCAAGGCTATGACCTTGCAGAAGCAGATTGCCAGGTCTTTCTTTCAAGGCACCTCTGGATAGGTTTGAACTACTAAGCTTTCATTTAGTAATCAAATGCTTAACCATTTACAACACTTAAGAGCTCTGCTACATCAGCAACAAATCATTTTCAAATTTCATATTTCCCCCCAAAATCACCAATGAAATGAACTTAATCATTTTTAAAAAGTGGGAATAAATTTATTTTCTCCTAAGTTTCTCTTCCATAAGCTTTCTCCCCTTGACAGAATATTCTAGATTGAAAAAATATCACTCACCAAGAAAATATCATAGTCTGAACATCTAATAACATTAGCTTTTCTCTATATCCCAACAGTTTATAAAAATCTTCCAAATTATTGTCCCAGGAGAAAGCAAATGTGGGTCTGAAAATTAGAAGTGACTTAATGTTAAATTGTGACCTGTGAAGAACCAATCACAAGCTGAATGGAGACAGCAATGTCTTAGGTCAACATGAAAAACACTAAACTTACTGCCGTCAAGTCAGATCCGACTCATAGTGACCCCTTCTTGGGTTTCCAAGGCAGTATCACTACAGAAATAGATTGCCCAAACTTCCTTCTGAGGAGTGGCTGATGGGCTTGAGCCACCAGCCTTCTGGTTAGCGATCAAATACCTTAGGCACTACACCATCAGAGGTCCCAAGGTCAAGGAAGACTGGGCAATCTGCTTCCATAAATATTTACTGCCTCTGAAACTCAAAGCAGGTCACTATGAGTCAGAATCTACTCGATGGCAGTGGCTTTTTTTTTTTTTTTTTTTTTTTAAATGACTTCCATAGGTTAATATGGAGGTCATCCAAAAAAAAAAAAAATCCAAATTCACTGCCATCAAGTTGATTCTGACTCATAGTGACCCCGTTTGGGTTTCCGAGGCAGTAAATATTTATGGAAGCAGATTTTTATGGAAGTAGATTTCCCAATTTTCTTCCATGGAGTGTCTGGTGGGTTTGAATTGCCAACACACTATGCCAAATATCATAGTCTTTTAGGAGAAGATTTTTCACATTGGGAAATTGTACCAAATACAAGGGCCTTGTTCATCTTTGAGTAGATTCTGGCACATAGTGACCTTATATGGCAGAATAGAAATTCTCAATAGGGTTTCCTAGACTGTAGATCACAAAGTCTTGTCTCCAGCAGAGCCTCTGGTGGGTTTGAATCAATGACTTTCAGTTAGCAGTCCAGCACTATAATCATTGCACAACCAAGCTCCTTAAAAGGGCCTTATGAATTGCATAATTAGAATTGTCTAAGCCTCTGATAAGTGTAGAAAAAAAGTAAAGTTCATACATTTATGAATCAGGAGACAAATGAGAGGAATTACAAATAAAAGCCCCAGAATTATCTGAGTCTTTGGATCTAGAAGGTATCTTGATGTATAATATTTAGAATACAGTAAGCCTTGTAAAAATCATTAACATGTTTTACCTAGGCTAATGTTTTTCACCACCATCATCTCTCAGTTTGTCATACTGTAGTGGCTTGGTGTTGTAGTGACCTGGCTATCTACTTCTAAAAATATTTGCCATTGACTGGTCTGATAGAGCCTGATGGAACTACTGAGACTATGGCCCCTAGTTGCCCTTCAGGTCTGGAACTGAACCCACTCCTGTGGCTTCCAGTCAAACAAAAGACAGGCATATGGGCTAAACATTTACATTAGGTAGATACACTCCTTGGAGAGTTCAATTATGGGAGAATAGAAGGTCTATGTATGAACAGGGAGACAGCTCAGGGGGCAGGAGTGCATGGGAGGAAAGGACACAGGGAAGAGGTAACTATGTGGAGGAATGGGAGGGGAGGTATTGCATTGTACTAAATTGTAGTCAATGTCATGAGACAAAGTATATGTGAGCTGCTGTATGGAAAGTGAATTTGCTCTGTAAATTTTCACCCAAATCACAATAAAAATTAAATACACACACACACACACACACATATGCCATTATATATGCCATTGAAAATCTTATGAATAGTAGTGGAATGTTGTCTGAGATAGTGCTGGAACATGATCCCTGAGGTTGAAAGGCACTCAAAATATAATCATTGGAAAGAGCTGCCTCCTCACCTACAATGAAGACAGTTAATACCACTATTATTTAAATTTATGCACCAACCACTAATGCCAAAGATGAAGAAATTGAAGATTATAACCAACTTCTGCAGTCTGAAATTGGTCAAACATGCAATCATGATACATTGATAATTACTAGTGATTGGAACATGAAAGTTAGAAGCAAAGAAGAAACATTGGTAGTTGGAAAATATGGTCTTGGTGATAGAAATGATGCTAGAGATCACATTATAGAATTTTGCAAGACCAACAATATTCATTGGAATCTTTTGCAACAACATAAACAACAACAACAACAAACAACCAAATACATTGCCGTCAAGTTGGATCCAACTCATAGCGACCCTTCCTTAGGTTCCCAAGGCGATATCACTACAGAAGTAGATTGCTCAATCTTCCTTCTGAGGAGTGGCTGGTGGGTTTGAACCACAGCCTTCTGGTTAGCAATCAAATACCTTAGGCACCACATCACCAGAGCTCCTTTGCAACAACAAAAGTGGCAACTATACATGTGGACCTCACTAAATTTGATACAGAGGAATCAAATCTACTATACCTGTGGAAAGGGAAAATAGAGAAGCTCAATATCATTAGTCAGTAGAAGGCCAGGGGCTGACTGTGGAACAGATTATCAATTGCTCATATGTAAGTTAAAGCTGAAGACAATTAAAACAAGTCCACAAGGGCCAAAGTACAAGCTTGAGGAACAGAATGATTTAAGAGTCAGAAATATGTTTGAGACATTGAACACTAATGACCTAAGACCAGACAAGTTGTGGGATGACATCAAGGACATCATACATGAAGAAAGAAAAAGGCAGTTAGAAAGACAAGAAAGAAAGTAAAAAACTAAAATGGGTGTCAGAAGAGACTATGAAACTTGCTCATGAACATTGAATAGCTAAAGCAAAAGGAAGAAATGAAGTAAAAGAGTGGAACAAAGGGCAGCTTGAAAAGACAAAGTGAAGTACTATAATAATTTGTGCAAAGACCTGGAGTTAGAAAACCAAAAGAGATGAACACACTCAGCATTTCTCAAGCTGAAAGAACTAAAGAAAGATTTCAAATCTTGAGTTGCAGTATTGATTTAATGGGCAAGATATTGAACAACGCAGGAAGCATCGAAAAAGGTAGAAAACATACACAGAGTCACTCTATCAAAAAGAAATGGTCTATGGTCGACCACTACAGGAGTTGCATATGATCAAGAAAAAGTCCAAGCTGTGCTGAAGGCATTGATGAAAAACAGGGCTCCAGGAATCAACAGAATACCAATTGAGATGTTTTAATAAATGAATACAACATTAGAAGTGCTCACTTTTTTATACCATGAAATTTGGAAGACAGATACCTGGTCAACCAACTAGAAGTGATCCAAATTTGTGCCCATTCTAAAGAAAGGTGACTTAATAGAATGCAAAAAATATCAAACAATATCATTAATAGCAAACACAAGTTAAGTTTTTCTGAAGCATACTGCCTAAGGCAATTGACTGCTAACCAGAAGGCTGGTGGTTCAAACCCCCCAGACACTTCTCAGAAGGAAGGTTGGCAATCTACTTTCATAGTGATACCCACTTTGGAAACTCAAGGAGGGGTTGCTATGAGTCAGGTCCAACTCGACAGCACATAACAACAACAATTAAAAAATTATTGCAACAGGATTGTAGGAAGACTCATTAACAACCTGTGATTTGCAGATGACACAACCTTGCTTGCTGAAAGTGAAGAGGACTTGAAGCACTTACTGATAAAGATTAAAGACTATAGTCTTCACTATGGATTTGTTGTTGTTATTGCTAGGTGCTGTCAAGTTGGCTCTGACTCATAGTGACCCTATGAATATCAGAATGAAACACTGTCATATTGTGCTGGGCAAATATGCTGCAAAAGACCTCTTTAAAGTATAAAGGAGCAAAGATATTACTTTGGTGACTAAGGTGCAACAAACCCAAGCCATGGGATTGTCAATCACCTCATATGTGTGTGAAAGTTGGACGAATAAGGAAGACCAAAGAAGAATTGATACCTTTGAATTATTATATTGACTAAAAATACTGAAAATATCATGGCCAGCCAGAAGAAGAAACAAACCTATCCTGGAAGAAGTGCAACCATAATTCTCCTTAGAAATGAGAATGGTCAGACTTTGTCTCACCTACTTTGTTCATGTCAGAAAGGAGCAGTCCCTGGAGAAGGATATCATGCTTGGTAAAGTGGAGGGTCAGAGAAAAAGGGGAAGACCTTCAATGAGATGGATTGACATAGGGGTTGTAATGATGCGCTCAAGCATAGCAAGGATTGTGAGGATGGCGCAGGACAGGGCAGTGTTTCATTCTGCTATTCTTAAAGTCATTGAGTCAGAATTGATTCAACAACAACAATGAGATTGCTGGATCAAATGGTATTTATATTTCTAACTTTTTAAGGAAGCACCATACCATTTCTGTTATGGTTGCACCATTTTACAGTCCTACCTGCAATGTAGCATAGTGGCTAAAGCACTTGACTGCTAACCAGAAAGCTGGCGGTTCAAACCCACCAGCCACTCCTCGGAAGGAAGGTTGGGCAATCCTACTTCCGTAGTGATACTGCCTTGGAAACCCAAGGAGGGGTCGCTATGAGTCGGGGCCGACTCGATGGCACATAACAACAACAACAACAAATCTCTCCAGACCTTCACTAGCATTTGTTGTTTTGTGTTTTGTTAAACTTTGCTGGGGTGAGATGATAGCTCATAATTGTTTTGATTTGCATCTCTAGTGGCTGATGAGTGTGAGCGTTTCTTCATGAGTTCATTGGGCACCTGAATATCTTCTTTGGCTTGTTCATGTCTTCTGCCAACTTATAAATTGGATTGTTGATCTTTTTGATGTTAATGTGTTTAAGTATTTTTTTTTTCCACAAATTTTAGATATAATTCCCTTGTCGGATATTGTTCTGGTTACCTAGTGCCACTCTGACAAGGATATATCACAAATGGGATGGCCTTAACAAGCAGGAGTTTATTCTTACAATTTGGAGGCTTTAAGTCTAAGTTCAAAGTGCCAGGCTCTAGAGGCTGGGTGAAAGCCCCTCAACCTTGGGTTCCAGCTCTGCCTCCTGCTCCCGGCCCACTGGAGCTAGAGGTGTTTCTTCACTCAGCTGCTGACTGCTGAGGCTGAGAAGTCCCAAGGTTGACAAGTAAAAGGCACAGTCCCGATGTTACCAAACCACATGGCAGGCTGTTAACTTAAGTCCATTGTAAGTCCCAAGGTCAGCAGAGCATGGCAGCTGCTCAACAAAGACACGGCTACATGCAGGGTCCAAGCGTGCCATAAACGAGAGACCATTCCCCAAGGCTTCACCTTATATACAGGAAGCAGAGCACATACCCAAAGGCAGCTACTCAGCTGCTCACAGTAGATTCCACATGGAGTTGGTTTCCAGTCTCATCATGGGGAGTAACTACCACCAGCTGCCCAGCCACTCAACCAGGCCTAGCCAAGTTGACACACAAACATAACTACCACAGATATATTGTTGCCAAATATTTTTCCTAATCTGTAGGTTCTCTTTTTACTGTTTTGGAGAAATGTTTGATGAATGTAAAATTTAATATTAAGAAGGTACCAGTAATCTAATTTGTTAACTTCTGTCTGTGCATTTTCAGTTATATTTGATAGTCTATATCATAAATTAAGGCCTTCAAGCTTGCCCCTGTTTTTCCTTTGATGATCTTTATAGTTTTAGGTTTACATTTAGGTCTTTGATCCATGTTGAGTTAGTTTTTGTATATGATGTGATATATGGAGACTTTCATTTTTCTGCATGTAAATATCCAGTTTTGCTAACATCATATGCACACAAAATAGAAACACTGTCTTTTCCCCATCTAATATGTTGTGACCTTTTGTCAAAGATCAGCTGTCCATAGGTGGATGGATCTATTTCTGGGATCTCAATTCTGTTCCATTGCTTGATGGGTCTGTTGTACCAACACCAGGCTGTATCAGTGTCTCTTCATCCAGAGCAAACAAGAGTGAAGAAAATCAAAGATTCATGGAAATAATTAGTCCAAGGATCTAGTGGACCACATGAACTTCAGCCTCCATAACCATGAGACCAGAATAATTAGAAGGGGCCCAACTACTAATGCCAACCACAATGAAAGGGATCACAATAGAAATTCTGGATAGAGGGGAGAAAAATGTGGAACAAAACTCAAAATAATAAAAACAACCAAGGTTACTGGTCTGATAGAGACTGGTGGAACACCTGAGACTAAGGCGGTTAGTCACCTTCAGGCTTGGAACTAAACTCAACCCCTTTGCTCAACTTTCAGCCAAACAATAGACAGGCCTGTGCAGTGAACAAAAATACCAGGAAAGTATGCACTTCTTAGAACAATCAAACAAGAAATCAAAAGGCAGCATTTGCCCAGGAGTAAAGCTCAGAAGGCAGGAATGGATATGAAAGAAGGACAAAGAACTACAGAGAAGTGGAAAAGTGCTGTTAAATTGTGGGGATTGTAATCAATGTTACATAACAAAATGTGTATAAACTGTTGAATGGAAAACGAATTTATTCTATAAGCTTTCACCCAAGCCAAATAAGTGCTAAAAAGCAGAAATGTCACTTTGAGGACTGACATGCACTTGACTTAATCATGGTATTTTCCATTGCCTCCTATGCAGGCAAAAAATGCACAATGAATAAAGAAGTCTGAAGAAGAATTGATCCCTTTGAATCATGGCTTGCCGGAAGTATGAACAAAGGTGTCTTAAAAGAAGTACAGCCAGAATTCTCCTTAGAGGATGGTGAGAGTTCATCTTGTGTACTTTGGACATACTACTAGGAGGGGCCAGATCCTGAAAAACACATCATGTTTGATAAAGTAGAAGGTCAATGAAAAAGAGGACGACTTTGAACGACATCGACACAGTGGCTGCAACAATGACTTCAAACGTAGCAATAATCATGAAGATGGCACAGGACTGAGGCAGTGTTTCATTCTATTGTACATAAAATCACTATGAATTGTAACCAACTCGGTGACACCTCACAACAACAACATCAACGTTTTTCAAATCCAAACAAACAAAATCCAGACCTAGTTGCTGTAGAGTCAAATCTGACTAATGGGCACCTCATGTGTTTCAGAGCAGAACTGCTTCGTAGGGTTTTCTTGGTTGAATCTTTGGAGAAGCAGCTTGTCAGGCCTTGCTTTTGTGGCTTCACTGTGTGGGTTCAAACAGTCCATCTTTAGGTTAGTAGTTGAGCACCAACTATCTGTGCCACTTGTTGGACTGATTAGAAGAGCCCCATAAGGTTTCAAAAGCTGCAATCTTTATGGATTGTCAGGCTTTTCTTCCAAAGTGCTCTGGGTGGAATTAAACCTACAACTTCTTGGTTAGCAGCCAAGCTCGATGGCACCTAACACCAACACAACAACAATATTTATGGAAGCAGACTGCCACATCTTTCTCCCATAGAGTAGCTGATGGGTTCAAATTGCCAACCTGTGAGTTAGCAGCCAAGATCTTAAGCACTGAGCCCACAGGCTCCTTTTGCCCTACCTAGGCACCTGTTTTTCAGTTAGTGTCTGATAAGTACTGCTTCTGTAGGATTCACAAGGCAAATTAGGCGCAAATTACAAAAGTAGACAAAATTTATGTGTGAATGGCTATTTGAGCACCAGTGTTGGAAACGTGGCACAGACTTTGGGGAATTGCTATTGGACGAAGGGCAACTAGGTCTTTCTTAACTGAAGAAACATACTCTCAGTAACTCTGGGAACTATCAATATTTCAATTCCTGCCAAAGTTGAAAAAAAGGAGGAATTGGCATCTATTATCTCATTATTTTAACTGGAATTCTCTGATTACCAATGAGAATAAACTCTTTTTTCATTTTTTAATTATTTTACATTTATTTTATTTACTTCTTTAGAAATACCTTTTTCATGTTGTTTGCCAATCTAAATGTTGGAATGTTGTTGTTGTTGTTGTTATGTGCCGTGGAGTCAGACCCAACTCACAGCGACCCCTCCTTGGGTTACCGAGGTGGTGTTACTATGGAAGTAGATTGCCCAATCTTCCTTCTGAGGAGTGGCTGGTGGGTTTGAACCACTAGTCTTCCGGTTAGCAGTCACATACCTTAGGTGCTACACTATCAGAACTCCCAATACTCACCTTTCATATTATGGAACCTAAATAAAGTTTTTATTTTTTTTCTCAGTGGGCAGTATTTATTCATTTATCTGTCAGAATATAGCAAACATATTTTTCCTCAGGTATATAAATCTTCAATTTTGCATAATGGTTAACTAGATACTACAACACCATTTGTGTATTATTTCTCATATTATTATTATCATTATATTAAAATAAAAGAAAATGATTTCCACATTTTTATATAATTTTTATAAAATTTTATTATAATATGATAAAAGAAAATGCCTTTCAACTTTTTTTTTCTTATTTTACAGAAATGTCCCAGGTTTCCAAAAACATATTTACTGAATAATTTTTAGGTGTTTTTAAAATATAAAATTTGGTTGAGGGATTATTTATTAATTGTTGTTGTTGTTGTTGTTATGTGCCGTCGAGTTGGCCCTGACCCATAGCGACCCCTCCTTGGGTTTCCGAGGCAGTATCACTAAGGAAGTAGGATTGCCCAACCTTCTTTCCGAGGAGTGGCTGGTGGGTTTGAACCACCAGCCGTCTGGTTAGCAGGCAAGTGTCTTAGCCATTATGCTATCAATTAAATTTATTAATTACTTTGGGAAATTTGTTCTCACTTCTATTTTAACTTGTCATATCCAAATGTTTACTTATTATTTATAAGCATTTTCTTTTTCTATTATGATCTCTGGCAAATTTTAGTTCCTATAAATTTTTTGTTGCACATTCCTTGGTATATTATATTTTGTTATTATTGAAAAATGAAAAAGTATATAAATGCTTATTTTATGAATATTTATATGAAGTCTCCTCCTTCTCTTGGATTTAATTAATTTTTTAAAGGACTTCCTCCAGAGTTTTGAAAGAGGATTATTGTGTGGTAAGCATTCCAAAGACTTCATTTTCAAGGCTCTGTCTTTATTATTTTTACACGTTTGAACAATAGGAGAAACCCTGGTGGCACAGTGGTTAAGTACTCAGCTGCTAGCTGAAAGGTTAGCAGTTTGAATTTACCACCTACTCCCTAAGAGAAAGATATGGCAATATGCTTCTGTAAAGATTTACAGCATTGGAAATCCTATGGGGCAGTTCCACTCTGTCCTAAAGGGTCGCCATGAGTTGGAATTAACTTGACAGTAGTGGATTTGGTTTTTTGGTTTAAAGAATGGATGGTTTGGCTGAATGGAAAAATCTGGGTTAGAAATTTTTTCTTCATCATTTCAAAAATATTACCCCAGGCCTTTCTTGGCATCTAATGTTTCCTTCTTTTCTTTTTTTTTTTTTTTAAATTTTTATTGTGATTTGGGTGAAAGTTTACAAAGCAAATTCACTTTCCATACAGCAGTTGACACACACTTTGTCTCATGACATTGATGGCAATTTACCACAATGCAACAGCTCCCCTTCCACTTCCTCCCCATAGTTACGTCTTCCCTGTGTCCTTCCTTCCCATGCACTCTTGCCCCCCCGAGCTGTCTCCCTGTGAGTACACAGCCCTTCTATTCTCCCATGATTGATCTCTCTAAGGAATGTATCTACCTAATGTAAACGTTCACCTCATATGCCTGTCTTTTGTTAGGCTGGATGCCACAGGAGTGGATTCAATTCTAGACCTGAAGGGCAACTAGGGGCCATAGTCTCAGTGGTTCCACCAGGCTCTATCAGACCAGCAAACTCAGTCCTCTTTTTCCTTTTCCAATGATTTTGAGTTTTGTTCCATATTGCTCTCCCAGTCTCTCCAGCATCTCCTACATAGATCCCCCTCCAAGTTGTTGACAGTGGTAGCCAGGCACCACCTAGTTCTTCTGGTGTCATAGTGGTACAGGCTGAGAATGGCATGGTGTACCAGTTGCTTGGACTAAATTGTTTCCATGAATCTTTCATTTTCTTCATTCTTCTTTGCTCTGGATGAGGAGAGACACATTTTTGCATCTAGATGGCTGCTTGCAAGCTTTTAAAATCCCAGTCACTACTTGCCAAAGTAAGAGGTGGAACAATGTTTTTGTATAGTATGTTATGCCATTTGAGCTTAATGTCCCCTGTGACCATGGTCCCTAAGCCACAGATCCAGCTATTCACTCCCTCTGGGTAGCTGGCTGTGGCCAAGAAGTGACTAAAACTTGTCCCTTGTCAGCTCTACTATATACCTGGGAATTCTTACAGAATATACAAATACACTTGTAGAAACATTGTCTGCCAACTCTATACATGGTTATGGACACAATCCCCCCTGCATAGACATACCTAATAGTTCAGCCTGTGCACCCATCTATCCACCTGTATATCAATGTTTGTCTTCACTGACAATGCAGTACTGTATGTGCAAAGGGTTCATCTTTGTTGTCTATACCTCCCATGCACCTCTTGATGTCTTCCTCTTCCTTAGTGTCTTGGCATCTAATGTTTAAGATGATTCATGTCAATTCATTTTTTTTTTTCTTTAATCTGTAAAGATGAGCTACCCTTTATCTCTAGGAGCTCTTAGAATTTTGTTTGTAGTTTCCATTCTTAAATGTCTTTATAATATTCTAGATGTGGACTTTTCCTTACCAGTTTGACAGTCTCTTTGAGCCTTTGTAAGCTGAGATTCTTTGTTTTTCTTTAATTATGTGGCATATTGCTATTATTATTGATCAATTATTTCTTTAAATATTTCCTCTTCTAAATTATTATTTTTCCTTATTTTTGGGACTCCTGTTATGTAGATATTGACCCATCTGCTTCTAAAATCTAAATTATTTAACTTTTTCATATTTCTTATATTTTTACTTCTCCCCAATGCTATCTGGAAGATTTCCTTGACTTAAGCCTCTAGTTTACTAATTGCTTATTTGTCTCTATATATCAAATTATTTATCCCATCTACTGAGATGTTTATTTCAATATTTCTAATCTTGACACTCAGTGTTTCATTTTAATTCTTTTCATGTCTGTAACTTGTCCCCTTCTTTTTTCCAATGTTCAACATCTTTAAAGATATTCATTATGCTTATTTTTAATGATGGATAGTTCTGCTCTCCTATTTAGTGTTCATCCAGGATATGGTGTTTAGTTGCTAATTATTTTTAAGCAAAGGTACTCATCATTTGACACTTTATTTTGAACATGAATTCAATTTTCTTTGGTGTTCTCATCTCTCTGGCTAGGATTGTTTATAATATATGCTGGCTGTTCTGGTTGGTCTAAGAAATACTCTGAGACGGAGAAACAGAGCGTCATCAGACAAACTAGACCAGTTCTATTTGCTATTTCCTCCCCAGGAGTTCTTCCCCTTCTGAGATTTGACAACTTTGTCACAGACATTCCTCTATTCAAGTGTCTTTCTTCTTTTGGTTCCAGTTGCTTACATCTTGGAGGACAGAGAAATACATGGGTTGGAGGGTAGCTTAAGGACTGAACAACCATCCACTTCCTGTTTTTACCATCTTCACTCCACCTGAGTTCTGGCACCAGCTTCCTTTTGCTCTTTGTTTCTTGGAATGCTGGGCTGCTGCTGTTAACTTTCTGTTCTGCAGTATCGAGGAGGTTAGTCACAATCTTCCCCAAAGCCATGTGGGAGAGTGAAAACTCAAAACTTTTACCCAACCCTCACCTGGTCTCCTTTATCTCAGGCTCACCAGGCTGCTGTTACTATTTTCAAATTGGTCCCCACCAGTTGCCTTGGAAGCAGCAGTCAGGACATTAGATGACGTGTGGCACTGGGCAGGTGGGCTGCAAAGGAACTCTTTCAAGTGCTGAGAAGCAAGGATGTCTCCTTGAGGACTAAGGTGC